>NC_084617.1:21491016-21528516 GCF_033978795.1 Nerophis ophidion
TGTTGTCTGTCTGTTGGCCCTGTGATGAAGTCGCGACTTGTCCAGGGTGTATGCCGCCTTCCGCCCGAATGCAGCTGAGATAGGCTCCAGCGACCCCGAACGGAACAAGCGGTAGAAAATGGATGGATGGATGTGCTCATTTGTGAACTTCACAGAGCGACGCCGGCTATCGAGTTGATAGCCCAGGCTTTTGGCTCGGTAGTCAGCACGTTCGCCTCTCATACCGGAGACCTGTGTCCATCCTACAGGGCGGAACTGTACATAAAAACACAACGCAGGCGAAAAAAGTGAGTACACAATAAGCCGCTCTCACTCCCATGTTGAGAATCTGACATTTTTTATACTCAAAAGGAAACTATATACTTTTTAATTTTGCCTATTGAAGTGTATTTCTGGTCTTGTCATCCTCTCCCGCCCGAGGGACGACGCGGATGCGTAGTTGGATCAAACGAGACGCTTTAGTGAACCGAAAGTTGCTTTACTACAAGTGAGTGTCATTTAAACAAGTCTGCAGTACCCGGAGGATTCCTAACTGGAGAAGCAAAACCATCAATTTATGTATTCCTTCTTGGTCTGTCTGGGTGTGCGCTAAGTCTAAACAGCACCACCTGACCATAAAAGGAGATGTATGTGTGTAAGTGTCTGGAAAACTACTGTTTTAAGTCATAACTTAAAGGTTGGTGTTTGAACTAGACCGGTAGTTTCTTCTCAAAGATATGGCTATCACTTCCTACGAGAAGTGATCCAATTCACCTGCGAATATCAAACTAAGGGGCCTAATCTTATCATGTGCTCAAACTGAAATACCACTGTGTACTCAAACTTAAAGGTTTGCTTTCTCCAAGATGAATATGAGCATTCACTATATGTAGAACATAATATGAGTTAATCAGTATCATCCACAGTCTTTATGTAAAACAAGAACACATAGCTTTTATTTACGAGTTAGCATAACATGCATAAAAAAAACTAAAAACCTATCTAAAGTCAGCTAACAACAGAGAGGGAGTCGCTCAATTGCGCCTGTAAAGCATTCTAAAAAAACATCCAAAAACCTCCATTATCGTTTTATATACACGCTGTAATTATGTATGTAATGTAGTAACATTCATAATACCTTGCAATATGTACGATTTTGCTTATTTTAAGAATACGGCAACCCCTTAGTTTGAGACTCATCACAATGTTTGCGTTTCCCTTCAACAACACTGTTACTAATATTGACAGACAAAAAACATAATAAAACAATCACTTCGGCGGTCTTTACTCAAAGGGGAACTATTTTTATTTAAATAAGTCAATCATTCACAGTCTTTATTTAACACAAGAACAAACAGGTGTTTCATTTTTTATGCATTCTAACAGGTAATAAAAGATATCTAAAGTCAACTAACAACAGAGCCAATAGGGAGTCACTCTATTGCGCCTGTAAAGCACTCTAAAAACCTCCCAAAACCTCCATTATTGTTTTATTGACATGCTATAAGCATGTATCTAATGTAACATTCATAATACCAAACAATATGTACGTGTTTTGCTCACTTTAAGAATACGGCAGCGCATTAATTTCACAGACGCATCACAAGGTTTGTGTTTCCCTTCAACAACACTGCTACTAATATTGACAGACAAAAAACATAAAACAATGACTTCCGGTGGTCTTTACTCAAAGGTGAATTATTAAAAAAAAAAAAAAGTAATTCAGCCTATCATTCACAGTAATTATTAATTACTGTAATTAACACCGCACCAAGTGTGTGTGTGACAATCATTGGTACTTTAACTTTTACTTTAACTTTGAATTAAAACTATCTAAAGTCAGCTAACAGTGCCAATGAGAGTCGCTCTATTGTGCCTGTAAAGCACTCTAAAAAACATCCCAAAAACCTCCATTAGTGTTTTATTTACACACTATAAGTATATATCTAATGTAGTAACATTCATAATTCCTTGTATGTAGTAGCCATTTGCCATGAAGATATGTTGTAATATATTGCAAGTTAATTTATTGAATTAGAAAGCGTCATTTACATTCTGTGTCATCTGAAGCACCTCTGAGGGGAGCATACGGGGGCATACAGCTGAAATTGATTAGAAAAATGTGTTGGTTGAGAGACTGGCGGTGAAAACAGTTTTTGATCACTTATTATGCAACACTTGAGCCTTAGTTTTTGTTTAAAGCTTTTTTTAAAGCTTTGTATGTAGATAATCTTGTTTTTGTTCACGTTGGATGAATTGTTGGAAAGAAGACCATTTTGCAAATAAAGCAATTTTTTGAGAAACTTAAGTTGTAGTCGGAAGTGTGTATGAAAGGGCACCACCACCTGTCCTGGCCCAGCCCACAGCCTTTGGTTTAGAACCTGGGAAAGCTCGGAAAGGCCGATACAATGTCATATGTACGATTTTGCTCATATTAAGAATACGGCAGCGCATTAATTTCACGGACTCATCACAATGTTTGCTTTTTTTTTCAACACCACCACTACTAATGTTAGACAAACATATTTTAACAATTACTTACTGGAGAATGTCTGCTCTTACGGGGATTCTAAATGATGGGATGTTGACATATAGTCCCTTTTTAGATGAAGAGTTAAGCATAGTCACAAAGGGTTAAAAAAAAAGGTGAGCACAAACAAGCTTCTTTTCGTGTCTTTCTCGCAAAACCTGGGTATATGTTAAATGTCGGAGTTGACCATGTTCTTGATTTTTGACCACAACCTTCTACAATCCAGGTGAGAGGCATAGTTTATTATCTAGAATTAACTTTCACCAACTCAGAGGTGATTTAGCAGCTAAAGGTGTCAATATAGCAGCATAAATTAGTTAGCGCTCTGTGATAAATGCTGGAGGGCTTTATGGGCGCAATACAGGACTCCATTGTTAGCTGATTTATGCTCACGCCCATTTACAATTTAGAATGCATAACAAAAAGAAAAATGTGTGTTCTTGTCTTACATAGAGATTGTGAATGATAGACGCAATTCACAAAAAGGGCAGATCCCTTTAACTTACACAACTGACAGACATAGGAACACACATGTTTGACAGGGTCAGTAAACGCCTCAGATGTGTGTTCAATGCAGACATAGGAACACACGTGTTCGACAGGGTCAGTAAACGCCTCAGATGTGTGTTCAATGTCTCTCCTTTGGGCCAACAGGTGGGCACAATGGCGGAGCGGGCTGTCAGCGTTGCGTCGGCCGCCATCTCTCCAGTGCAGCAGATGCTGGCCTCTGGCACCGGAGCCCTCCTCACGTCTGTTTTTGGTGAGAGAGTTGAGATGAGAGGCAGATTGAAGGAGATGACGCCCGCTATGTTGACAATCAGACTTGTGATTACTTGCAGTCACACCTTTGGATGTGGTGAAGATCAGGCTGCAGGCTCAGCAGAGTCCTCTCCGTCAGGGTAGCTCTTCTTGTTCTTCTTCTTCTTCTTCTTCTTCTTCTTCTTCTTCTTCTTCTTCTTCTAACAGCTTGTGCCGAGGGCTTTTTTTTAATTTATTTATCCAGAAGTTTCTTTAAACTCACATCTTTTTTTTGCTCTCACATTCACCTCTGCTTTCACCCCAAAGCTCTAACCAGTGAAGCTGCTACCTGGGCTGGTGTCACCTGCTCCCCCAAGTGTGAGTAACTGACCCATGCACGCTGCACGCCACTCAGCTACGCCACACTAAAGAAGGAGTTTGAGGGACACACCGTCAAGAAAATTATAATAATACATAATATGAGTGTAACTGTACATGTATTCTTAACTGGAGTTTTTGGCATTCAGTTTGGTACGCATTTCACTTACGGTACACATTAATTGTGCCGGGCATCAGGCACACAAATACAACATGGATCGCGCTAATGATAAGGACAAGCCAAAGCTTGAAAACCCCTCTTCTATCAACAAAGTCTCCTGTTTGGGAACACCTTTCCCCCTCAGTGAAGTATGTAAACAAAGAAAAGTAGGTAAGATGATAATACATAACACAAGTTTAATGGTTCATGGATTCATCATTGGAATTTTTGGTATGGAACATTCAGTTTTGTACAAAATATGCACATGGTACACCTAAAGAGTGCCTCGTGTCAGGGAACTACTGGTTAAAGAAATAGAACATGGCTGGTGATAGTGCCACGGAGAATCTAAAGCGTGAAAGTCGTTCTGCCGTAATAAAAGTCTCCTGATTGGAACAGATAAGTGGACATGATAAAAGCACTGCGCCGCCATTGAGCAGTACATTTGGAAAACACGACTGTAAAGGAATACTTAAACCAATAATAAACTTTACTACAAATAAAATAGTCATAGCACACTTTTCATGTTGCACTTGTCTGCATAGCTGAACTTCACTCAAAAGAAACTTCAAAACATTTTTTTTTTTATGATTACTTTTATTTCATTGGAATATTACGGGCATTTTTTGTTTTATTTTAAACACATCTAAGCTATTTAGACAAATCTCAGCCATTTTGTTCTTTATTATCATATACAGTGTGGAACCTCAATTTAATAATCCCTCTTTTTGCGAACATTATGATTTACGAACTTAAGTGGAGCTGAGTATGCATCTTTGTGCAAAAATTGTTTCTGTTTACGAACATTTAATTCATGCATTTTTGTGTCCCGCTGGCAACCATTTTGTGCTTGCTTGAATTGAATGACGAAACAGGAGTTATACCATAGCAAGTTTTTGTTTGTGATGAGACAAGACTTTTTGGGGAAAAGATGCCAAAGCAGAATTATTTCATAGCGGAGGGAAAGACACAACTTCTTTTTCAGCGGCGCCCCTTCCAAGAGCACATACATACACACGCCCCACTTCTCCCGCTCTGTCTGCTCCTTTCTCTCTTGTCAGCTTCTCATTTGCCAATATTAATGTAAAGTTTGTAATGTTTATTAATGTAGCAATATGGTTGTTAAAGTATTTATTTGATTGCTGATCATTTGCGAGTGCACCAAAGGACTTATGTGTGTTTGGGCTTGTTGGCAGATCAGAGCATACAGGACAGTTCATCTTGTTTTTTGGTCTTGTTAATAGATAGAAAGTTGATCCAACACTTCCTTGTTACGTTTGTCTAATATACAGTACTCCATAACACTTTATCCATCGTGTTCAAAGTGTACAAACCTTCACTAAAGCATGGACTTTTGCTAAAAGTTTTAAAAATTAAAATATGGCAAATAGACAAGTTCGTAAGTAGAGGTTCCATTGGATTAAAATAATCAAGTCTTGTTTTTTCTATTTTCTCATAACACACTATACTCAGATTATTAAACTTTAATTATTGTAATACCACTGTTTCTTGTTATGTTACGATTTCAAGTGTATCTTTTATTTTGCAGCATTACTCTCATACCATTTCGACTTCATCACATCAGTCAAAATAAGCGACTTGGTATTTAATCATTCTTTATAGTGTGGCTTTAGACTTCTCTGTGTGTGTGGTGACCACTGTCACTTTTCACATTGCTGCGTTTCTTCTGGGCTGCTCATGTTTGTCAGCATGTTTGCGGCCGTTGTCTCATCACCTTTGAACTCCTCAAACTGTGTCATTCAATAATAATTGACACAGCAATACTATTTTTTTCATAATCAGCCATTCTGCAAAGGCCGAGTTCAGGCCTTTGCTTTGTTGGTGATGTAAGTGTGTTTGTGTGTCAGGGAGGTGCTTCCTGTACTGCAACGGGCTGATGGAGCACGTATACGTGTGTCAGAATGGTAGCAGCTGCAGCAGCTGGTACAAACCACCACCGACACACTTCAGCGGAACCCTGGTCAGTTTTTGTCTTGCCATGATAAGTTTGTGTTTAATAAAAAAGGAAAGATGTAACGCGGCACGTGTTAATTTGTTGGTGCCGCAGGATGCTTTTGTGAAGATCTCTCGCCATGAAGGACTGAGGTCATTGTGGAGTGGACTCCCACCAACGCTGTTAGTACCACTCCTGTCTAGGGATGGGTACCAAATTCTGTACTTTTATAGACACAGACCAAATTCCAGAGGTACAAACCGTTTGATTTACAGTGCCGTATATTGGTACCTTTGTTGCACGTGATGTCACGTCCACTTGCAGATTTAAACATTGGCTTACGTAAACAATCACTCAAGCAGCACTCAGGACGGATTCAATTTCAAGTATGTCGCAATTTTCAACACCAACAAATAAGTATGCTTGGTGAAAAAAAAAAACTTCAATGTAAAGTAAGGCTCCACTATTCCAAAATGTGCTAGGTTGACGCTAATCGGATTTGTCCTTGACAAGCAACTATTAGCGAGTTTACATCGCGATTTCACCACCTCCAAATTTGGTAATGAAAACTACAACTAAGATGAATGTTACAAACAGCTGGTGTGTAATAAGTACATCACTTACAGTGTAAACGCTTTGTAGGGCGCAACATAGCACATACAGCTTCATGGTAAAAGTTACTTCCTAGTTAGACAACATACTATAGATAGCCTATACAGTACTACCATCTAAGGTCTTCGAAGTGCAACTGCATTGCAAATGAGACTCAAAGTAATAAAATATTTACCAACTGGACATCTCATTTTTAAATGTTACATTTTAAATACAATTGTAATATTAAACATTCAACATTTAAAGTTATTTGCAAAGTCCCAAAAATTGGTACCATCCAGTACCAGTATCAATACAGGATTTTGTACCGTGTCAGATCAAATATGAATGGTACCCATCCCTCCTCCTCACACACAAACAAAACATACCATGAATTGATTAACGTGGACCCCGACTTAAACAAGTTGAAAAACCTTTTCTGGTGTTACCATTTAGTGGTCAATTGTACTGAATATGTACTGTACTGTGCAATCTACTAATACAAGTTTCAATCAATCAAAAACCTGATACACATTATTTCCACTCTGCTCCACTTATGCCGGTTACATTTTGTGTGTGTGTGTGTGTGTGTGTGTGTGTGTTTGTGTGTTTGTGTGTGTTTGTTTGTTTGTTTGTTTGTTTTCTTTCTCTCAGTGTCATGGCCGTACCCGCCACTGTCATTTACTTCACCTGCTATGACCAGCTGCGGGACTTCCTGAGATACGGCCTGGGTTTTCAAGGCAGTCACATCCCTCTTGTTGCAGGGGGTCTTGCGAGATGTAAGTGCACGACAACATACAAACACACACACACATCCAAAAGTATTAATATTGATGACTTTACAGCCTGCTTGCTATTTTTAACCTGTTACCTTGGTGGAGTAAATAATGAGGGACAGAGCACTTTATGAAAAACAATCTGAATTGTTCAGTTTATCTGACTCGGAGCGCGTGTGTCTTTCGGATCATGTTTTTTTTTTTTCTTTGTTTTACTACTCTGTTTGCAGCCTATGTGTATTAGGCCTGGGCGATATGGCTGAAAACTATCATAATATAGGTGTTTTATATGAGTCGATATCAATATTTAATAATATTTTTTTAAACTATGAAAAGTAAGGACCAGTAGAAATGTTTAAATGTAAAAAAAAAAAAATTCAAATGTTACCTTTCTCTGATTTTAATCCCGTCATCTGTCAAGGCAAAAAGGAAAGGGAATGTCAACACAAGCAAGGAAAATACTCAATCTAAACAAAATTGTAAAATCATATTAAACACCTAACCATAAGTTCTTGAAATCAAGGTGCAAAAGTAAGAAATGGTTAATAAAGTGTAACAAAATAATTTAAAGGCTGAAAATGTAAACAAAGAGAAACCTGAGAACACATAACTTCTGTAGGTTTAATGCCAAGAAGTGAGAACTCTGCTCTGAAGGTTGAGCACAGCTAAGGTGGTGTAGTGCATAATTTACAGACCACATTGGTCTGACTACATACAGTCACTTTGAAACAATAAAAAAAGTGCCATACTGTCGAGGTGTTTTATTTCTTCTTTTATCCACAATTTCTTAATTTCTACTTTTTCTTCTCACTCTATGCTAAGAATCAACTGCCAGACAACAACGTGGCACAACCAAACATGATAGTTACCTGATTGGCTGTTTGCGTGTCACTCCCACTGATCAGTGATCAATCCCTGCGTTGATCGGTTACCACAAAGCGAGTCTTTGTTCATGCAACCAACCTTGCTCCACAACTTCCTGTTTCTTTTAACATAAAATAAAAACAAAATTTTTATCCAACACATTTTTTTATATTGTTTGTGTCTATCGTGATATATGTTGATATTGTTTTATCATCCAGCCCTAGTGTGTTGTGAGGTATGAGTCATTCGTGTTGTAGTCATGGCGAGCAGAAAAACACAACCAAAAATGGAGGATGTGTCTGGTATTCTATAATATGGCAACTCTGTGACAACTCTTGCTTTCTCCGTAAAACTCACGGATATTACCCTTGTCCACTTACTGAAGTCACGAATCTCTCGTATTTTGTATTGTAGCTTCTAAAAGGACAACAAAGAGGTGGCCGATCAACAATCACTTTATCCAAACAACATACGAAAGATCGCAAACTCCAGACTGATCTTAATGTCTGATAAAATAGTCCTGTAGTCTGAGCTTGAATTTGCCCCAATGATTTGTGTGACATGACACAGGAATCTTGGGTATGACATTTTAAAGTCTTTTTAGCTCAAAAAAAAATCCCAGAAGTAGAATGTTAAAGCATCCATTTGTAAGGACTTACCAGGCTAATGTGTGTCTGTGTGCCAGTGGGGGCTGTGACGGTCATCAGTCCCCTGGAGCTGATCAGGACCAAGATGCAGTCTCGCCGCCTCACCTACGGCGAGCTGCGAGTGTGTATCCGCACCGCAGTGGCCCAGGATGGCCTGCTGTCGCTGTGGCGGGGCTGGGGCCCCACCGTGCTCAGAGATGTCCCCTTCTCTGGTGAGAGCCACCACTTATTTACCTAGTACAGTAACACAAGTGTGTGTCCTCATGGCGGCCGTTGTGTGTGTGTGCAGCAATTTATTGGTTCAACTACGAACTGATCAAAGCTCGCTTGTGTGAAAGATCCCAAACAAGTCAAGCCAACTTCTCCATAAGCTTTACTGCAGGAGCCATGTCTGGAGCTGTGAGTATACACACACACACACACACACACACTCACTATCAGTAATGATAACAATGTTCCAGGTCGCCGCCATACTGACGCTGCCTTTTGACGTGGTGAAGACTCGCAGACAGATTCAGCTGGGAGAGATGGACGCCCTGGGAGGTGCGTTCACGTGCACTCTGAAATATTAACCCCGGGGTGTCCAAAGTGTGGCCCGCAGCTTATTTTTTAATGGCCTGCAATACATTCTAAAAATACTATTAAAAACTATATATATATATATATATATATATATATATATATATATATGTTTTTTTTAAACATGAAAAGGTGGAGTCAAAAAGAAAACTGGTGAAATGTAACCAGGAAAAGTTGCATTGTTGACTCTTAATAACACAAAGCAGACTGTATTTTTCTTTAAAATTGTCATTACTGAAAAGATAATAATGAATCGAAATCAATTGCATTATGAATTATTGACCTGTTCAAGGCTCCAATTATTTCACATCAAATATTTAACTTTCAATTATTTGGGGGGAAAATATTGAATATTTTGTTTGCTATAAAAAACGTTTTCTTTGACAAAAGGGCATAAAAAAAGGAAAATGTATAACTATATTAAAGAAGCTTGAAAGTGATGGTTAGCTCTGAAGTAAATCCATAGACTTAATGTTGAAAGTTTAAAAAAAAAAAAATGTATGACTTATCTTTAACACTGTGGGGTCTTTTTGGTTACCCAAAATTGTATTTATTTAAAAACTCATTGCTCAAAAAATAATAAATTTAAATCAATGTTATGAATTATTGACCTACTCAAAGGGGAACTGCACTTTTTTTGGAATTGTTCACAGTACTTAATGAGAAACAAGAAGACAAGGTTTTGGTTGTTTGCATTCTAAAATGTAAAAATAAGCAAATTTTTGGTGGCTCGCAATGCAGCTAATGGGAGCAATGTATTCTACCTCTAAATTACTATAAAAATTGTCAAGAATATTTCATTTACGTTTTATAACCTGTATAATAACCAAGCTGTAGCAACATTTTTATTGCAAAAGCGAACCCTTCTATTTTTTTTTTTTTTTCCCCTATTTTTTTTTTTTTTCCCCTAGCGTACTAACATTGGCGTACTTTGGTATTAGTCATAAAAGCTAGCTACGGAAAGAGATAAGCTAGCTTCTACGTCAGCACGAAACGCATTTGAGTTTGTAATGCACAACACTCACTGACTGAAAAACATGAAAAATCATATTACAGTATATGTAAAGTATTAGCCCACATTTCATGTTTTCTTTGTACACAGCTGGCCAGACAAGAGTATGTACTGTAGTTGTACTAAGACGCATGACGTGCATGTATCATGGCTTCACTCTTCCTTCGTGCTCGCTTCTACAAGCAGCCGCTCATCCTCCATATATTCAGCTTCAAAAAGAAGGTGAAGCTACATTTGTTTCCAAAAGTCGGAAGTGCGTTGCTATGGAAATGGAAATAAATGCCCCGATGAAATAACTTTTGGCAATGCATAAAATGACCAAGATATTGTAAATAGTGTACATATTACATATTGTTATGAAGGTATCTGTTCCTTAGTTTTACATATACTTGCAGTGTGTGTATAAAACGTTGAAGGGTTTTGATGTTGTTTTAGAGGGCTTTGAAGGCTACAGCGGTGACTCCTATTAGCCGCATCTTTCAAGCGTTTTTTAATCATTTTTAAAAAAAGGCATGTGTTTTCTTGTCTTTCACAACGATTGTAAACAATAGGCAAAATTCCCAAAAAGTTGAGTTCCCCTGCAGGCCTCCAACACATCGAATATTAGGGGAAAGATATTGCATTTTTCTTATTTTTTTCCATTAAAAATACAGGAATTTAGCAGAAAAAAAAGGGCATGAAACATTTTTTTTTTTTAAGTTTTACTTTATTTTGACAGATAAACTATGTAGAGCAGGGATGTCCAAATATATAGCCGCTGAGGGCCAAAGTGAAAATGTGCCAATGGGCAATGGGCCAAACATAGCAATTTTAACTGCTTATAAGTGAAGCCCCTTACACCTGATTTTAAGAGGTGCTGATTGTCACATTTGATAGTATCAAGGCTACTAATTAGCCTTGCGCACATACAATCAATGTCTGTGTGAGCTTGATATATTCTGTCAGTACGAAAATGTTAGCCAAACAAAATGACACGGTGGGCAAAATTTGGCCCCTGGTCCACACTTTGGGCATCATTGATCTTTAGATTTATTTGTTGAATAATAAAAATAATAATAATATATGACTCATTTTCAACGTTTTTTGAGTGAGACCATTTCGGGTCCCTGGGACTAATCTTGCGGAGCCTGTAAGGGTTAAAACAATCTATATTTTGTATTGGTTTTGAAAATGAAAAATATCAAAACGTTTTCAGTGTGAGGCTCTTAGTGGAAAAAGTTTGAACATCCCTGTTGTAACCGGAGTCAAACGTCCTAATCAGCTGACTGTCTTCGATTGTCCTTCCAGTGCCGTTCAAGAAGACGTCGTCCACGTTGCACATCATGAAAGAAATATGGAGCGAAGTGGGCTACCGGGGACTTTTTGCAGGTACGCCTCAGTTCAATGTAACTTCATCTTTCGGAGCTCAAACTGAAGTCCGAGTGTCTTCTGGCAGGTTTCATGCCCAGAGTGATCAAAGTGGCGCCCGCCTGCGCCGTGATGATCAGCACCTACGAGTTTGGAAAGGCCTTTTTCCAGAAAATCAACTGTGATCGTGAGCGAATGGCGTCATAGATAGGTAGATATTTTATTGATGCCAAGGAAAACTCAAGTCATCTGGGAATTCCTATCGGAGCATTTTGTTGATCTGAAGCTGAAACAGTGGACTGAACTGATCAAACCAGGAACAGAGACTTTGTGTGTTTTTAGTGCATTGTTATACAAAATTCCTTATCCAGGTTTTCATTGGGCAGCCTTGAGGGACCACATTCCACTGATCAGGATGTCGTTGGTTGAGCTACTCAAAGTTAAACCCCAGTCAGGACTGGATGCAATGTCGCATGGGAAATCCATGATGAAAGCTTGCATGAAATAGCATGTTTCATACAAAAGAATACCTGATTCTTCGAAAGCCTGTGAAACATTTTGGATTTTTGTCTACCAAGCAGATTAATGGCGACTGTTGTTTTTTTACTTGGCATTCATTTCATTATTTGTAGCACTTAAACAAAACTACTCCTACAGCTCAACTTCAATTGTCTGTGTGACGACATAATGGTTTCGCAAGGATCAGAGCAGCGTTAGGAGAAACTTAACAGTCTGGTGATGGATGAAAAATAAGAGATCACCGTTTCTTGGAATATAGTTTTGTTGCCTTAATGTTTTCTCCTTTTTTTCCCAATTAATTAAATAGTATTTGTCATTGAAACAGACTGGTGTCATATTTGTAAAAATATATTGATGCCATTATGCCATCATTAACAGGATAATATTTTTGGCTCGCTTTTTAGCTAATTGTGTATGTCTAAAGCAAAAATCATGAATTTTAATACTTTGAAGTTTGCAGAGTAACTTTTCCAATGTTAGCATGTTAATGTTGGCATGCTAATACAGGAAAAATATCAAAATACATAATTTGTATAACCTGACTCTCGCCAGAGGAGCTCAGCGGACTACAGCAGTCAACTTACCTTTTTTAGGCTTGGACATACCAAATTAGCTAGCTATTTAAGGATCAAAATCCATGATTTTTAAGTTTAAACATGCAAAATTAACTTGCTTTTTAGCTTTTTGTATGTTCAAAATAGGTTTAGGTTTAAACTAACTAAAAAGCTTGTATACAGCTTTAACATGCTAGCATGTGACCAGATAAGTGGAAATATCAAAAATGGCAAAGCAAGTCGGTATGTGAAGTGAATTATATTTATATAGCGCTTTTTCTCTAGTGACTCAAAGCGCTTTACATAGTGAAACCCAATATCTAAGTCACATTTAAACCAGTGTGGTTGGCACTGGGAGCAGGTGGGTAAAGTGTCTTGCCCAAGAACACAATGGCAGAAGCAGGGATCGAACCTGGAACCCTCAAGCTATACTGCCCCATGTTAGCAATAATGTTTTTATGTTAGCATGCTGATATAGGAGAAGTTGGCATATTTCTAAGATTGCGCCACATATCAAAATTCATGAATTTTAGGTTCAAACATACAAAATTAGCTAAAACGTTATCATGCTAGCACATCGATATTAGCAATAATGTTAACTGGTTTTATATTAATGTAGTAGAAGTTAGCATACTTCTAAGATGGCACCACATATCAAAATCAATTATTTTTAGGTTTAAACATACAAACATAGCCAAACAGTTATTATAAAACAACATGCCAGATAAGAGGAATTACCAAAAGGTAGTTCAGTATGCTAACTTTTCTTACAAGCCAGTACAAATTATGTTAACTGCTAACATTAGCATGCTAGCGCAGTTATACTTCAAAGATGGCGCCAAGTATTAAAATCCATGAATTTTAGGTTTAAACGTACTAAAAAGGTAGTATAAAGCACGAGCATGTGACCAGATAAGAGGAAATACCAGTTGTGGGTCGTGTGTTTCTCACCTAGGCTTTCAATGATGTCCTACTCAGTCCAACCTCACCTCAAAATACCGTAATTGATGTCACCGCATGGACACGGCTGGAGATAATATACAGAAACACATCATGTGCACGCATGGGAATTGAAACTCCTCAATAGTGTATAAAGGGGTCTTTTTTCCGGTGCATTTAACATTCAATGAACCCGCTTCAGCAATTAAAACATATCTTACATGGTACTGTCAAAATTAAAATAATTGTAGAAAACAAATGAAACATAAAAAAATAAAATACAATATTTGAACTCACAATTTGTGGCACCCATCTGACGCCTTATAAGCCAGTGGTGCCGTAATAGTCGGTTGATTCCTGTGAAAGTGGCGAGCAAACCATTTCGCCGCTGGTGTTGTGCCAAATTGTGGTTTCCTGCCAAAAATTTATTTATAATTTATTTAGTACCGCTCGCTAAACCTGCATTGCTTAGCTTCGTCTGTCCACAGCGGACTACTAGGTGCAAGACAAACACTTTATCTGCGTGGTTATCGTACCGGTAATTTTACTGTGTCTTTCTGTGGCTCGTATGGCTTTGGTGCCACTTCTTGTTTTCGCAACTTATGATTGGATACTCACTTGGGACTTCCGAGTGAGTATCCAACCACAGCGTTAGGCCAGCTAGCAAGCCTTACTGACAACAACTTGTGATCTGATTGGCTATCGCAATTGTCTATCACTGAATGTCCCTGTTCACTTAAGGTGCAAAGACGCCCGCATTGTTGATTCTGAAGGCTACGGGCAGATTTCGTACAGCATGACAGCACAAGCTAGCTGAATTATGATTGGATACAAACTCTAAACTAAAACCAACACCATTGGAAGGAGCATAAAATGACATGAAGAGACTATCATGATTTCTGGCCAGCAGAGAAGGCCTTGCTGGACCTGACGACACACCAATCGGGAATACCAAAAGTGGTGAGGCAGTTCAACAATGTTCCCACACCATGTCTGGTATATATTTGTATTTTTATTTGAGGAAAATAGTTAACATTTTAAATGCTAATTGCTAGCACCTAGCAAGATAGCATGTCCTGAATGTACTGAACCTTTAGACCAGTGGTTCTTAACCTTATTGGAGGTACCGAACCCCACCAGTTTCATACGCGCATTCACCAAACCTTTCTTCCGTGAAACATAAAATGTTTCGTTTTTTTCAAATTCAAGACAAAGTTATGTTTTTTTACTGGTGCACAAAGTGAACCGTGCATGAACATCACCTTGTTCAAAGAACAAAACCAACACAGTGCATGAACTCACAACAAATTACACACCTGCAAATCAGTGTGACTTCTGCTGTTACCGTAGCCATAATACGCCGATAGGGAGAAATTTTTATTCACACGATGAGTCGGGTGTGTCTTGACCTCTGCGGCGGAGGCTCCACCGAACCCCAGAGGCCTACTCACCGAACTCCTAGGGTTCGATCAAACCCAGGTTAAGAACCACTGCTTTAGACGTTGGAACAATTAAAACCTGTTGAGAAATTAGAAAAACTAAGAGATTGTAAAACACAAGAGCTATATAAGTTAAAGTACCAATGATTGTCACACACACAGTAAATGTGGCGAAATTATTCTCTGCATTTGACCCATCACCCTTGATCACCCCCTAGGAGGGGAGGGGAGCGGTGGGCAGCAGCGGTGCCGCGCCCAGGAACCATTTTAGTGATTGAACTCCCAATTCCAACCCTTGATGCTGAGTGCCAAGCAGAGAGGTAATGGGTCCCATTTTTATAGTATTTGGTATGACTCGGCCGGGGTTTGAACTCACAACCTACCGATCTCATGGCGGACACGCTATATGAATTTCCAGCAAGTTATAATACGGGCTAAAAAATTATTTAAAAAACAGTGACGTGCGGTCAGGGGAGGCAGTGCCTCACCTGTGATCATGCAAAGAAACAAAATATATAATGATAAAATAATTGTAATTGTTAGTTTTTCATTTTCATCTAGCTTCACCAATTTGGATTATTTTTTCTTCAAAATCGCTGAATTTTCGCAATCCCTCGTAAACTTCTCTGTCTGCCGTGCGGCCAGAGCGCGTTCTTGTCTGGTGTGTTGCTGAGCGTTCAAAACGGCAGAGAAAAAAGTCTGAGGTGAGGCAAACAGTTCTCGTGTCTCACGATAGGGGCGCTCATGATCAGAGACATACGGCGGCGAAAGCGAGTCAAGTGCCGCAGCAAGTAACATGTTTTGTGTCTTGGTGAGCCATCAAAACGGCAGAGAAAAAAGTCTGAGGTGAGGCAAACAGTTCTCGTGCCTCACGATAGGGGCGGGGCGCTCATGATCACAGACATACGGTGGCCTCAGCGGGTAAGTGCCGCAGCGACTTATTTTTTCCGTCTCGTGCACCCCGACTTTCAACATGGATGACTACATTTCTGCACTTAAATCGTTTTCTAAAGTGGACTTTCAAGCGAAGCAGGAGATAATTACTAAAGGAAGACCAACACCGGAGCTGAATAGTTTGTTTCAATCAACAGGACGGAAAGTTACTCACTCTTTCCAGACGGAATGGAATATGTGAAAAGACTGGCTTTGTGGATGTTCTGCAAGAAATCGCCTTTTCTGCTTTCCTTGCCTTCATTTTTCAACCTGTGGAACTGTGTGGACTCAAATATGATTTTGTGACCTAAAGAATTTGCAAAGAAGAAACACCAAACATGAGCGGTCGGCCGCTCATATTCAAAGCTAGATTGCGCTAAAACGTTTGGGATGTTGAGGATGGTCTTGGCTTTGGATGAACAGCGGCGACTCAACATCAGTGTCCATAATGCTAAGGTAAAAGAGAAACAAGAGTTTTTAAAAGATGTAGTCAATGCGACCTGCTTCCTCGCCAAACAGCAGCTAGCATTTCGTGGAAATGATGAAAGTATGAGCTCTGCTAAACGCAGCAACTATGTTGAACTCTTACAAGACTTTTAAAACTGAAGGAAGTGAAGGAGGACTTTTACCAGAAAGTGACGGACATTTTTATCCAGAAGTACCAGCGCATGGACTTCATTTCTAAGTAAAGGTAAGACGACGAAAACATTATTTGTGTTTTGTATTTAATGAAATGCACATTTTGTGGGCGACAGTTTGTTTGAGTAAAGAATGCAGAAATGAAACATAACCCGTAAACTGCTGCCAATCAAATGGCAAATAATCTGTGCAGCGCGCATACTGTATATTTGTAAATCTGATTTTTATTACGTCAGTGCCCCACCAGCTATATACCTCACGGCACGTCACTGTTAAAAAATTTATATTTTATGCGTAAACAATTAGGACCGCGGAAAAGATCTTCCTACTGAACATTTTCCTACCAGCCAGGACTTATACCGATCCAGGGTCAGGAAACAGCCATCTAGCATCACTGCAGACTCCTCACATCCTGGTGGTTACGGACTATTCAAACTCCTCCTGCTACCTCAAAACAACCCACCATTAGAACAGTTTCTTCTCTCAAAATATCAATCTGATGAATGCTGTGACAAAACTAATCTGTCACTGGACTAACTAATGCTCACGTCATCATCTGTTTTTGCTTTTTTTGCTTTTTCACTACTGCACTATTGTTTATTAGCCTTGCACATATTTAAGTATCAATCAATCAATGTTTATTTATATAGCCCTAAATCACAAATGTCTCAAAGGACTGTACAAACCATTACGACTACGACATCCTCGGAAGAACCCACATAAGAGCAAGAAAAACTCACACCCAGTGGGACGCCAGTGACAATGATGACTATGAGAAACCTTGGAGAGGACCTCAAATGTGGGCAACCACCCCCCCCTCTAGGGGACCGAAAGCAATGGATGATGAGCGGGTCTAACATGATACTGTGAAAGTTCAGTCCATAGTGGCTCCAACACAGCCGCGAGAGTTCAGTTCAAAGCGGATCCAAGACTGCAGCGAGAGTCCCGTCCACAGGAAACCATCCCAAGCGGAGGCGGATCAGCAGCGTAGAGATGTCCCCAACCGATACACAGGCGAGCGGTCCATCCTGGGTCTCGACTCTGGACAGCCAGTACTTCATCCACGGTCATCGGACCGGACCCCCTCCACAAGGGAGGGGGGGACAGAGGAGAAAAAGAAAAGAAGCGGCAGATCAACTGGTCTAAAAAGGAGGTCTATTTAAAGGCTAGAGTATACAAATGAGTTTTAAGGTGAGACTTAAATGCTTCTACTGAGGTAGCATCTCGAACTGTTACCGGGAGGGCATTCCAGAGTACTGGAGCCCAAACGGAAAACGCTCTATAGCCCGCAGACTTTTTTTGGGCTTCAGGAATCACTAATAAGCCGGAGTCTTTTGAACGCATTGTTTATATTTCTGGTTAATCATTAATATGTATTTTTAATATTGAACAAGAGAGCACAGCCTTCTGATTATGTTGTCCTGGATCAAATAACATTTATGTGGTTGTATGTATTATATACTGTAGATATAATATGTAAACATGACATATATGTTCTACGATAAGATGGCGACTTGTCCAGGGTGTACACCGCCTTCCGCCCGATTGTAGCTGAGATAGGCACCAGCGTCCCCCGCGACCCCAAAGGGAAGCGGTAGAAAATGGATGGATGGTTGGATGGATACATATATATTTTATATTGCTAGTATGGTACATGTTTAGCCTACTTAATATCTGCATTATCCTTTCCATCCTTACCCTTTCCAGCCTATGTAACTGAGCTACTGCGTGGAACAATTTCCCTTGTGGATGAATAGTTAGTCTAAATCTAAGTCTGAGCTGAACAGTGACCTTTAGTGGCCATTGCGTGTAATTACGCCTATGACATAAAACACCACAGGGTGGATTTCCCTGCACGTAAGTCCCGTTCAGTCACGCGAGACTTGCTTGTGTATATTAATGTAGCGCACGCTCAGTAAGGTCTCTTTCGTTCGGATTGGAGACAACATGGTGGGTGTGAAAAAAGCGGCACCAAATAATTAGAATCCATTGAATATCTTTGTCATCTGATGCATTAGACTCTTTCTATGGCTGTATATTTGTTGTTTAGTGTTTTTTAAAATATGTATAAGATGTTATTTTACTTATAGGATAACATTAAATTGGTATGGTGTCTGAGAAAATATGCTAACATCGTGGTGACAATGCTAGCAGCTAATGCTCACAGCCATGCGTTAACATTTACTCATAGAATCATTGATCGGATTCTACCTTTTAATTGGTTCTTTTACTTTACAGTCCCACCGCAAGTTTTCGGCTCCGCGCCACGGCTCTTTGGGCTTCTTGCCCCGCAAAAGGAGTAGCCGTCACCGGGGTAAGGTGAAGAGCTTCCCCAAGGATGACCCAAGCAAGCCCGTTCATCTGACCGCCTTCCTGTGCTACAAGGCCGGTATGACTCACATCGTCCGTGAGGTGGACAGACCTGGGTCAAGTAAGTCCACACTTTCTGTCGGATGGTTTAACAATGCACATATACCCCACCCGGGTGTTAAACCATTGACATTGTTATACTTGTCTGCTGTCAAATGTATTTGGATTTTGGCTAATGCAACAATAAAAAATTACCACAGCTTACTTGGTGCAATTTAACACCCCATTAAAAAAAATAAAAATCCATATATTTATACACAAACACATTGGATGCATATATGTGCCTTAACTGTAAGATGAATGCATACCTACTGATAAACTCTTGGAAGTAAAAAGGCATTTGAAGCTTAAATTAGGGTTGCATGATATTGATTTAGTGTATCGATTTTAGCAGGGGTTATTTTTAGGGCCACGTGGCATTAATGGCTGTCTTAGAAGGCCTAAAGCAGGGGTAGGCAACCTATGGCTTTAGAGCCAGATGTGGCTCTTTTGATGACAGCGTCTGGCTCTCAGATTAATTTTAGCTGACAGTTTAACATAAGTAATGAATATGTCCGCTAGTAATCAGTGTCAAAAATAAAGTTAAAAACATAAAACATTCTCATGCATTTTAATCCATCCATCCGTTTCTATCGCGCCTGTTCAAGAAGTCGCATTAATGGTCAAAAGTATTTCATTTATTATTGTTTAGCTTCAGAATCACAATGTTATTAAAAAGAATAAGAGATGCTCACATTTAGTTGTTGTAATCAGGGAAAGTCCAAATAAAAGAGGAGGCGTAGAATTCTGTCAGAGCCTGGGACGACACTGTACAAAGATACAGGTCTACGCGTTTCTCCACATTGAGCTAAACTAAAACCTGTCTGTTTAATTCCTTACTTCTTGTCTGTTTAAAATGTCCTCAGTGTTTGAACCTGACAGTTGTATTCAGGGTTAACAATATCATACGGCTCTCACGGAAATACATTTTAAAATATTTGGCTTTCATGGCTCTCTACAGCCAAAAAGGTTCCCGGCCCCTGGCCTAAAGTAACAGTGATCGATGAATTAAAAATGTATAAATTCCCTATTATATTGTTACACTATTGCCGTTATTGGTGGATGCATAAATGTTTACTACTAATACAATTTGTAAAAGATAAAATGGCAGGTATTTTGTCTGAATTTTACTTGCAAACTGGCACATTTTACAAGTACGTTATTTTAATCCAAACCAATGGTGCCACTGATTTTGTTCAAGATTTAAGATCTCGGATGTCTATTCAGCTGAATTGTACCACTTGTTATGGGCTAGGAAAACTACTTAGTAGCTTAAAAAATGCAGCTATTTTACCTAGAATCTAGCTTAAACGGCAATTTTTCAACTTATTTTCTTACCTCACTGAGATCGCTGTAAAATTCAAAGACTGAACCCTCTCCCCATTTTACGTTTTTAGAGTGATTTGTTAAATGGTGGAATGGTACCACTTTTTTTTTATTGGAAATTCTGTCATACAGTGTACAATATGCATAACTTTCTTTGAAATTATAATTCCAGCAGGTATTTTCATAAAAGTTTAACAAAATCAAGCAGATATTATATAATTTTAACAATGTATGGAATAATTGTCTTATAACCATGCAATACATACTACTTTTTTTAAGATTAAAACAAAATTCGGACTGAAGAGCGCACTAGGATATATACCGCGCCCACTAAATTTTAGACATTGACGTGTTTCCTATTAGCTGCACCGGACTACTAGCCACAGATGTATATGTTGCAAAAATGAGTTATTTACACTGTAAAAGTGCAGTTATACTACATAACTTATAAACGTTGCTTGGAATGAAATGAAGAATTCATAAGAGTAGAATTGCCATGGACGGCTAGACAGATTATCATTCCAGTTAAGGGGGGGGGAACTAAAAAATAGGACATGGAGCCCCTGCAGTGATGGAATTCATCCAAGAGATGGTGCCATAGCCCAAATACTTTTTTTTGCTTTGTGTTTTTATAAAATACTTTTATTATGGCCTCCAGCGAAGAAAAATACATCTCAGGGATGTCACCATGTTTTAGCGGTGTCCTCAGAATTGCACAGACAAGCCACAACTGCGTCAAAACACACCAAGGCGAAAGCCCACGTTGTGGTCAGGGACAACGCACGCAGTATGTCATAAACTACGGTGGAGTTTGGTGTGGCTAGTCTGCCCTGCATGGCGCACACTTTGCAGTTTGCATTGAACAAGGTGCCCTGTCAACGCAGCATTTCAGAAGCTCTGGCTTACTGCTAGGCCACTTCAAGCACTCACCACTAGCTTGCAGCTCATTTTTGTTACTCACAAATATGATAGAGCAGAGCAGATTGAGCCCAGTTTATAATTTCCTGTTATACAGTATGCCAGGCAGTTTTGCATTAAAGAACTGTTATTGTTTACTTTATTACTCAAGTATACTCTGGACTGAAGCTGTGTGCCTTTTTATTGTTTTTTTTGTAACGGTTTTAAGGCAAGTTAAAAAAAAAATGCATTTGGTGAAAGTCAAAGTATAGTACTTCCCATAGTTGTAGTGGGTATCAGGATTATCTCGGCGAGAGCATGTCCCAAATCCCAAGTTGCTGTTTTGAGGAATGTTAAAAGAAACAATGCACTTTGTGACTTTAAGAAATATGGCAGTGCCATTTTGGCATTTTTTCCATAAGTTGAGTTGATTTATTTTGGAAAACATTGTTTAATGCATCCACCGGGGCATCACAACAAAACTAGGCATAATGTGATAATTCCACCACTGTATATATTGGTATCAGTTGATATCTGTATCGGCAATTAAGGGTTGGACAATATCGGGATATTGACAAAAAAGCCACTATCAGACATCTCTACTGGAAATAGTCCATATATTTGGTAAAGGCTTATGATTTTAAAGCAGTCATCCATCAATTTGTATTTTAAAAACAAAGTAGTAATAAGATGCCAATGTAATGACTTAATTCTATGAGGCAATTACACACAAAAATAGTTTGACTTTTACAAGTGGCCCTCTGATTTTAGCCATACTGCCAGATGGTTGACTGTACATGCAATAAAAATGTAATCATTCCATTTTAAATAGCCTTTGACTCAATTTGAAATGTCTTGTTACGTACTAAGCATGTGGTTGCCCATTTATAGTAAAGTTGAAATGTCAAATTATCAGGAACCTTAAAGCTCAGTTTAACCACCACAAAAAGCTCAATTTCTAGAGACAAAAAGCTTTGTTTGAACAAGAGGCTGAAGTGCATATTGAGATACATATTTATGTGGACAGACTTTATTTGCATGTTTTTTGTTGTGCCTTTGATGATTCCCTCGACGGGCGGACAGAATGGGTCTATAGACCCTTGCTGAATGTCGAGTACTGAGCGCAATAATTGAAACGGGACGGGTGATTTCACTGCTACTGTTGAGTGACCTAAAAAGTTATTTTTATTTATTTTTTTGTGCAGAGGTGAACAAGAAAGAAGTAGTTGAGGCTGTCACCATCTTGGAGACTCCCCCTATGATCGTGGTGGGAGTTGTGGGCTACGTTGAAACTCCTCGTGGTCTGCGCTCCTTAAAGACAATCTTTGCTGAGCACATAAGCGATGAGTGCAAGCGCCGATTCTACAAGAACTGGTGAGTTGCTGTAACACTTAAGTGCACTTTGCAGATGTTTGTTGTCTCAGATAGTGCCACTGAGTAACAATACGGTGGCCATCGTGGCAGCTCCGCTCAGGCGCCTCGTGCCCTGATGAGCTCCGGGCTCCTCTGGCCAGTGGAAAGTTCTGCTTAGAAGCTGTGCCATGAGCCAAAATCCTTATTGGCTGGTGCTGCTCAAACGGGCGACCAACTCGGCGCTGTCTTCTTCCGCTGGCCTCTCGAGGTCATGAAGGGCCAGTTGCCAACATTTCTGCTCTACTCCTCACGGTCCTGCTCAGGTACAAGTCCAAGAAGAAGGCTTTCACCAAATACTGCAAAAAGTGGCAGGATGAGGAGGGCAAGAAGCACCTGGAGAAAGACTTTAACTCCATGAAAAAGTACTGCAAGGTCATCCGCGTCCTTGCCCACACACAGGTATGTCAGTGCCCATAGGTGATGTTATTCAAGGGTGTCCAAAATGTAAATATGCGGAGGCCATTTTGATATTTACATTTTCTAAACAAATACATTATCGATTTTTACTTTACTTGTTAGGGCCTCGGTACCCAGAAGGGTCTCAGTCGCAAATATTAGAAATAAGTCATTTTTCTTATCAGGCATGTGAAATGTCTGCAGAAGCACACACACACTTTTAAATATTAATTTGTATCAAAGTATCACTTCTGCGTTTAAAAAAAAAAAATATCACAATATGATAAAATTGGTTCAATGCTCATTTAAGTGCCGCACTGAGTTGAAGGACTGACAGTCAGGAGCACTGACACAATCTCGCTAGTTAACCATTGCCTCTGTTCGCTCGCAGAACCACTTGGCTCTAGTCATATTTGGATATTAATGATCCGAAAATGTATTAGCCAGCGA
Source organism: Nerophis ophidion (assembly GCF_033978795.1). Classification (NCBI taxonomy): domain Eukaryota; kingdom Metazoa; phylum Chordata; class Actinopteri; order Syngnathiformes; family Syngnathidae; genus Nerophis; species Nerophis ophidion. The sequence goes on from NC_084617.1 coordinate 21,514,486, forward strand.
GAATGTATATTTTTCACATGACTGATGTAGACTTCACAACAGCATATTACTCCTAATAGGCGTGGCTACAGACAATTAACACAATCCAACAAATTGTTGGATCTAAAAGGGTCTCACCTACTAAAAGTCTTTTAATTTTACTTTATATACTTGACGCTTGAGAAAAACTTTAGATTTTTCATTACACGTTTTTTTTTTTTTGTCAACTTTTTAAACAGCAAACCCTATTGATGTGATGTAGATTCAGTTTTGATAGTATTTTTAGAATGAGTTGCGGGCCGTTAAATGAGCTGCGAGCCGCACTTTGGACACCCTGTATTTGCTTTCCATATAGTCTGTGATGAGACCGCAGAATTCTGCGTCAGGCATGGCGCCTGATAGCAATGACGAGTTCTTCTGCTGCCTTCCTTCTGAGACCACCCCACTGTCGGCCCACTATGTGCCACAGTCAACGTTGCCTCGCTTATGAGTGTGCGCTGTTTGCAGATGCGTCTGCTGCCTTTGAGGCAGAAGAAATCTCACCTGATGGAGGTGCAGCTCAATGGTGGCTCCATTGCAGAAAAGGTGGACTGGGCCCGTGAGAAGCTAGAGCAGGCTGTGCCCATCAACACAGTCTTCTGCCAGGACGAGATGATTGACGTCATTGGTGTCACCAAGGGACACGGCTACAAAGGTCAGCCTTGAATAGTACAGAGGTTTTAAAAGATTATATTTATCACCTAGGATATTAGCAATGTTATTTAATCAAATGGAATGCTGGAATTAAGTTAACTTGATGTTTCTAGTATGATAATTTCTGGCTATCTAACTTGTCATGTCTTGTCAGGGGTGACCAGTCGTTGGCACACCAAGAAGCTCCCTCGTAAGACCCATCGAGGTCTGCGCAAGGTGGCCTGCATCGGTGCCTGGCATCCTGCCCGTGTTGCCTTCTCTGTGGCCCGGGCTGGTCAGAAGGGATACCATCACCGCACTGAGATCAACAAGAAGGTACATTTTGATCTCTTGCATACAGTGGAACCTTATTTACATACTTAATTGGTTCTTGAACATTGTAATGAAAGTTCATACAGTGAAGCAAATGTTTCCATAAACTGTTTATGTGAATGTGTTCCAGCCTTCTTTTGAAGGTTTGAATACTTCAGTGTTAAAAAAAAACTGGAGGTAATGAATTGACTTTCTCATAAGCTGATGTCCTCCCATATGCTCCTCCAACACAGAATACCCTTTGGTGCCCTCACAAACTATCAGGGGAAAGAAAAACTAACTAACCGTATTTTGCTGCAATATTAAAAGTTAATAGTAAAATCTACATTCACATTGCAAAGGAGCTAACAAGAGTAACAATGGGAGAAGAGGATGGCACTAAAGTAGCTCTTTTCTGCTGTGAAATAAGTCTGCTATGGCATATTTTTCCAGAGAAGTGAGGTCTCCACCCGATTAATACTTATACCTTTTTCCTCGTAAATTCTTCCATACATGTCAGCGCCTATAATGTACTCCTTGCAAAGTTTTGTTTCATGCTAGTCTGGTGCCTTTTTGGACTAATCTTGAATTGGCAAAATTAGACAACTTTTTAAAAGGCACATGCTGAAATTCTGAACAGCAAGTAACTGGAGGGCTCCGACCCTAAAATGCTGCACCTTGTATTGCATAGTGGGGCATATTAGGTCTGATTTAAAGTTAGCAAATTGAGGTCAGCTGGGGAAAAAAATTCTGATGGCCTACTTTGTTTCCTGAAGATCTACAAGATCGGTCAGGGCTACCACCAGAAGGATGGAAAGCTGGTGAAGAACAACGCTTCCACGGATTATGATCTGTCCAACAAAAGCATCAACCCTATGGTCAGTGATTCTATTTTGTGCTCGGACATCTTAAGGTTTGATTAACACCTTTTCAAATGTGTCCACAGGGTGGGTTTGTCCACTATGGAGACGTTACCAATGACTTTGTCATGGTGAAGGGATGTGTAGTAGGAACTAAGAAGAGGGTCCTGACTCTGCGTAAGGTGAGAACAAAGCTGAATAAGTTTCTCTCCTGACTTCTCACCGACTAACCTGCTTGCTCTTCTAGTCTCTACTGGTGCAGACAAGCCGTCGTGCTTTGGAGAAGATCGATCTCAAGTTCATCGACACCACATCGAAGTTTGGTCACGGCCGCTTCCAAACCGCGGAAGAAAAGAAGGCGTTCATGGTAAGATCTATTTTTGGCATGAAAGTGATGTTCTGCACTGTTCATAACCTGGTTCGGTCTTCAGTGTGAACTTGGGTTCCATTCCAGTGCTAGAGTAAAGTCCCGTGAGGCAGGGGAGCAGTGCACGCTCATGCTACTGTTCCCCGTTCACTCTCAGGAAACACTTGCAACTTTTACCTGCTCCAAACTAACCTTTTCCTCTTGTCCACAGGGACCACTCAAGAAGGACCGCATTGCCAAGGAGGAGACAGCCTGAAGTCTGCAAATGTGATATCTGTACGATCGTTGTCTGCAGTTCTATTAAACACCTCAACCACATAGCTGCGTCAAAGTACTTTGTGAGGATTTTTATACCAGTGTGGAGAAGCATGACTACCACTATGAAGTATATGAAAAAAATCAGTTTAAGTTAAATGTTGACTGCAAGAATTAACTTCCTGTATTGTATTTGAACTGATGTCAGACCATGATAAAGATCTAATTTGACTCATAGGAGCCATTCCTTTCAATTTTTTTTAAAGACTGACTTGTTAGTTTTGGTGTTTAGTTTTGTCAAGGTAACATGTTCTACAATGTGGATCAGAATAATAATATGGATCAGAATAATATAACTTCACACAAAAATTGGGAACTATTCTGAAATATTTACCTTTTCCTTGTAAACATTCCATAAATAGAATAGAAAGTACTTTATTGATCCCTGGGGAAAATTTCGCACCACAGTTTGCTCACAATAGGCAATTATAAATAGTATTAAATATATTTATCAACATTTTCTACATTTTAAGTGCAGTCAAGAAGGAACATATGCATTATAAGGATATAAAGTGGTGCCATATTTCCAGGATTTGGCTGTCAGTTTAAATTTCCCTCACTTAAAAATTGTTGGTTTCCATAACTTGACTCTTATTCTAGTAGCATGGAAATACGTTCACCCCATATATAAATATGCATGCACTGTAGCTTCCAAACAAATTGCTCACAACTTGGAGGAATCTGTTCTCATTGGGTTCAAAAGTCTTTTGCTCACCTACGTTGCATCTCTAGTCTGAATTTGCTGTCCCTCTAAATAAGTCTACTGAGCAGGTAATAGCACAGTTATCAGCCTTGTGTGCACAAATTGTTTTTCTGAAGTTGTTTCCACTCTTGACACGCTGGGGTTTATTTCTGCTACTGAACTATTCATGTCCATGCAGCAAGAATCTGCGTGTGTGCTGACACGAGCGCCCCTTAGCGGCTGTTGGCATCGAAATGGCAGTCGTCACATTGGACTAGGCAAGTGCTATGATACTCCTTGACATAAGTACGGTGTGTTAAGTGTAGCCTGGGGGCCATTTGTGGAAGTGCAGCACATTGTACAGGGTATCTGTGGGTCACTAAGCATCGAGTCATTAAATGGAATTTACTAAAAATTAAGGCCTTAAGGTTCATAAAAAGCATTTTAAAAAGTCACAATTTCAGGCCTTTGCCAATCCTAATGACTGCATGGTTCTCTAACTTTTTTCCCCAAGTCCCACAATTATGACCGTTACAATAAAGCAGGGGTCCCCAAACTTTTTGACCCGGGAGCCGCAATGGGTTAAAATAATTAGGCTCTGTGTGTCACTTCCATCGATGGGAAGTGAATTTTTAGACAATGTGATTTGCCTGAGTGGCTAAGTTACTGAGAGTAACAAGCAACAAGTTGTAGAAAATAGATTAGGACAGATTTATATAAAAAAAAACAAAAACTAGGGACTTTCCGCGGGCCAGATCATGAATGCTGGTGGTCTGAGTTTGAGGACCACTGCAATAAAGTGTGGTCAGCCCAACTATTAACAGGGCAGAGGTTTTATTGAACAAGCCTATTATATTTGGCCACTGTAACATTCATCTTGGGCGGTCACTTGAAAGTATGACGATCCTCCTAGTGGGGGGTGTATTCCTTTTATGGAGGATGCCTGTGCGTGACTTTAACGTGGGAAGACCAGGGCACAGACATTCATCACACAATCCTTGACACAACTGGGTCAGGATCAAGTGGCATGGAGTCCAAGACTACCGTGGACCCTTTTCTGCTGCAGCTTTCATCTGCCATCCCAGCCATTGTGACACTCCATAGGGTTAGCAATCATCCTCCGCCTGTTTCACCGTAAGGTCATGGGTTGTTATTGCCTCATAACTGGGCCCGCATGGATGTGGGGGTGTCTTCAACCGCCATTACAGCCGTTGTGGTAGTTCTTACATCTACCGTCTTCCGCCTGCTCCGCCGTTGAGGTGTTCACCATATCCCTGGCTAGGGGGCAGTCAGGTAACAGTAGTAAAGGGGTTAACCTCCTAGTGCCCCAAGACCACATAGAGGATCCTCCTCTGCTCGATGCACTTTATCATGCCCGAGATAAAACCGCTATAATGTATGACCCTTGTCGCTACTGGTCCCATGTTGCCTAAAGAATGATGTTAAAATCCTTGTTCGACCTGTTTACCGGCGTATATTATTCATGTTAGAATAACTTACTGCAAATGGATATCAGCTCCAAATATCGGATATTGACTATGAATAATCAGTATTGGCACTTTAACGTCATGCCCAGGACACACTGTAACATTACGTATAGGTTAAATTGTAACAGCTGTGAATATTAAATTATTTCTTTGGCATATCACCAGATGCAACCCAGTTTGAGAAACACTGAATTAATGGAATGATGCATGAAGTCAATAACTTCCGTGATTTTCTTCATCTCTGGCTTTCAAAATGGACAAGAGTTTTGATTGATTGATTGATACTTTTATTAGTAGATTGCACAGTACAGTATATATTCCGTACAATTGACCACTAAATTGTAACACCCAAATAAGTTTTTCAACTTGTTTAAATCGGGGTCCACGTTAATCAATTCATGGTAACACTCTCATTACCTAAACTTGTTTGTTTGAAATAATTTAATGAACAGAGTGCAGCTTTTTGTCAGCCATCCACAATCTTTGATTGGTATGAGCAGTCGGGGCTCGCTTGTGACAAACACTATCTAACTTTAGGAGGAAAAATATGATTTTAAAGCCAATTCTCTGTGTGGGAATTTATCTTTAAACTGGATGAGTGACATGAGTCCGTCAACATGGACAAACAAGTAATCATATTGTGATTACATTGGCAAGAAAACAAACCACCTGACCCAGAATTTCCAACTGGGGTAAAATATTTATTGAAGTGCAATTTTTGCCAACAGCGATTGACATTTTATTTATGTTTACTTACTTAGGATGATACAGTTACTGATCTTCCAATTACGATGGTAAAAACATTACAGTAATACCAAAACATACCAACTTTATTCATAAAGCCCTTTAAGACAGTTGCAAAACTAAGGGCTCACAAAGAAATACAAAAGACTAAAATATAGCATTTATCTATCCATTTTCTACCGCTTGTCCTGTTCAGGGTTGCGGGGGGTCGCTGGAGCTTATTACAGCTGCATTTGGGCGGAAGTCGTCACCTCAACGCCGGCCATTCACGTGTGTGTGTGTGTGTGTGTGTATATATATATATATATATATATTAGTGGTGTGGGTAAAAATCAATACAAATACGTTGTGCGATTCAGAATCGATTCTCTTTTTTTTAATTAAATCTATTTTTATTTTTATTTTTTTTAACCAATCCAACAAACCACTACGCAGCAATACCATAACAATGCAACCCAGTTCCAAAACCAAGCCTTACCCAGCAACACTCAGAACTGCAATAAACAGAGCAATTGAGAGGAGACACAAACACGACACAGAACAAACCAAATACTGAAACAAAAATGAATATGATCAACAACAGTATCAATATTAGTTATAATTTCAGTATAGCAGTGATTAAAAATCCCTCATTGACATTATCATTAGACATTTAAAAAAAAAAAAGGAATAGTGTAACAGTGGCTTACACTTGCATCGCATCTCATAAGCTTGACAACACACTGTGTCCAATATTTTCACAGAGATAAAATAAGTCATATTTTTAGTTCGTTTAATAGTTAAAAGAAATTTACATTTTTGCAAGCAGTTGATAAAACATTGTCCTTTACAATTATAAAAGCTTTTTTATTTTTTTTTATCTACTAATCTGCTTGCCTCCTCTCTGAGCTGCAACCTTATCGTGGTAGAGGAGTTTGCGTGTCCCAATGATCCTAGGAGCTATGTTGTCCGGGGGCATAAAGCCCCCTGGTAGGGTCTTCCAAGGCAAACAGGTTCTAGGTGAGGGATCAGACAAAGAGCAGCTCGAAGACCTTTATGAAGAAGAAAAATCATGGACCCAGATTTCCCTCGCCCGGACGCGGGTCACCGGGGCCCCCCTCTGGAGCCAGGCCCGGAGGTGGGGCACGATGGCGAGCGCCTGGTGGCCGGGCCAATTCCCATGGGGCCCGGCCGGGCACAGCCCGAAGAGGCAACGTGGGTCACCCCTCCAATGGGCTCACCACCCATAGCAGGGGCCATAGAGGTCGGGTGCAATGTGAGCTGGGCGACAGCCGAAGGCAGGGCACTTGGCGGTCCGATCCTCGGCTACAGAAGCTAGCTCTTGGGACGTGGAACGTCACGTCACTGGGGGGGAAAGAGCCTGAGCTAGTGCGCGAAGTCGAGAAATTCCGGCTGGATATAGTCGGACTCACTTCGACGCACAGCAAGGGCTCTGGAACCACTTCTCTCGAGAGGGATTGGACCCTCTTCCACTCTGGCGTTGCCGGCAGTGAGAGGCGACGGGCTGGGGTGGCAATTCTTGTTTCCCCCCGGCTCAAAGCCTGTACGTTGGAGTTCAACCCAGTGGACGAAAGGGTAGCCTCCCTCCGCCTTCGGGTGGGGGGACGGGTCCTGACTGTTGTTTGTGCTTATGCACCAAACAGCAGTTCAGAGTACCCACCCTTTTTGGGAACACTCGAGGGAGTACTGGAAAGTGCTCCCCCGGGTGATTCCCTTGTCCTACTGGGAGACTTCAACGCTCACGTTGGCAACGACAGTGAAACCTGGAGAGGCGTGATTGGGAAGAATGGCCGCCCGGATCTGAACCCGAGTGGTGTTTTGTTATTGGACTTTTGTGCTCGTCACAGTTTGTCCATTACAAACACCATGTTCAAACATAAGGGTGTCCATATGTGCACTTGGCACCAAGACACCCTAGGCCGCAGTTCCATGATCGACTTTGTAGTTGTGTCATCGGATTTGCGGCCTCATGTTTTGGACACTCGGGTGAAGAGAGGGGCGGAGCTTTCTACCGATCACCACCTGGTGGTGAGTTGGCTGCGATGGTGGGGGAGGATGCCGGACAGACCTGGGAGGCCCAAACGCATTGTGAGGGTCTGCTGGGAACGTCTGGCAGAGTCTCCTGTCAGACAAAGTTTCAATTCCCACCTCCGGAAGAACTTTGAACATGTCACGAGGGAGGTGTGGGACATTGAGTCTGAGTGGACCATGTTCCGCACCTCTATTGTCGAGGCGGGAGATCGGAGCTGTGGCCGTAAGGTAGTTGGTGCCTGTCGGGGCGGCAATCCTAAAACCCCTTGGTGGACACCAGCGGTGAGGGATGCCGTCAAGCTGAAGAAGGAGTCCTATCGGGTCCTTTTGGCTCATAGGACTCCGGAGGCAGTGGACAGGTACCGACAGGCCAAGCGGTGTGCAGCTTCAGTGGTCGCGGAGGCAAAAACTCGGACATGGGAGGAGTTCGGGGAAGCCATGGAAAACGACTTCCGGACGGCTTCGAAGCGATTCTGGACCACCGTCCGCCGCCTCAGGAAGGGGAAGCAGTGCACTATCAACACCGTGTATGGTGCGGATGGTGTTCTGCTGACCTCAACTGCGGATGTTGTTAACTTAGAATTTAATGGCTGCAACACGTGCCAAAGTAGTTGGGAAAGGGCATGTTCACCACTGTGTAACATCACCTTTTCTTTTAACAACACTCAAACGTTTGGAAACTGAGGAAACTAATTGTTGAAGCTTTGAAAGTGGAATTCTTTCCCATTCTTGTTTTATGTAGAGCAGGGATGTCCAACGTACGGCCTGCGGGCCTGAACCGGCCCGCGAACAGGTTTTATCCGGCCCGCGGGATGAGTTTGTTAATTATAAAAATGAGCAGACATTTTTGAATGAAAGAAGCGGCTGTTCTGAATGTGTCCACTAGATTTCACAATAGCAATACTGTGTATCTTTGTAGAATGATGCTACATATGGGAGAAACCCCCCCCCCACTAAATGTTAATGCAGCACTCAAGGAAAATTAGCAAACTACATAAATAACATCCTGTAATTTGATGTTGATATTTTATTATCTTGATAGATTGAAAATAAACACCAATGAGTGGACTGAAGAACATTATCACATCATTTATTCAGAAATTAAAATTAACGACTAGAGATGTCCGATAATGGCTTTTTTGCAGATATCTGATATTACGATATTGTCCAACTCTTAGTTACCGATTCCGACATCAACCGATACCGATATATACAGTTGTGGAATTAACACGTTACGATGCCTAATTTTGTTGTGGAATCTGAAGTTGTATTTTTTCTTAAAGTTATTGTGCCATGATTTTACCAGTCCGGCCCACTTGGTAGTAAATTTTTCTCCATGTGGCCCCCCATCTAAAATGAGTTTGACACCCCTGATGTAGAGCTTTAGTCGTTCAACAGTCCGGGGTCGCCGCTGTGGTGTATGTATGTGTCTGTGTGTGTATGTATATATATATATATATACATATATATATATATATATACTGTATATATACATATATGTATATATATATATATATATATATATACTGTATAAGTATATATACATAAATATATATGTATGTATATATGTGTTGGCCCTGTGATGAGGTGGCGACTTGTCCAGGGTGTACCCCGCCTTCCGCCCGATTGTAGCTGAGATAGGCGCCCCCCGCAACCCCGAAAGGGAATAAGTGGTAGAAATGGATGGATGGATGGATATATATATACTGTATATGTATATATACATAAATATATATGTATGTATATATATATGTAGGTATATGCATATATATGTATATACTATATATATATATATATATATATATATATATATATATATATATATATATATATATGTATATATGAATAAACCCCGTATGACATGCAATGAGCTACAGATCCCCATTTAACAGCATTTCTATCAATGGGCCCACATGTATAATATCAATGTTAATGTAACTGAGAGTGTACAAATGGACCCAACTAGGATCCATTACTAATAACTGTCATTTAGCTGGGGACACCCTACAACTACCTCTAGGGGTCTCCACACCCCACTGTATGTATTTATTTAGTGTGCGTTTTCTTTGGCAGCCCCTCTGTTTTCTTCCGCTTGTCCCTGTGGGGGTTGTGAGGGGTGGTTGGAACCTATCCCAGCTGCACTTGGGCGGAAGGTGGCGTACACCCTGGACAATTCGCCAACACAGACAACATTCACTCTCAAATTCACACACTATTGTAGGGAAAATTTAGTATTGCCAATCAACCTATCGCCAGGTGCATGTTTTTGGAGGTGGGAGGAAGCCCATGCAGTCACGGGGAGAACATGCAAACTGCACACAAAAAACCTCCAAGCCTGGAGTTCTAACTACCCCTATGCTGCCACATCTCTCTATATTGACAAGAAATAATGACTTGTGTGTTGTTTGGGAACAGTTGGTAATGGATATGTGCAGTAAAACCTTTCATGAACTCAACTCACCTTAATGTGTGCTCCTGTATTTGTGTTGGATGTCTTAGATGAAGTGAGTAGTTATGATTTTGGTTTACAGAGTAAACAACTAAAAACTAAGGTTTTGGGCATTGTTTTCTCTAAACGTATACATTTGTCTAAATATGGCTAAGGACACGCATTGTCTTCATCACTAAAGCAAAACTAATCGGCGGGAGAGAATTCCTCTGCCATTTCCAAGTGTTTTTTTTTATTTTAATTGAGTAGTCAGCTTGAAGCGTCCCTCTGTCTTTGACTCCCTCGTAGTCATGTGACATGAGTGTTTGATTGGTGTGATTTTGCTTACTAGTTTCGATGACCCGCCTTATCTTACCTTTAATTGGCCAGTCTGGAATGTTTCGCCGTAACTTTAGCCAATTGTGACTCATCATACCAACACCAAGCAATCATCATGGAAGTTCTCCCAATGTATGAATGTTTTCGTTCATTCAGGTCATTGGATTTTCTACATATTTTTTTTGCCTGGATTCACAGTCCATGTTCTTTCTCTGTAGCTTGTAACTTTGATATAAGCCACACTATATTGCCAAAAGAATTTGGCTATCAATCCAAATTATCAGAATCAGGTGTCCTAATCAATTGGCCCAGCCACGGGTGTATAAAATCAAGCACTTAGCCATGCAGACTGTTTCTACAAACATTTGTGAAAGAATGGGTGGCTCCCAGCAGCTCAGTGATTTCCAGCGTGGAATGGTCATAGGATGCCACCTGTGCAACAAATCCAGTTGTGGAATTTCCTCACTCCTCAATTTTCTAAAGTCAACTGTCGGCTTTATTAAAAGAAAAGTGAAGAGTTTGGGAACAACAGCAACTCAGCCACCAAGTGGTGGGCCATGTAAACTGACAGAGGGGTCAGTGGATGCTGAAGCGCATAGTGCAAAGACTTTCTGCACAGTCAGTTGCTACAGAGCTCCAAACTTCATGTGACCTTCCAATTAGCCCACGTACAGTACGCACAGTGCTTCATGGAATGGGTTTCCATGGCCGAGCAGCTGTATCTAAGCCATACATCACCAAGTCCAATGCAAAGCGTCGGATGCAGTAGTGTAAAGCACATCACCATTGAACTCTAGAGCAGTGGAGACGCCGTCTCTGGAGTGATGAATCATGCTTTTACATCTCACAATCTGCTGGACGAGTCCGGGTTTGGAAGTTGCTAGGGGAACGGTACATTTTGGAATGCATTGTGCCGAGTGTGAACTTTGGTGAAGGAGGAATTATGGTGTGGAGATGTTTGTCTGGAGTTGGATTTGGCCCTTTACTTCCAGTAAAATTTAATTTGAATGCTCCATGATACTGAAACATTTTGAAAAATTCCATGCTCCCATACTTGTGGGAACAGTTTGGAGCGGGCCACTTCCTCTTCCAATATCAGTGCACAAAGCAAGGTCCATACAGACATGGATGACAGAGTCTGGTGTGGATGAACCTGACTGGCCTGCACAGAGTTCTGACCAGGATCCGATAGAACACCTTTGGGATTAATTACAACGGAGACTGAGAGCCAGGCTTTCTCGGCCATAATCAATGTGTGACCTCACCAATGCGCTATTGGAAGAATGGTGGAAAATTCCTATAAACACACTCCGGAACCTTGCGGACAGCCTTCCCGGAGGAGCTGAGGCTGTATTTGCTGCAAAAGGTGGACTGACATCATGGGTTAGGAATGGGATGGCACTTCAAGTTCATATGTGAGTCAAGGTGGGTGGCCAAATACTTTTGGCAGTATAGTGTACTTCGCTACATGGCTCGGTTGCTACTGGGAAATGTAGTGAAGCTGCATGTGTAGCCAGTTACTGCTCATCACAGCCTTGTCAGTGATTAATGAACATTTTTTTCTTCTTGCTGCCGTCGAACGTTATTGCAAAGTCAATGTTTGACATTTTACTCAATTGTTTAGTTTTGCCCGGGGGGAAAAAGCATGCCTTGATGAACAATATTTGTCTTAGGCCACGCCCTCCTTCATGACACACATATCAGCAGATATGCTTCTAATAAACATTCAACTTTACACAGGAGAATACGCATGTTGTAAATAATTATTGTATTGTATATTTAAAAAATGTCATATGCAGCAGTGATTATATAAGGTCACCATAAAATGCTGCTGTTTGTCCTTTTGCCACACTGCAGTGTTTGCAGGCCGCACTGTGCATCAGTATTCAATGCCCGTGCGTGGACACAACGTTCCCCCGCACCACTATGGCGCCTTATCCCGGCTTGGCCAGCAGAGGGCAGAGTGGAGTCCCCCATCAGCTACCCACAGCACTTTAGCGTGTGCTGCTGCTCTTTAGTCTAAATAAGCTGCACATGGAGGAGACGCTCATCGTCCTCCTTTTGTCCAGCGGATGCCATGTTGGTATCTGTGGAGTGTGTCGCTTCACGCTACGTTTGTTCCACTGACTTCTTCTCCTTTCGCCGCTAAACTCCGCCTGACCCAAAAAATAACCCGGGGTGAGCGCAGTCAGCAACTGCTCTCTGGTCAGCACACACACACACACACACACACACACACACACACACACACACACACACACACACACACACACACACACACATACACACACACACATACACACACTCTTGTATTTGTTACCTTCTTGAGTCAACTGAAAATTGCCTACTGTCAGGTGGTGTTAGTGACAAACTCCAAGATGCAGAGATGACAGGCTTGGAAAATGAAAACATGGTTTTAATGTTCAAAAAATAAGGCAAGGAAAACACAAACCAGGAACCAGGAAACAGCAAACAGGGACAGGAGTCGGGATCCAGGGAATAGGTCTCAGCTTCCAAAAAAAAAGGCAGTCCACAGCAAACAGGAAAAAATACTCCAGCACTCATTGGAGGGCCAGGCAGGTTAAAATAATGCCTCAGATTAGTGCTCAGTCAGCAGGTGAGCGGGTGAATACTAATTAGAAGCAGGTGGAAAAGTAAGTAACCATCGTAACCAAAACAAACAAGGGTGCACAAAAAACAGGAACCGAAAGAGTCTTAGATTGAAAATAAAAAAACATAGTCCAGACCACAGATCATGACACCTACCTCTTTAGGACCAGCCTTTCTAGATACATAAATATGTGTATTTACAACGTAAATAATATATACATACTATGAAAATATGTAAAAAAAAAGCTTGTGAAAAATGGGGTGGAATTTCACATGACTAAAGGTCCCAATTTCACAAGAAAAACTTGGAATTTTGGCAGTGTTATAATAAAAGTCGTCATTTTACTCACGCAAGTCACAATTTTGCAAGAAAAACTAAACATTTGTGCAATATTATGATAAAAGTCGGAATTTTACTCAATAGCAGTCGCAATTTTACAAGAAAAGCTTAAAATGTTGGCAAGAGAGTTTATGAAAAATTGTACTGGACAAAAATCCTAATTTTATATGATAACACTTTGGCAATATTGTAATAATAATGGGAATTTTACTTGGCAAAATGACGACAAAAGTCATAATTCTACTACAAAAATGTATTTTTTACCAAAAAAAATGTTGGCAATATTGTGATATAAGTCAGAATTTTATATGACGAATGTCACCATTTGCATTGAAAAGTAATCATTTTACGTAAAAAAGTTATAATTTTACGAGAAAATGTTGCAATATTACAGAAACAGAAAGAACATGACAAATTGTTCCCAATTTTATAAGAAAGAAGTCGACACATTGTGAGAAAAAGACTCCTTTTAGTTAATTGATATATATTTTTTTATTTTTTTGTTTGTAATTGGTTTTTAATAGTCATTATTTTAAGGTATTATAGTATGTATCTATATACATTTTTATTTAATTGTTTAAATTAATTTCGGCCAAAGGGGGCACATTTAAATTTCTGATACACACTTGTTATTGCATATGTCGACCAGAGGGGGAGCACTTTTAAAACCGACACACAGTCAATTTGAAAAAATCTCTCCTTTTTGGGACCATCACCACCACAGGTGCAAATAAGATCTCAATTTTTTTGTTTTTGTAATGTGCTTAAGGCCGATGACAAATGAGTCATGGACCAGAGACTGTAGAAGCTAACTGTTAATGGCCACTATAGTCTTAGTAGCATAATGTATTTGTTCATTCTATCT
>NC_084617.1:21531016-21586016 GCF_033978795.1 Nerophis ophidion
AAAATTGATTGACATTGAGTTTAGCGTGTATGTTGGTATGTATAATTGTACAGTATACATATAATAGTGTGTATGTATAATATGTATGTAGTTTATATAATAGTGTGGTATTTAAAATAGTATTTAAAATAGTGTAAATACTATAATGCTATAATATAATATATGTATAACAGTATATATAAATGTCCTCCAATAAGCACACACTTTCTTCTATTTTAGTCAAGTCCATTCCAAAAAGGTAAACATGCTGAGCCACAGGCTATTAGGAGCGGGCAGCTACACAACAGCTAAGCCCACAATAACACACTTATTACAAACGTAATATGTGCCCTTCATTGAGACTACTTCAGCAGTAGAACTAGGAGTAGTAGTTTTTTCCCCCGCGAGTGAAAGTACTATTAAAGTATTACAAGTACTATTAAAACAAGAGGATGCTGGGAAAGAAGGACAAAATACGAGAGGGAAAATGGGAGCTTTGACAGCTAGGAGCCTATAAATCATTTATGTGAGTGCGTACATAACTATGTTGTAAAACCAGCACCACGTGTAAACAGTCAAACAAAACAACCACTTGTGAATGAATGCATTTCATATTCAGCAGAGAGAGAGAGAGAGAGAAAACACTTTCACTTTCTCTGCACTTCCAGACAACAACAACTCTCGTCTTTCTAGGATGGAAACACACGTTCTCACCTTTACGCTCCATCGCTCTAAAAGCACCAAACTATCCGTCCATGCACCACTCAGCTGGTTGGGACAAAAAGCCTCCATTTTGCCTCTCTGTTCGTGTGTGTGCATGTGTGTGTGTGTGTGTGCATGTGTGTGCGTGCGTGTGTGTGTGTTCTAACGTTTAACTACCAATGTGTGTCTTGTTGTCCAAAGTGCGGCCTGGGGGCCAGCTTTGATTGGCTTGTGGCACTTCCTGTGTTACACATAAACCTAGTGACATATTTCTTAGTACGCCAAGGTGTGTAGTAGTTGAAGTCAATTAGTCGAGTTGATCAATTATTCCTTTTTTAGCTAATATGATAATGATTATTAATCTTATTAGGCCCTGAATTGATTAATGTGGACAACTTGAAAAACTTATTCGGGTGTTACCATTTAGTGGTCAATTGTACGGAATATGTACTGCACTGTGCAATCTACTAATAAAATTATCAATCAATCAATCCATCTGTGCTTTAGCAGTTCTTCTTCGTTTTTTATTTAGCAACATATTATTGAAGGTCAACCCTAAACAGTACTGACTTTTGGTTGTTTATGTGTAGGTTAAAATGGTTTGGATCTTGGATTGACCATTGGGGTACACCGGAAATCTTTGCATGTTACTTCTTGTTTGTTCAATAGCTTTTCACCATATTCCCACTAGCCCCTGATTTTGCAACATACAACACAAATATACATACTTGTATACATACCACACTATTATACATACTATTATACATACCACACTGTACATACTATTACACATACTACACTATTATACATACTATTATACATACTACCCTATTATACATACTATATACATAATACCCTACTACACATACTACTATACATGATACACTGTTATACATACTACTATACATACTAGTATACATAATACACTATTATACATAAAACACTATTATTCATACGAGTATACATAATATACTATTATAGATACTAATATACATAATATACTAGTATAAATACACTTATACATACTACACTATTATACATACTAACATACATAATACACTATTATTCATACTAGTATACATCAAACACTATTATTCATACTACACTATTATAGTACATACTATTATACATACTACACTATTATACATACTAGTATACAAAATACATTATTATACATACCAGTATACAAAATACACAATTATTCATTCTAGTATACATACTACACTATTATACATACTAGTATACATTCTACACTATTATACATACTAGTATACAAAATACACAATTATTCATACTAGTATACATACTACACTATTATACAAACTAGTATACATACTAGTGTACATACTACACTATTATACATACCAGTATACATAATACACTATTATTCATACTAGTATACATACTATTATATTATACTTACATAATACATTATTATACCAACTAGTATAAATTCTACACTATTATATATACTAGTATAAATAATACAGTATCATAAATACCACTATACATACTACACTATTATATATACTGGTAAACATAATACACTATTAAACATACTAACATACATAATACACTATTATTCATACTAGTATACATAATACACTAGTATACATACTGATATCCATACCACAATATTAAACATACTATAAAACATACGACACTATTAGACATACTAATGTACATACTACACTATTACACATAGTGGTATACATAATACACTAATATGCATACTTTTGTACATACTGTACTATTATACATACTTGTATACATAATACACTATTATACATACTAGTATACATAATGACTATTATACACACTAGTACCAATAATACTCTATAATACATGGTAATATACATACTACATTATTTTACATACTATACTTATACATACTCATATACATAATACACTATTATACATATTAGTATACATTTTACACTACTATACATACCACATTATTATACATACTACACTATTATATATACTATTATACATACTAGTATATATAATACACTATTACACATACTAGTATACATAATACACTGTTATACATACTAGTATACATAATGCACTATTATACATACTAATATCATACCACAATATTAAACATACTATTATACAGAGTAGTATACATAATACACTATTATACATACTAGTATATATCATGCATTAGTATACATACTGCAATATTATACATAGTAGTATACATACTATATACTAGTGTACATACTACACTAACAAATATACTACACTAATATACATATTAGTATATAGTAAATATACTAGTATATAGTATGTATACTAGTATATATATATGTATACAAGAGTGTACTAGTATGTATAATAGTGCACTATTATACATACTAGTATGTATAATACTACACTATTATACATACAGTACTAGGTTACATACTAGTATGTATAATAGTATGCATACTAGTATGTATATTAGTATACATACTAGTATGTATAATAGTATGCATAGTAGTATGTATAATAGTATACATACTAGCATGTTACATTTTGTAGTAGGTATACTTGTATGTATGATAGTGTATTATGAATACTAGTATGTATAACAAGTGTATAGTAGTATGTATAATAGTGTAGTATGTATAATAGTTTAATATATAGTAGCATGTATAATAATGTAGTACGGAGACTTGTATTTATAATAGTGAAGTATACAATACTAGGATATTTAATGGTGTGGTATGTCTACCAGGCTGTATAACTGTGTAGTAGTATGTATACTTGTATGTATAATAGTGTAGTATAGATGCTAGTATGTATAATATTGTATGTATACTATTATGCATACTAATATGTGTACTAGTAATTATACTAATATGTAGAATAGTGTAGTATGGATACTAGTTTGTATAATAGTGTATGTATAAAGTGTGGTATATATACTAGTTTATATGATATTGTGGAGTGGGTACACAGCATAAACTGGAATGTTGAATCACCTCCCACATAGTTCATTTTAACACTTTTTAAGGTTTTCTATAGCACCACACTTTTCAGAGTTAAATTAACATCTTCAAAATAGTTAATTATTTAACGCAATGTCAGAGTTCCTTCTTTAACTCATCAACTTGGGTTAAATCCACACTTTGTGAGTTGTCACCTATGTCAGAGTTCCCTCTTTAACTTACTTAACTAGGTTAAATCAACACTAAACATATATATATCACTATGCATACTTGTATCCATACTACACTATTAATAATGTAGTATGTATACTCATATAAATAATAGCACCATATGTATAATTGCCTATTTTGTATACTAGTATGTATAATAGTGTAGTATGGATACTAGTATGTACAATAGTGTATTATGAATACTTGTATGTATAATAGTGGAGAATGTATATGGATACTATTATGCATACTAGTTTGTAAAACAGTGTAGTATGGATACTAGTATGCATAATAATATATTATGTATACTAGTATGCAAAATAGTGTAGTATGGATACTAGTATGCATAATAATATATTATGTATAGTAGTATGTAAAACAGTATAGTATGGATACTAGTATGCATAATAATGTATTATGTATACTAGTATGTATAATAGTGGCATAAGTATATTTGCTTATTCTGTACACTAGTGGGCAGCACGGTGGGAGAGGGGTTAGTGCGTCTGCCTCGAAATACGAAGGTCCTGAGTAGTCCTGGGTTCAATCCCGGGCTCAGGGTCTTTCTGTGTGGAGTTTGCATGTCCTCCCCGTGAATACGTGGGTTCCCTCCAGGTACTCCAGCTTCCTCAAACTTCCAAAGACATGCACCTGGGGATAGGTTGATTGGCAACACTAAATTGGCCCTAGTGTGTGAATGTGAGTGTGAATGTTGTCTGTCTATCTGTGTTGGCCCTGCGATGAGGTGGCAACTTGTCCAGGGTGTAGAACGCCTTCCGCCCTATTGTAGCTGAGATTGGCATCCCCCATTATGTATACTACATACTTTGTAGTATGTATAATAGTGTAGAATGTATATGTATACTATTATTCATACTAGTATGTATAATAGTGTAAAATAATAGTGTCATGTGTATAAGTGTGTACTCTGTATATTAGTATTTATAATAGTGTAGTTATTTTACTAGTATGTATAATATTGTAGTATGGATACTAGTATGTATTATAGCGTATTGTATATACTAGCATATTATATATACTAGTATGTATAATAGTGTAGAATGTTTATTATAATACTAGTATGTATACAAGTGTGTATAATAGTGAAGTATGTTTACTAGTGTAGTATGCACAAGTGTAGTACTTATAAGAGTGTAGTATGTACTGTATAATAGTGTAGTATGTATAGTAGTGTAGTATGTACTGTATAATAGTATGTATACTAGTGCATTATTTATAGTAATATGTATAATAGTGTATTATGTATTTGTGTGTAATAATGTAGTGTTAAAAGTAGTATATATAGTAGTGTAGTATGTATAGTAGTGCAGTGTGTATCATAGTCGTATGTAAAGTAGTGTAGTATGTACAACAATTCAGTAATTATTGTAGTATAGTATGTATGCTAGTAGTATGTATACCAGTGTAGTATGTGTAGTAGTGTAGTGTGTATATAGTAGTATGCATTGCAGTGTAGTATGTATCATAGTGGTATGTATAGTAGTGTAGTATCATAGTAGTATGTATAGTAGTGTAGTATGTATGATAGTGGTATGTATAATAGCATAGTATGTATCATAGTAGTTAGTATAGTAATGTAGTATGTATAGTAGTGTAGTATGTATCATGGTAGTATGCATAGTAGTGTAGTATGTATCATAGAAGTATGTATAATAGTGTAGTATGAACCATAGTAGTATGTAGGGTAGTGTAGTATGTATAGTAGTGCAGTGTGTATCATAGTCGTATGTAAAGTAGTGTAGTATGTACAACAATTCAGTAATTATTGTAGTATAGTATGTATGCTAGTAGTATGTATACCAGTGTAGTCTGTAAAGTAGTATGCATTGTAGTGTAGTATGTATCATAGTAGTATGTATAGTAGTGTAGTATTATAGTAGTATGTATGGTAGTGTAGTATGTATGATAGTAGTATGTATACTAGCATAGTATGTATCATAGTAGTTAGTATAGTAATGTAGTATGTATAGTCGTGTAGTATGTATCATGGTAGTATGTATAGTAGTGTAGTATGTATCATGGTAGTATGTATAGTAGTGTAGTATGTATCATAGAAGTATGTATGATAGTGTAGTATGAACCATAGTAGTATGTATAGTAGTGTAGTATGTATCATAGTGGTAGGTATAGTATAGTGGTATGAATTGTAGTATATATAGTATCATAATAGTATGTATAGTAGTGTAGTATGTATGGTAGTAGTATGTATCATAGTAATATGTATTGTAGTGTAGTATGTATTGTAGTAGTATATATAGTAGTGTAGTATGTATCATAGTTTTATGTATAGTAGTGTAGTATGCATCATATATGTATGTATAGTATGTGTGGTAGTAGTATGTATAGTGGTGTAGTATGTAAGGTAGTAGAATGCATAGTAGTGTAGTATGTATCATAATAGTATGAATAGGAGAGTAGTATGTATGGTAGTAGTATGTATGGTAGTATTATGTAAAGTAGTATATTATGTATGGTAGTAGTATGTGGTGTAGTGTAGTACGTATGGTAGTAGTATGTACAGTATAGTAGTATAGTATGTATGGTAGTAGTATGCGTAGTGGTGTAGCATGTGTCATAGTAGTATGAATAGTAGTGGAGTATGTAGTGTAGTCTAGTATGTATGGTAGTAGTATGCTTTGTAGTGTAGTATGTATCATAGTAGTATGAATAATAGTGTAGTATGTATCATAGTAGTATGAATAATAGTGTAGTATATATGGTAGTAGTATGTAGTGTACTGTAGTATGTATGGTAGTGGTATAGTATGTATGGCAGAAGTATGTAGTGTACTGTAGTATGTATCATAGTAGTATGAATAGTTAAGTACTGTGTTTGGTAGTAGTATGCATAGGGTAGTATGTGTCATAGTATTATAAATAGTAGAGTAGTGTGTATGGTAGTAGTATGTAATGGACTGTAGTATGCATGGTAGTAGTATGCATAGTTGTGTAGTATGTATCATAGTAGTGTAGTATGTATGGTAGTAGTATGTAGTGTACTGTAATAGTATGTATAGTAGTAGTATGTAGTGTACTGTAGTATGTATGGTAGTAGAATGTATAGTAGTGTAGTATGTATGGTAGTAGTATGTATAGTAGTGTAGTAAGAAAAGTAGTAGTATGTATAGTAATGTAGTGTATGAATGGTAGTAGTGTGTAGTGTACTGTAGTATGTATGGTAGTAGTATGTATAGTAGTGTAGTATGTATAGTATGTATGTTATGTACTGTAGTATGTATGGTAGTTGTATGTAGTGTACTGTAATAGTATGTATAGTAGTAGTATGTAGTGTACTGTAGTATATATGGTAGTAGTATGTATAGTTGTGTAGTATGTATGGTAGTAGTATGTATAGTAGTGTAGAATGTATAGTAGTAGAATGTATAGTAATAAAGTATGTATGGTAGTAGTATGTATAGTAGTGTAGTGTATGTACGGTAATAGTATGTATTATACTGTAGTATGTATGGTAGTAGTGTGTAGTGTACTGTAGTATGTATGGTAGTAGTATGTATAGTTGTGTAGTATGTATGGTAGTAGTATGTATAGTAGTGTAGAATGTATAGTAGTAGAATGTATAGTAATAAAGTATGTATGGTAGTAGTATGTATAGTAGTGTAGTGTATGTACGGTAATAGTATGTATTATACTGTAGTATGTATGGTAGTAGTGTGTAGTGTACTGTAGTATGTATGGTAGTAGTATGTATAGTGGTGTAGTAAGTATAGTAGTAGTATGTATAGTAGTGTAGTGTATGTACGGTAATAGTATGTAGTATACTGTAGTATGTATGGTAGTAGTATGTATAGTAGTGTAGTATGTATGGTAGTTGTATGTATAGTAGTGTAGTATGTATGGTAGTTGTATGTATAGTGGTGTAGTATGCATGGTAGTAGTATGTATAGTAGTAGTATGTAAGAATAGTAGTAGTATGTATAGTAGTGTAGTGTATGTATGGTAGTAGTGTGTAGTGTACTGTAGTATGTATGGTTGTAGTATGTATAGTTGTGTAGTGTATGTATAGTAGTAGTATGTATAGTAGTGTAGTATCTATGGTAATAGTGTGTAGTGTACTGTAGTATGTATGATAGTAGTATGTATAGTAGTGTAGTATCTATGGTAATAGTGTGTAGTGTACTGTAGTATGTATGATAGTAGTATGTATAGTAGTGTAGTAAGTATAGTAGTAGTATGTATAGTAGTGTAGTGTATGTATGGTAGTAGTATGTATAGTAGTGTAGTGTATGTAGTGAACTGTAGTATGTATGGAATGTAGTGTAATATGTATTGCAGTAGTGATAGAAAAGGAAGATGGGAGACCAACAGTATTGATCATTTCCCCCCCAGGGTTCATATTTTATTGATCAGGACTCGATGCATCCAAGTTTCGGATCATTCGGTTTTGGCACCTTTTAGAGTTTCTTTTTGAACACGACGTTAAAAAGAAAAGAAAGGAATGTCTAAGGCTGTGTGAGTTGTTCTTCAAAAATAAATCACATACATACTGTAGAATATATTCATATATATTATTAGAACGCCATCAACCAAAAAGCAGTTTCATTGTTTGTTTGGCTCACAAAAGCAGAAAAGAAAAAAAAATGACTGAAGAAATAATATCTTAAAAAAAAAAGTACACATGAAAACTGAAGTATTTCAATTAGCATGCAGTATTTGTGACGTAGACTAAGAAAAAAAAATAAAAGAATGATTCTCAGCTGAAAAGTCTTCAGTCAACAACAGCGCTTAACTCTTTTTTGCTTCAGTTATGATGATTGGTCATTTTGTTTAGAAAAGTAATACATTTATATTTATTATTATTATTATATATATATATTTATATATATTTTATATAGTCAACTAGCGTACAGCTTGGGCTGCAACGATTCACAGTTTGAATGCAAAAGTCCCCAAAGTAAAGCAGGTGTTGAAGGCGCCGACGTCATCGAGGCCCCGCCCACACCTGGTGGACGCGGAAGAGTCATGCAGAAAAAGAAGGAGGTTCTAGAAAGGGGGCGCGGCCTCATACGGGCGTGGTGCGGCGGTTGGCCGCGTTGCTGTGGCTGGAGTCCGTCAGGTCCTTCTGGATGCAGTTGTGGACCTGCAGGAAGTTGTGGTCCCGCTCCGAGTTGTAGGTGGGCGTGCCCGAGGACTTGAGGGTGTCCCTGGGCAGCGTGTACATGGAGATCTCCGTGGACGGCAGCGCGCTGAAGCCCTTCAGCCCCACCGGCGAGGCGTCGCGGGAGTGCGACGGGTCCGTGGAGCGCGACGAGGACCGCGAGCGGCGCCGGTAGCGGTAGCGGTAGCTGGGGATCCTGCTGATGGCCGAGCCCTGGAGGTAGTCGGCCGCCCGCGACCCGATCCGGAGCTGCCGGTGGCGGTCGATGAACATGTGCACGGCCAGCACGCCCACCATCTCCGCCATGATGAAGGACAGCGCGCCGAAGTAGAAGGACCAGCCGTACGAGTAGCTGTTCTTCTTGGAGTCGCTCTTGGACGGGTCCCCCGCGTTGGCTGATATGTACACGATGATGCCGATGATGTTGCTCAGGCCTGCGGAACCACAGGAGGTCAGAGGTCACAGGCGTGCCAACATCTTCCCCAACTCCGCAGAGGCTTGGAAACCAACTTGCATAGTTGTTAAATTTGTGGCAGCCTGCCACTGATAAATTGGGAGCCACAATTAGATTAGACCTCCCTCTAAAGCACTTTGTAGTGGGACTGTCTAAATTAAACACATTATTATGGGACTTTCAGAATTAAATACATTATAATGGGACTGTATGAATTAAACACATTATAGGCGCCAGCGCCCCCCGCGACCCCGAAAGGGAATAAGCGGTAGAAAATGGATGGATGGATAATGGGACTGTCTAAAGTGAAACACATTATTATGGGACTTTCTGAATTAGATACATGATGATGGGATTGTCTGATGTATATATATATATATATATATAAATATTTGTCATGCCTGTAATTCAGTTTTAAGTTTGATCATGTTTGTTTTGTTTTTGGACTCCCGTTTTACACTTCCATAGTAACCCATTAGTTTCCACCTGGTCTCCAAGTCACGCCCAGCCCTCAGTCCCACACCTGCTTCTAATCACCATAGCTGCTATTTATACCATTTTTTTCTGTCCTCGGTCTGGGAACTTTGCCTTCATGCCTGCTATGCATTGCCTACATATGCTACTCATTCTCCATGCCCACGATCACCTGCCACGCACCTTGCTATTCTTGCCTCCTGTTTTTGGTCACAATAAGTGTTTTGTTTTAGTTGTTTATAGTTATGCCGTCTTGCTGTTTATGTTCAAAGTTCATTCATGCTATCGTGCAAGTGTTTTAGTTTCCTGTTTGTATTTTGTAGTCTAGTAATATACTTCCTTGTGAGCGCCCTTTGTTTTGATTATTTTTGTATTTAGTGTATTAATAAATTATCATGTACCTGAATTCACGCCTGGCTCGTCCTGTAATCCCTCTGCGTCGAAGGAGCAAATCCAATCCATGTCATAGTCCTGAGAATATTAGGGCTGCAAATCTTTTGGTGTCCTACGATTCGATTCAATATCGTTTTTTGGGGTCGCGATTCGATTATATATCAATTTTTTCGATTCAACGCGATTCTCGATTCAAAAAAGATATTTTTCGATTCAAAACGATTCTGTCTTCATTCAATACAGAGGATTTCAGCAGAATCTACCCCAGTCTGCTGACATGCTAGCAGAGTAGTAGATTAAAAAAAAAGGCTTTTATAATTGTAAAGGACAATGTTTTATCAACTGATTGCAATAATGTAAACTTGTTTAAAATATTAAACGAACCAAAAATATGACTTATTTTATCTTTGTGAAAATATTGGACACAGTGTGTTGTCAAGCTTATTAGATGCGATGCAAGTGTAAGCCACTGTGACACTATTGTTCTTTTTTTTATAAATGTCTAATGATAACGTCAATGAGGGATTTCTAATCACTGCTATGCTGAAATTATAACTAATATTGATACTGTTGTTGATAATATTCATTTTTGTTTCACTACTTTTGGTTTGTTCTGTGTTGTGTTTGTGTCTCCTCAATTGCTCTGTTTATTGCAGTTCTGAGTGTTGCTGGGTCAGGTTTGGTTTTGGAATTGGATTGCATTGTTATGGTATTGCTGTGTATGGTTTTGTTGGACTTATAAAAAAAAAAATCGATAAAAGAAAGAAAAGAGAATTGATTCTGAATCGGACAACGTGAGAATCGTGATTTGTATTAGAATAAATTTTTTCCCACACCCCTAATATATATATATATATATATATATATATATATATAATATAATGGGCAACACGGTGGTCCTGAGTAGTCCTGAGTTTAATTCCGGACTCAGGATCTTTCTGTGTGGAGTTTGCATGTTCTCCCCGTGAATGTGTGGGTTCCCTCCGGGTACTCCGGCTTCCTCCCACTTCCAAAGACATGCACCTGGGGATAGGTTGATTGGCAACACTAAATTGGCCCTAGTGTGTGAATGTGAGTGTGAATGTTGTCTGTCTATCTGTGTCGGCCCTGCGATAAGGTGGCGACTTGTCCAGGGTGTACCCCGCCTTCCGCCCGATTGTAGCTGAGATAGGCGCCAGCGCCCCCCGCGACCCCGAAAGGGAATAAGCGGTAGAAAATGGATGGATGGATATGAATGTGAATGTTGTCTGTCTATCTGTGTTGGCCCTGCGATGAGGTGGCTACTTGTCCAGCGTGTACCCCGCCTACTGCCCGAATGCAACTGAGATAGGCTCCAGCGACCCCAAAAGGGACAAGCGGTAGAAAATGGATGGATATTATAATGGGACTGTCTGACTTGAACACATTATAATGGGACTTTCTAAATTAAACACATTATCATGGCACTTTCTGAATTAAATACATTATAATGGGACCATCTGAATCAAACCCATTATTATGGGACTTTCTGAATTAAACACATTATGATGGGACTGTCGGAATTATATATATTAAAATGTGACAGTCTGAATTAAACACATTATAATGGGACTGTCTAAATTAAACACATTATTATGGGACTTTCTGAATTAAACACATTCTAATGGGACTGTCTAAATTAAACATATATTAGGACTGTCAGAGTTAAACACATTATTATGGGACTTTCTGAATTAATTATATTATAATGGGACTGTCTGAATTATGTATGTATTAGAATGGGACTGTCTGAATTAAAAACATTTATAATGGGATTGTCAAAATGAAACACATTTTTATGGGACTTTCTCATTTAAACACATTATAATGGGACTGTCTAAATTAAACACATTATATTTGGACTGGCTGAATTTAATTCATTATATTAAAAGGGACAAGCGGTAGACTGGATGAATGGATATTGGGACTGTCTGAATTAAACCCATTTCAATGAATTCAACATATTATAATGGGACTGTCTGAATTCAACATATTATAACGGGACTGTCCTAATTAAATACACTATAATGGGACTGTGATTTAAACACATTATATTGGGACTGTCAGATTAAATGCATTTCAATGGGACTGTGAATTAAACACATTATATTGGGAGTCTATGGATTAAACACATTTCAATGGGACTGTCACATTATATTGGGCCTGTCTAAATTAACAAATCATATTGAGACTGTCTGAATTAAACACATTTTAATGAAACTGGCTGAATTAAAGCCATCATAAAGGGGAATGTCTGAATTAAATACATTATCATGGGACTGTCTTATTTCAACACATAATTGTAGTGTCTAAATTAAATACATTATAATCGGACTGTCTGCTTTAAACATATAATGGGACTGTCTTAATTAAATACATTATAATGGGACTGTGAATTAAACACATTATATTGGGACTGTCTGGATTAAATATATTACAAAGGGACTGTGTGAATTAAATATATCATAATGGGACTGTCTAAATAAATACATTATATTGTGAGTCTCTGAATTAAACACATTTCAATGGGACTGTGACATTATATTGTGCCTGTCTAAATTAACAAATCATATTGAGACTGTCATAATTTAACACATTTTAATGGGACTGTCTGAATTGAACACATTTTAATGGGACTGTCTCAATTAAACACATTATGATGAAACTGGCTGAATTAAAGACATTATAATGAAACTGGCTGAATTAAAGCCATCATAAAGGGGAATGTCTTATTTCAACACATAATTGTAGTGTCTGAATTAAACACATTGTAATGGGACTGTCTTTCAAAGTTTCTCGTTGTTCCCATTGGTTTGAGTTTTTTCTTGCCCTGATGTGGGATCTGAGCCAAGGTCTTTGTGGCTTGTGCAGCCCTTTGAGACATTTGTGATTAAGGGCTATATAAGTCAACTTGGTGTTGGTTATGATGCAACTTCAGTCTTGTGGGCAGGCCCTCCCATAAAACAATAGGTTAGAAGCTTTTATGTTGGTCAATCTCAGATGATGGCATGACCATATATGGACGTGGCTGCTGACTACCCCCACCTTCACAATGACTAGGAATGAGCGACACTGACCAATAAAAAGGCGTCTAACATATTGTTCAACGAAGGCTCCAACCACAAAATTTAAGTTCAGTTGTAACCAAAAAAAATATATTTTGGAACCACAACAAGTTTTTTGTAAACATAGAATAACTAAAACGGTTTCTTTGGTAAAAAAAATATCTTGTTTTAATTTCAAAAATATTTTCTTTTTTTGTTGGCAAATGTTTTGGTTGCATACTATTTCTGCCTGCAAATGTTTTTTTCGGTTGCACAAAAAAACACAAATACACCACATAGCACTCACAATTTTGACATTTTAAATAGGCAACCGATTACAGCTTATTTGTATTCGTACATTTTTCATGGTTTTTTTTTTGCTCACACGGAAAACCATGCAAACTAGACGATGACGTCGTTTTATTTTTAGACTAGCTTTTAACATGGCTGAAAACTAAAGGAGAGGAGGAATGTTTGCGCATAACTGACTTTTTTGTAAGAATGTTTGCTCTAATTTATCATGGAAATTCATATATAGCACTAGCAGCTACTGTAACACTAGCAGCTAGCACTAGCAGCTGTTGGCCTTACCTAGCACTTTAACTTTCAGACTTCTAAACACCATTTAATCATTAATTGACTTCTGTTTTGAATTCAGGTAATCAAAAGTAGAGGAAGCAGAAAGGTAGAAACATTGTTTTCAATAGCACTTTGTTCTCAAAATGTACACACCTACTATCTCAGCTAGCAGCTAATGTTATCAGTGCTAAACAATTAGCATATACTTGCCGACCCTCCCGGATTTTCCGGGAGACTCCCGAAATTCAGCGCCTCTCCTGAAAACCTCCCGGGACAAATTCTCTCCCGAAATTCAGGCAGAGCTGGAGGCGACGCCCCCTCCAGCTCCATGCGGACCTGAGTGACGTGTTGAAAGCCTATTTTCATGTCCGCTTTCCCACAATATAAACAGAGAGCCTGCCCAATGACGTTGTAACTGTAGAATGATCGAGGGCGAGTTCTTGGTTTCTTATGTGGGTTTATTGTTAGGCAGTTTCATTACCGTCCTCCCAGCGCGGTAACAACACACAACAACAGCAGTCACGTTTTCGTCTACCGTAAAGCAGTTCGTCTGCCGTAAACAGCAATGTTGGGACGCTCTTAAACACGACAATACTGCCATCTTTTGTACATGCATATGTGACAGTAACATCTACGGCAGGGGTCACCAACCTTTTTGAAACCAAGAGCTACTTCTTGGGTACTAATTAATGCGAAGGGCTACCAGTTTGATACACACTTAAATATATTGCCAGAAATAGCCGATTTGCTCAATTTACCTTTAAATCTATGTTATTATTAATAAGTAATGATATTTATCTTCGTGGAAACACTGATCATCTTAATGATTTCTCACAATAAAAGTATACTTTTGATGTCATGTTTTAAATAGGATAAAATCCAATCTGCACTTTTCTAGCTGTAAATATACTCCTCCCCTCTTAACCACGCCCCCACCCCCGAAATCGGAGGTCTCAAGTTTGGCAAGTATGAATTAGCTCATAGTTCCAAACAAAGGCTGGCTAATGACACTGTATCAGTTAGCATAGGAATTTATTTATTTATTATGTAGCAACTAATAACTAATTTATTAAAGTGGAACCTTCTTAACTTGGCTAGTTTCTTTTTTAAAAATTACATTTTATTTAAAAAAAAAAAATTAAAACCTGGGTAGTTTCAGTTTTACATTTCGGTTATAAGCGGGATTTTTCCACCTGGAACATTTGATGTCATTGTTGAGAGGGAACAGGTCAACTTTTAGGCAGGGACTAAAAAGTTGTGTTGATGTGTAGTTTTAGTGTTTGATGCTGAACTCTGACCTGCAGACACAAAGAGGATCCCTGCGCTGAGGATGATGTTGTGTCGGGACTTGTAGAACTCACTGGCGGCGATACACAATCCCGCCATGAAGAGCAGGATGACGCTGAGGATGGGGAAGATGCTGGACGCTCGCACCGCTCCTGCGCGGGACCACAGGACGTAGAGCGGGAGGACGAAGGAGGCCGTGCAGGAGGTGAGTGATGGGAGGGAAGCAGAGAGAACACATTAGAATGCGTGTCAGCATCTGCGGAGTGTGTGGAAGTGCATGATGTCATCGCGGCGCTTGCTAACTGCCAGCATTGTGGCGTCCGTGGCTGGCGCCACGCTCTAACTTGCAACCCCCCCCCACACACACATACACACTCAACCCCCCGAGCCGCAGTGCGCTATAATTATGAAATCAGGTCAAAAGCAGAGGCTCTGATGTGGCCCAAAAAGGTCAAAAGGTGACTCTAAATTAGTGATGTGAAGTTTAAACTTCCCAGCATGCCTCTCTGTCTCGCTCTCTCTCCCGACGTGCACGTGCCAGCGCTCGCTACATCGTTGTAAATGCTGCGTCAGCGCTTTTTACGCTCAACGAAAGTGCTGACACACACTTTTTGCATTTTTTTTCTCCCCTCTCAGATGAAGTTTGGTTGGTAAACCTGCGCTTTATTAGGTACAGCGTCAAATACCATTTAAGACCAAACGCCCTCACACCTTAAAAGTTATGAAGGTGGTTCGGGCATCTGGTCAGGATGCCACCCGAACGCCTCCCTAGGGATGTGTTTAGGGCACGTCCAGCTGGTAGGAGGCCACGGGGAAGACCCAGGACACGTTGGAAAGACTATGTCTCCCGGCTGGCCTGGGAACGCCTCGGGATCCCCCGGGAAGAGCTAGACGAAGTGGCTGGAGATAGGGAAGTCTGGGCTTCCCTGCTTAGGCTGCTGCCCCCGCGACCCGACCTCGGATAAGCGGAAGATGATGGATGGATGGATGGAAGGATGGCCCTCACACCTGTTGGTACCAGTGCTGTCACATTTAGGGATGGCTACTGTTCCAATACCTAGGAATTGATTCCAAACCAATTTATGTAGTTTTGTGTGTATTATTAAATACTACTGATTTTTGATTCATCCATCCATCCATTTTGTCCCGCTTGTCCCTTACGGGGTCGTGCGCGGGGGGTAACTTTATAGTTTTTGAAACATTTAAAAGAGCTGATTAAAGGCCCACTGAAATGAGATTTTCTTATTTAAACGGGAATAGCAGGTCCATTCTGTGTCATACTTGATCATTTCACGATATTGCCATATTTTTGCTGAAAGGATTTAGTAGAGAACATCAACGATAAAGTTCGCAACTTTTGGTCGCTAATAAAAAAAGGCTTCACGGTGGCAGAGGGGTTAGTGCGTCTGCCTCACAATACGAAGGTCCTGCAGTCCTGGGTTCAAAATCCAGGCTCGGGATCTTTCTGTGTGGAGTTTGCATGTTCTCCCCGTGAATGCGTGGGTT
Organism: Nerophis ophidion; assembly: GCF_033978795.1. Taxonomy (NCBI): domain Eukaryota; kingdom Metazoa; phylum Chordata; class Actinopteri; order Syngnathiformes; family Syngnathidae; genus Nerophis; species Nerophis ophidion. Next base: position 21,547,738 of record NC_084617.1, read on the forward strand.
CCCTCCGGGTACTCCGGCTTCCTCCCACTTCCAAAGACATGCACCTGGGGATAGGTTGATTGGCAACACTAAATTGGCCCTAGTGTGTGAATGTGAGTGTGAATGTTGTCTGTCTATCTGTGTTGGCCCTGCGATGAGGTGGCAACTTGTCCAGGGTGTACCCCGCCTTCCGCCCGACTGTAGCTGAGATAGGCGCCAGCGCCCCCCGCGACCCCAAAAGGGAATAAGCGGTAGAAAATGGATGGATGGATAAAAAAGCCTTGCCTGTACCGGAAGTAGCAGACGATGTGCGCGTGACGTCACTGGTTGTAGAGCTCCTCACATCCTCACATTGTTTATAATCATAGCCACCAGCAGCCAGAGCTATTTGGACTGAGAAAGCGTCAATTTCCCTATTTATTTGAGCGAGGATGAAAGATTCGTGGATGAGGAAATTTAGAGTGAAGGACTAGAAAAAAAAAAAAGGGGGGAAGGCAGTGAGAGCGATTCAGATGTTGTTAGACACATTTACTAGGATAATTCTGGAAAATCCCTTATCTGCCTATTGTTACTAGTCTTTTAGTGAGATTATAAAGTACCTGAAAGTCGGAGGGGTGTGGCCACGGGTGTGTTGACCCAGAGTCACGCAGCTGCAGCAAGTCGGAAGCTCCGCTGCTGATGTCTCCGGTAACAGCTGACTTATTACCACAATTTTCTCACCGAAAACTGCCGGTTGACATTTGGTCGGGATCCATGTTCGCTTGACCGCTCTGATTCATAGTAAAGCTTCATCTTCGGGAATTTTAAACAAGGAAACACCGGCTGTGTTTTTGTGGCTAAAGGCTAAAAGCTTTCCACCTCCATCTTTCTACTTTGACTTCTCCATTATTAATTGAACAAATTGCAAAAGATTCAGCAACACAGATGTCCTGAATACTGTGTAATTATGCGATTAAAGCAGACTACTTATAGCTTGGATCGGGCTGGAAAATAATGTCCGCTACAACCCGAGACGTCAAACGCACGCGTCATCATACGAGTCATCATACCGTGACATTTTCAACACGACACTTTGCGGGAAATTTAAAATTGTAATTCAGGAAACTAAAAAGGCTGTATCGGCATGTGTTGCAATGTTAATATTTCATCATTGATGTATAAACTATCAGACTGCGTGGTCGGTAGTAGTGGGTTTCAGTAGGCCTTTAACTGCCTTCTAGTTGTCATATCTTGTTTCATTATCACATTTCTAAGTCTCATTTGCAAGTATGACAGTAAGTCGCAATTACGTTAGCAAGTCCAAGACATTTGATGGCAGTATTGTTGTCCCAATACCAATATTTTGGTACCAGTACCAAAATTATTTCCATACTTTTCGGTACTTTACTGAATAAAGGGGACCACAAGAAATTGCATTACTGGCTTTATTTTAACAAAAAAATGTTACGGTACATTAAACATATGTTTCTTAATGCAAGTTTGTCCGTAAATAAAATAGTGAACATACCAGACAACTTGTCTTTTAGTAGTACGTAAGCAAACAAAGGCTCCTAATTTAGTCTGCTGACATATGCAGTAACATATTGTATCATTTATCATTCTATTATTTTGTCAACATTATTAAGGACAAGTGGTAGAAAATGAATTATTAATCTACTTGTTAATTTACTGTTAATATCTGCTTACTTGCTCTTTTAACATGTTCTTTCTACACTTCTGTTCAAATGTAATAATCACTTATTCTTCTGTTGTTTGATATTTGGGTATCAATCCGTTACCAAGTAGTTACAGGATCATACATTGGTCATATTCAAAGTCCTCATGTGGCACACCGGTACTTTTCGGAGGCAGTACAGTACCGAATATGATTCATTAGTATCACGGTACTATACTAATACCGGAATACGGTCCAACCCTAGATGGCATTAGTGTATACCGTATTTCCTTGAATTGCCGCCTGGCGCTAATTAATTTAAAACCTCTTCTCACTCCTGCGTTTACAAAAGGCATGCGGTAAAGTAAGCATGCGCTAATTATTTTAAAACCTCTTCTCACTCTGGCACTTACCAAAGGCATGCAGTAAAAAAATGTGTGATGTAAGCTTGGACCTTAAATCCTACTGAATAGCTCTTAATCTTTTTCTCTTTATGCGATTTCAAATTACCGGTATTGAAATCAGCCTCCTCCATTTTGAAAATGATGATAGGGGAAGTGTCACGAGTTTGACCAGGCGGTAATACTAAGCATGCGCTAATTATTTTGCAAAGCGAGTTTGACCCGGCAGTAATTCAAGGCAGGCACATACTATATACCCTGCGGCAATTCAAGGAAATACGGTAGTTTATAGTGTATTTTTCTGTTGCGCCGAAGTGTTAATAATGTAAGTGTTGTACTTATTACAGCTGTTTGATTGTAATGTGCATCTTAGTTGTAGTTTTCATTAACAAATTTGGAAGTGTTGAAGTCGCGATGTAAAATCGTTAATGCTAATGAGTAGCATGTCAAAAGCAAAAAAAAATGTATATTAGCATCAAGCTAGCACATTTTTGAGAAAAGTGGAGCCTTACTTTACTTGGAGTGTTTTTTGAGTCCATTTTTTTGTTGGCATTGGAACTGCAAGGTCGTTTGGCTGAGTCTGCTCTCAGTGCTGCTGGAGTGATCGCCAAGGGCCAAAGTGCAGCTGAGTTTCGATGATTTGGTTGGATTCATTAAAACCAAACTACGAATACATTTGTTTCTCAATTATTGCGACGTGGATGATAGCTCCCCACATGCGGCGGGACGGGATACGCTCCTAAGCCGCCTCCAAAAGATGAACATCCACGCTTGTCCTGACCTTGCTGACTGCCGTGCTGCCGGCGAGAACTTACTTTGCACGTTTCGCCAGCAGAAAACACAAACCTTCACCTAATTGGCTGCTTTTTTTACGGGCAAAGTGTCAACGCTGCAGAGCAAAATAGACGCATGACCAAGGTAAACATGGATCTTCCTGCCTTGAAAAGATGGCGTTTCACTTTTGTCGACAGTTATGGAGGACATGACGGTACAGCGGGCATGTTCGATCAGTGCAAGAAGGCCGCGCCATGTGTGCTCGGACTAATGGCTTTGAATAACAACCAGTAATCTAATGAAGTACTTTAATGTACGTTACAACACTGGCACCAAGAAGTTTGACGTAACATGGAACGCTACTAGTGTGACTGGATCAAAAGAGACGTCGGGGACACTTTATTGAACTAAAAGTTGCTTTTTTACAAGCGAGCGTCATTATACAGGACTGCAGTTCCTGGAGGAGGTCAGATCAAAAATTAAGCCAAACCATCAGTTTTATATTCTTCCTTCCTGTCTCTGGGTGTGTACCAAGTCAGGACAGCATACCCTGATCAGAAAAGGGGATGTTCGTGTGTAAGTGTCTGGAAAGACAACAGATGCAGGTCGTATCTCATTAAGCTAAACATGTAGTCTCTTCTCATGGATAGGGCCATCGCATTTGCATACCAAGGTCCAATTGGATTGCCTTTTCTTCCATGAGAACTAATCCAATCCACAAACAAATGTCAATATTAAAGGCCTACTGAAACCCACTACTAACCACCTGATAGTTTATATATCAATGATGAAATATTAACATTGCAACACATGCCAATACGGCTTTTTTAGTTTACTAAATTACAATTTTAAATTTCTTGGGAGTTTTGTCTTGGAAACGTCGTGTAATGATGACGTGTACGCAGGATGTCACGTGTTTTTAGGAAGTATGAGCGCTACGCACGCACACAGGTAAATGTCGTCTGCTTTAACGGCATATCCATCCACCCATCCATTTTCTACCGCTTATTCCCTTTCGGGGTCGCGGGGGGCGCTGGCGCCTATCTCAGCTACAATCGGGCGGAAGGCAGGGTACACCCTGGACAAGTCGCCAACTCATCGCAGAGCCAACACAGATAGACAGACAACATTCACACTCACATTCACACACTAGGGCCAATTTAGTGTTGCCAATCAACCTATCCCCAGGTGCATGTCTTTGGAAGTGGGAGGAAGCCGGAGTACCCGGAGGGAACCCACGCATTCATAGGGAGAACATGCAAACTCCACACAGAAAGATCCCGAGCCTGGATTTGAACCCAGGACTGCAGGAACTTCGTATTGTGAGGCAGACGCACTAACCCCTCTGCCACCGTGAAGCCCATTTTTAACGGCATAATTACACAGTATTTTGGAGATCTGTTTTGCTGAATCTTTTGCAATTTGTTCAATTAATATTGGAGAAGTCAAAGTAGAAAGATGGAGTTGGGAAGCTTTAGCCTTTAGCCACACAAACACACGGTGATTCCTTGTTTAAAATTACCGGAGCTGAAACTTTACTATGGATCAGAGCGCAGTCAAGTAGACATGGATCCCAACTGAATGTCAACCAGCAGGTTTCGGTGAGAATATTGTGGTTAAAAAGTCGCCACTTACCGGATATCAGCTGAGCTTGTGTCGTCCGTACAGCTGCCTTCGACACCCGTGAGACATGGCGTCAAGACACTCGTGGACAAACCCCTCCGACTATCAGGTAATATTAAACTCACTAAAACACTAGCAACACAATAGAAAGATAGGGAATTTCCCAGAATTATCCTAGTAAATGTGTTTAAAAACATCGGAATACGTCCCAAAGCTATCGCGTTTTTTATATATTTTTTTTTAACTCGTTTTTTTTTTTTTTCCTAGTCGGTCGCTATCAATATCCTCAAACACAAATCTTTCATCTTCGCTCAAATTAATGGGGAAATTGTCGTTTTCTCGGTCCGAATAACTGTTTTTGTTGGAGGCTCCCATTAAAATCAATGTGAATATGTGAGGAGCCCCCACACTTGCTACGTCATCGTTTGTGACTTCCGGTAAAGGCGAGGCTTTTTCAGGAAGTACCAAAAGTGGCGAACTTTATCGTCGATTTTCTCTACTAAATCCTTTCAGCAAAAATATGGCAATATCGCGAAATGATGAAGTATGACACGTAGAATGGACCTGAATAAGAAAGTCTCATTTCAGTAGGCCTTTAAAAGGTCCTATGTTATGTTGCGTTTGGACCAAGGGAATTTAAGTTACTGGTCAATCCAAAGATCTTTTGACGACACATAAGCTGAGTTTAAATGATCACACAGAACAGAATAGGTATTTTGCAATTTATTCCAAACCTTTGGAGAGACCAACCTAAAAACAACACATTCAAATCGCGTCGCCAAGTTGATATGAAAACATTACGGAAGTGTTGTCTTCTTCAATATGCCAATAGAACCCACCCTTCAGAGCGAATACACATGTCTATTGTTCTACTTAGCCTGAGACAGGATGAGATAAGAAAGGAGTATTGCTACTCCCCACATTCCCAAACTCAAGGTAACTTAAAGAGTACAAATGGAAACCACTAGCTATTTCAAATATGACTATAGAAAGAAATAACTCTTGAATATGGATGTATGTAGATATCTATCTCCGTCAGTTATTATGTGGCCAAACTGAAATACGTACAATTTAAACTGGTGGTTTGCTTTCTCCAAGAGGAATATATATATATATATATATATATATATATATATATATATATATATATATATATATATATATATATATATATATATATATATATATAATATATATATATACACACACTATTACTATTACTACGTGGGAATAATGAAAAACAAATCAATCATTGAAGTGACAAGTTTGTAATCCTACAATACCCCGTGTGTGGACAAGGAGACTACAACCATGGAAGCACATTCAATCTCTTTATGAACTAGCGCTAACACAATTTAGTGAAAAGATTCAACAGAGCTGCCGTCCCGCAAAAGCTAGCAAACATAGCTGACCTACCGCTGCTCTATCTGTTTTTCTCGCTGGCGTCACAAGGCATCGCTCACACACTCTGCTTCCATGGAACATCTTTTCAACTGCATATACATATGTCATATATTAGAATTTGTAATTTTTTTTAAGCGACGCAATAGATACTTTCTTTTGTCGTTAATTACAGTATTAAAGAGTAATTCCGCTACTATTCAATTACTTTTTTGGCAAAGTAACAAGTATTTATAATTGTTTACCTTTTAAAAATAATTTTATATACTCTGATTAGCCCTGGCTTTTACACTTGGTAAAACCTGCAACCAGGTGAACATTAAGGATGAGCAATACAGCCTAATATCTATATTGCAGCCTCCAGCGATCACGATATATTTTTTGGCATATCAATGACATTATAATTATTTTAATTTGGGTTACAAGGGCTCCTAATTTGGCTGCTGACGTATGCAGTACCATTTATGGTCGTATTATTTATCAAAACCATATACTGTTAGAATCTGGTTTCTTTAAAGTTAAAGTACCAATGATTGTCTCACACACACACACCCACACACTAGGTGTGGTGAAATTTGTCCTCCGGATTTGACCCATCCCCTTGATCACCCCCTGGGAGGTGAGGGGAGCAGTGGGCAGCATTGGTGCCTGTTGTAATATGTTTTATCTGCACTTCTGTTAAAATGTAATAAACACTTATTCTTCTCTTGTTTGGATACTTTATATTAGTATTAGGTAATACTACAAATTTGTGTATTTATCCAATACCAAGTATTTTCTGTGGGTTTTTTAGTAGTTATAGTTGTATTTAACATTTTATCAATTCTATTTCATACATTGTAAATTGCTTCTTAAATAGTTTTTGTGTAATTTCTTTCTATTTTGGCTTAATTTCTCATCTTACCCGTTTTTGTAAAAACAATTCCTTGTATGTGTAAATTTGCAATAAAAAAATTATTCTGATACCGATGCGGATATTGACAGGTCAAAATTTCAACAGCATTGAATGATTACATTTTAATCACGATCATAATCAGACAAAAACACAGGATGGCGGTATAACAGTATTAATATATATATTTTTAATTATTTTCTTATCGACTTTTATTACATACATAAGAAAATACTGTTATTGGCTCCTATTTAAATCTTTTGGTTTTTTGCCCATATAGCCCTTCTCTGTTTAGCGACTTATTTTAGTTTGTAAACATTAACAAAAAGGACAAAACGATTTTGTGATAAAAAACAAAAACAAAAAACGATCTTATCACTGTCGTATCAACTATAATCTGATGCTATACTTGGTATCATTACGGTCGATATTTGTATCGATCCGCTAACCCCGCTCATTCAATAGCTCCATCTTAGCGATTAGCTTATCCTTCTACGGAATGTAATGTAGCATGTTTAGATGGTCCTCGTTTTCCAGTCATAATGATACTTGTAAGAAAATGGGGTGCACAAAAATCGATTCCAATCTGAATTCCGATTCTTAATCATCCCAATTTGAAATCGATTAAAAAAAAATACATATGTAAAAGAAACATTTTAAGAATTCCTTTTTTTAAATAAATAAATCAGGAATCAGATTAAATCGTTATGTGGCCAAAGATTCACACCCCTATCGGACATGTACTTTGTTTGCCGTCAGTATCGAGAATTGCTGAATATAGCGATTTTGCACTGTGGAGGGACGTTAGCCGCCAGCTCACTAGCAAGATGCTGCATTGCGTTGAGACACGGGTGTTCGCTTGTCGCTGTCAAAAATGTGTGGGAAACAGCATTCCATTATCACGATATGACGGGAGCATTGAAATCTCTATCGTCTGCCAAATGTATATCATTTAAAGCATGCATCGTCTATATTGCGCAACCCCAGGGGACACAAGTTCCGCTGCCTGTACCATCTCCTCTCACCAAATCCTCTTTCGGTCATCTTCAAAGTTAAAATGTTGCCGAATTCGCCTCCCTGCTGGTCCCAGAGAGCATTGCGGGGTTTTGAGTTGCGAGTGATTAAATATTAACTTGTCCTGAGAGTTGACACAAAGTTAAATGAGGTCGTCGCTCGCTTTCGCCAAACAAAGATGGAGGAGAAATTATTAGATTTGATATTTGATCAGTGCAACAATGACAAAAAATTGTCTGCTAAATTTTGTACATTTTGTACGTCGGACAAGTACTGAGCAGGCAGGAGATCGAGGATTCCAATCTCCATCTCCCTCTGGAGTCAGCCCAAAGTTAGCTTGGGTCGGCTTCGTTGTACCTGTGACACTAATGGGGACAAGTCCTGTGGGAAAAGGATGATAGAGTACTGTAGTTAATCAGTATCAGTCTACCCTCACAAATAAGAAATAATATGAACCAGACATGATGTCGCGTGCAACGAAGGTATCAATATGTGGTAGCATTTAATTTGATTTGAAATGGTACCCCATAGTACCGACAGAATATGGTCGATTATTCGACCTGTAGCGAATTTGGTACTCATCCTTACTGAGGGAGAAACCTGTATTGATGGACAGTCGTATTGTGAAGAAGAATGTAAATGCTGCATTCAAATGTAAATGGCCAGTAGTAGAAGTGGGACAGCACTAAATTGTTAAGATGTGCATGCTCAGGCACCAAGTACACAAGTACACAGTATACTAACCGCAGTGCACGAACAGAAGTATTCCATTTTAAACGCGGTATCAGACATTAAAGGCCTACTGAAATGAGATTTTCTTATCTAAACGGTGATAGCAGGTCCATTCTATGTGTCATACTTGATCATTTCGCCATATAGCCATATTTTTGCTGAAAAGATTTAGTAGAGAACATCGACGATAAAGTTTGCAACTTTTGGTCGCTAATAAAAAAGCCTTGACTTTACCGGAAGTAGCAGACGATGACGTCACTGGTGTGAGGGCTCTTCACATCCTCACATTGTTTATAATGGGAGCCTCCAACAGCAAGAGCTATCTGGACCGAGAAAATGACAATTTCCCCATTAATTTGAGCGAGGATAAAAGATTTGTGGCTGAGGATATCAATAGCGAAGGACTAGAAAAAAAAAAAAAAAAAAGGCGATTGCATTGGGAGCGATTCAGATGTTTTTAGACACATTTACAAGGATAATTCTGGGAAATCCCTTATCTTTCCATTGTGTTGCTAGTGTTTTAGTGAGTTTAATAGTACCTGATAGTCGGAGGGGTGTGTTGACGCCAGTGTCTGATGGAAATCGACGGCAGCTGCATGGACGGCGCTAGCTCCGCAGATTTCCGGTAAGAGGTGACTTTTTACCACAATTTTCTCACCGAAACCTGCCGGTTGACAAGTGGTCGGGATCCATGTTCGCTTGACCGCTCTGATCCATAGTAAAGCTTCACCTCTGGGAATTTTAAACAAGGAAACACCTTGTGTTTGTGTGGCTAAAGATTCCCACCTCCAATATTTCTACTTCGACTTCTCCATTATTAATTTAACAAATTGCAAAAGATTCAGCAACACAGATGTCCAGAATACTGTGTAATTGCGCGATGAAAAGAGACGACTTTTAGCCGCAAGTGGTGCTGCGCTACTATGTCAATCAATGTTTACTTATATAGCCCTAAATCACTAGTGTCTCAAAGGGCTACACAAACAACTACGACATCCTCGGTAGGCCCACATAAGGGCAAGGAAAACTCCCACCCAGTGGGACGTCGGTGACAATGATGACCCAGTGGGATGTCGGTGACAATGATGACTATGTGAACCTTGGAAAGGACGAAAGCAATGGATGTCGAGCGGGTCTAACATGATGCTGTGAAAGTTCAATCCATAATGGATCCAAAACGGATCCAACACAGCAGCGAGAGTCCCGTTCACAGCGGAACCAGCAGGAAACCATCCCAAGCGGAGGCGGATCAGCAGCGCAGCGATGTCCCCAGCCGATACACAGGTAAGCAGTACATGGCCAACGGATCGGACCGGACCCCCTCGACAAAGGAGAGTGGGACATAGGAGAAAAAGAGAAGAAACTGCAGATCAACTGGTCTAAAAAGGGAGTCTATTTAAAGGCTAGAGTATACAAATGAGTTTTAAGGTGAGACTTAAATGCTTCTATATATATGTCCCCTCCAACCCAAGACGTCGCAAACACGCGTCGTCATTCCGCAACGTTTTCAACAAGAAACTCCGCGGGAAATTTAAAATTGTAATTTAGTAAACTAAACCGGCCGTATTGGCATGTGTTGCAATGTTAACATTTCATCTTTGATATATAAACTATCAGACTGCGTGGTCGGTAGTAGTGGGTTTCAGTAGGCCTTTAATTATAAGGCTAATTAGTTAAGTATCACCAGAGTCCGCAGACAGCCTCGTTCTGTCTGGGGCACCCGTGTCAAACTAAATACCCATTTTATGTGGTTCGCGAAAGCCTGGAAATTATATGCAATAATGAAGTATTTGATCTTTTCTAACTAAATATTCATTATATTTTGACAATTAAAAATATATGTTTTGCATGCAACAGCATATCTTTTAAATTTTAATATTCTCTAATAATGCAAGCAAACATTATATCATCATATGTGTGAATGTTGTCTGTCTATCTGTGTTCGCCCTGTGATGAGGTGGCGACTTGTTCAGGATGTACACCGCTTTCCGCCTGAATGCAGCTGAGATAGGCTCCAGCACCCCGGTACCCCAAAAGGGACAAGCGGTAGAAAATGGATGGATGGGTGGATGTTCCAAAATATATTTTTTGTTGAGATAAAATAAATACTTAAATATCTGCTTGACTTATGATGTCAAAGCAAGTTATCCATTAATCTGTACACTATAAAAATGAGAAAAAGACTTCACGGTAAAATTCTGGCAACTGAGCTGCCAGGTTTTTTTTGTTTTTTTTACCGTTAAAAACTACTTTGTTTCCGTTTTTCAATATAGAGTAATAAATGATAAACACAACAACCGTAGATTTTACAGCAAAGAAACTGGCAGCACCGTCGCATGGATTTTACTGGTACTGTGGTACCTTTTTTTCATTCCAATTACGACTATATGTTGTCAAACACCACAAACATTACAGCAAAAGTTTGTCAACTGCAGCTGCCAGTTTTTCTTACTGTTCAATCCAAAGTTTTTTTTTCCACAACACATGTATAAAAAGATATGGGCATTTAAAGGCCTACTGAAACACACTACTACCGACCACGCAGTTTATATATCAATGATGAAATATTAACATTGCAACACATGCCAATACGGCCGGTTTAGTTTACTGAATTGCTATTTTAAATTTCCCGCAAATTATCCTGTTGAAAACGTCGCGGAATGATGACGTGTATGATGACGCGAGCGCGTGACGTCACCAGTGGTAGCGGACGTGTTCTTCCAGCCCGATCCAAGCTATAAGTAGTCTGCTTTAATCGCATAATTACACAGTATTCTGGACATCTGTGTTGCTGAATCTTTTGCAATTTGTTCAATTAATAATGGAGAAGTCAAAGAAGAGAAGATGGAGTTGGGAAGCGGTGTATTGCAGCTGCCTTTAGCAACACAAACACAGCCGGTGTTTCCTTGGTTACATTCCCAAAGGTGAAGCTTTACTATGGATCAGAGCGGTCAAGCGAACATGGTTCCCGACCACATGTCAACCGGCAGGTTTCGGTGAGAAAATGGTGCTAATAAATCAGCTCTTACCGTAGACATGAGTGGAGCTTGCGTCCTCCTGCAGCTGCGGAATATTACCTCCTCCCACCGGAGACACTGGCGGTCACCGCACCCGTGGCCACACCCCTCCGACTTTCAGGTACCATATAATCTCACTAAAACACTAGTAACACAATAAGCAGATAAGGGATTTTCCAGAATTATCCTAGTAAATGTGTCTAATAACATCTGAATCGCTCCCACTGCCATGGCCTTTTTTTTCTAGTCCTTCAATCTCACTATCCTCATCCACGAATCTTTCATCCTCACTCAAATTAATGGGGAAATCGTCGCTTTCTCGGTCTGAATCGCTCCCGCTGCTGGTGGCTATGATTATAAACAATGTGAGGACCCCTACAACCGGTGATGTCACGCGCACATCGTCTGCTACTTCCGGTAAAGGCAAGGCTTTTTTATTAGCGACCAAAAGTTGCGAACTTTATCGTCGATGTTCTCTACTAAATCCTTTCAGCAAAAATATGGCAATATCGCGTAATGATCAAGTATGACACATAAAATAGACCTGCTATCCCCGTTTTAAATAAGAAAATCTCATTTCAGTAGGCCTTTAAAACAACAGGCAAAAAAAATAAAAAATATTATTAGAAATAATAATGATAAAAAATAAATTTGTATATATCCATTTGTCCCTTATGGGGTCGCGGGGGGCGCTGGCGCCTATATATGTATATTTTTTTAATTAATCGACTGCATAGGCAATTACATGCATGTATTATGTATATATATTTATTTTCATATATTGTACACTGTTACAAGCGGCCCTATGAAGGCAAGCATAACTGCGATGTTTGACACACGTGGTCTAGAGGAGTTCATGAAGATTACTTTGTCATTATTCCCTCATCTGGGAAATATTGTGGATAAAAACGGGAACACTTGCCAGGTAGACACCGCAGCCAAGTAGCAGGCTGACACTGTAGAACCTCATTAAAGAGCAAATGGATGTGCGACACACAAATTAAACACAAATTATGTTTTTTAACGCCTCAATGAGCACGAGCCACAAGGAAATGTCGGGATGGGAAAGAAAATGGATGTATGATGATTTTGGAGGTTTTCGAAATAAGTCATTCAACTTCATCCCTTCAGGATCAGGCCACGTTACACATCAGAATCCCCAGCATGCTGGCATTCTAAGCGACGCTCTCAGTGAATCAATCCCTCATGTTTCCTAAACATATTCACTGCTTTTACCGTTTTTGTCAGGGTTCCTCTCTTGCCTGTAGGGACGCTGGCAGAATGGTGTATAAAGAGTGTATGGCCAACTAACCAACAATCGCCATGACTGCTACCAAGGGCGTGTGCGGCTTTGCCCGGATGCATGCAACTGCTGTCGTACTGAAGTTAGTTTTTCTGACGAAATAAACCAAAATAATACATCTACATATAGCTCTGAATATACTCCAGCGCATAAAATTATTTTATTTTGTGAAAGTACAATTTTGCTCCTACATTCCTGCAGTGTTTTGTGACCAAACTACCCCTAATAGTCACAAACACACTAGGTGTGGTGTAATTACCCTCCGCATTTGACCCATCCCCTTGTTCCACCCCCTGGGAGGTGAGAGGAGCAGTGAGCAGCAGCGGTGGCTGCGCTCAGGACTCATTTAGGTGATTTAAAGGCCTACTGAAACCCACTACTACCGACCGCGCAGTCTAATAGTTTATACATCAATGATGAAATATTAACATTGCAACACATGCCAATACGGCCGGTTTAGTTTACTTAATTACAATTTGAAATTTCCCGCAAAGTTTCCTGTTGTAAACGTCGCGGAATGATGCCGCTTATGTTGACGCGTGCTTGTCACGTTATTGGTTGGAGCGGACATTTTATCCCAGCACCACTCACTGCTAAAAGTCGTCCGATTTAATCGCATAATTACACAGTATTTTGGACATCTGTGTTACTGAATCTTTTGCAATTTGTTCAATTGATAATGGAGACTATAAATGAGAATGCTGTTGGTGGAAAGCGGTGGATTGCAGCTGCCTTTTAGCAACCAAAACACAGTTTCTGTGTTTGTTGTGAAGCTTTACTATGGAACAGAGCGGTCAAGCAAACATGTTTCTCTAACACATGTCGACCGGCAGGTTTCGGTATTAAAATTGTGGTAATAAGTCGGCTCTTACCGGAGACATGAGTGGAGCTTGTGTCGTTCTTCTTGCAGCAGCTGTCAAATAGGCAGCTGCGACTTTCTTGGCGCCTCCATGGCTTTCCTCAGAGACACTGGCGGTCACCAAACCCCTCCGACTTTCAGGTATGACTTTATAATCTCACTAAAACACTATAATCAGATAAGGGATTTTCCAGAATTATCCAAGTAAATGTGTCTGAATCGCTCCCACTGCCGTCGCCTTTTTTTTTCTTTTTTGTAGTGCTTCACTCTAACTTTCCTCATCCACAAATATTTCATCCTCGCTCAAACTAATGTGGGAATCGTCGCTTTCTCATAGCCACCAGCAGCTCTTGCTGCTGGTGGCTATGATTATAAACAATGTGAGGAGCCCTACAACCCGTGGCGTCACGCGCACATCGTCTGTTACTTCCGGTACAGGCAAGGCCTTTGTATTAGCAACCAAAAGTTGCAAACTTTATCGTCGATGTTCTCTACTAAATCCTTTCAGCAAAAATATGGCTATATCGCGAAATGATCAAGAATGACACATAGATTGGACCTGCGATCCATCCATTTTTTTTTTCTACCGCTTATTCCCTTTTGGGGTCGCGGGGGGGCGCTGGCGCCTATCTCAGCTACAATCGGGCGGAAGGCGGGGTACACCCTGGACAAGTCGCCACCTCATCGCAGGGCCAACACAGATAGACAGACCACATTCACACATTCACACACTAGGGCCAATTTAGTGTTGCCAATCAACCTATTCCCAGGTGCATGTCTTTGGAAGTGGGAGGAAGCCGGAGTACCCGGAGGGAACCCACGCATTCACGGGGAGAACATGCAAACTCCACACAGAAAGATCCCGGGCCTGGATTTGAACCCAGGACTGCAGGAACTTCGTATTGTGAGGCAGATGCACTAACCCCTCTTCCACCGTGAAGCCCCCAGGACCTGCGATCCCCCTTTAAATAAGAAAATATCATTTCAGTAGGCCTTTAACCCCAAATTCCGACCCTTGATGCTGAGTGCCAAGCAGGGAGGTAATGTTTCCCAATTTTATAGTCTTTGGTATAAGTCGGCCGGGGTTTGAACTCACGCCCTGCTGATCTCAGGGCGGACACTCTAACCACAAGGCCACTAGTAATGCACCCGAGGTAAAAATAATAACGTTAAAAAAGACACAGAATGACCAAAAAAATTACTTATTACCTTAATTTTGCCAAAATCTTCACTAGCTTTGGTCCAAAAAATTGTGACTTTTGTGTGAAGTATGTCAATGAATTTGTAATCACTGTATGTATCAGTCATTATGTACTATTCTAACTCATCCTTCATTTTTGTAACATGCTAAGTGAATAAGTGTACTTTTGTACTTACTTTCCCATATTTCTGCAAAATAACTCAGGTATCATCTCAGGGCATTCGATCGATCGCAACTGGACTGTTTGGTTTGTTTTTTTCGCCTCTCATCCGAGTAGGCTTCATCAGTTCATGCTCATACACTTGATTGCTCAGATCTAGTCTAGTGGCTTCTTAAAACCCCAAATATTTATACTCCAAAAACCAGGAGCGTGTGTCTGGGCAGACCTGATAATATTCATACCAGCGCACAGGCCAAAGAGAAGGAGCGTCGGCTTTTGAGGGAAGCCCTCAAAACCTGTGGGTATCCCAGCTGGTCATTTGTAAAAAGTGCATCCAGTTCCAGAAAACAAAAACAGAGTGGATGAGGAGAATAAAAGGTGACAGACGCAAAAATATTGTCATTCCATATGTATCAGGTCTATCTGAAAAACTCAGAATAATTTTTAACTAACACAACATCCCAGTCTAATTCAAACCAAGCAACACTCTGAGACAGAGACTGGTGCATCCTAAAGGCCGGACACCTCACACTCACAAAATCAATCCAGTGTCATGATGAATACACCAAATAATATATTGGGGAAACAAAGCAACCATGAAGCCGACGCATGGTACAACATAGACGGGCAAACTCTTCAGGCCAAACTGTAAACCTGCACCTTGCATGTCAAACTACTTCCATAACGTAAATGACCGCCATAACCACAACACCAGGGGGAGCGCCACAAACCACGTTAAACCCAGATTCCGATCTAACAAAGGTCTTAACTCATTCTCCTTCTATGCCGCATAAATATGGAATGAACTCCCAACAGGTGTAAAAGAAAGTGAATCTCTACCCTCCTTTAAAACCGCACTAAAAGAACACCTCCAGGCAACTACAACTCTAGACTAACACCCTCCCCCCACCACATCCCACCTCCACGGATTGTAAATAATCAAATGTAAATAACCAAATGTATATACTTGTTCTTATGCTTTCTGAGCTCACTATGTTCACTGCTCGCTGTACATATTCTATGAAGTCAGACCTACACAGTTTCAATGTCCATTTCTCAGATGATATAATTGTTGATGACTGAAGTGCTGATATCAACCAAACCTAAGTCCCCCACCCTGCACCAACCCCCCCCCCCCCTCCCCCTCCCCCCCACAACCACATGTAAATAATTCAATGTATATACTCTGATGATTAACTTGTGAGACCCTACCTTAAACACGTGGACCCCGACTTAAACAAGTTGAAAACTTATTCGGGTGTTACCATTTAGTGGTCAATTGTACGGAATATGTACTGAACTGTGCAATCTACTAATAAAAGTTTAAATCAATCAATGACTGTATTATGCTGATAGTATATATTTATATCATGAATTGATAACGTGGACCCCGACTTAAACACGTTGAAAAAATTATTCGGGTGTTACCATTTAGTGGTCAATTGTACGGAATATGTACTGTACTGTGCAATCTACTAATAAAAGTTTAAACCAATCAATCAATCAATGACTGTATTATGCTGATAGTATATATTTATACCATGAATTGATTAACGTGGACCCCGACTTAAACACTTTAAAAAACTTATTCGGGTGTTACCATTTAGTGGTCAATTGTACGGAATATGTACTGTACTGTGCAATCTACTAATAAAAGTCTCAATCAATCAACCTCAGGGAGAAACAGCACTCCTTTGAAAACAAAAATGTCAAGATTCTGGACAGGGAGGACGGATGATATGAAAGAGGGGTAAGGGAATCCATCTATGTCAAGATGGAAAAAATATCCCTGAACAGAGGAGGTGGTCTGTGACACCACCTTTTCCCACATACAACACTGTCCTTTCAACCATTCCAAAAAAACCTGCAATTCATCCTCCAACAAATACCAGGAGTTAGAAACATTTTGGTCACTTTCTGTGACCAGAATGCCATTTAGGCCATTTGTTTACAACTGAATGGAATGCTTATGTGGATGATTCCGACTATTTTGGACTGGTAGTAGTCGATCCACAGCGATGGTTCTGCCACTCAATACCTCAATGCTAACGAGGGAAAATTACACTTCAACGACTGTCGTTGGCTTTGATAGTTAGGATCGCTCGTTTGCATCACAACAGTTGTTTTTCTCACTACAATAGGGCGAAACCATTCTCACCCAGGCACACCCTACTGGTTTTTGGAGTATAAATATGTGGGGTTTTGGCACCAGCCGCTAGACTAGATCTGACCAATCTAAGATAAGGTGGCGACTTGTCCAGGGTGTACCCTGCCTACCGCCTGAATGCTGCTGAGATAGGCTCAAGCACCCCCCGCGCCCTCAAAAAGGACAAGCAGTAGAAAATGGGTGCAAGGATGACCAAATGGCCCCCACATGCTTTAATTTTTCAGTGTGCCGCCTTTAGTGGAAAAAGTTTGGACACCCCTGATCTAGATTTACGACCTGCAGCTCTGTAGTCACCTGTGGCTCTTCTGCCTCCTCGTTGTGGCTCCCTCTGATTTTTATCGGGGAGAAAAGTTTGCGTCAAACTTTTTCCACTGAGAGCCGCACACTGAAAAATTAAAGCGTGTGGGGGCCATTTTGACATTTTTCATTTTCAAAACCAATTCGGTATATATATATATATATATATATATATATATATATATATATATATATATATATATATACCCTTTTAACTTCTAAGGGTCCCCTAAGGTTTGGAAGGGTCTATGTTGTTGAAACTTTTATTAGTAAAGTCAGTCAGTCGTAAACATGTTAAAATAGGTCAAATACAATTTAGAACAAGGCATTGATTTTGACTTCAGTATTACTTTTTGAGCAATGCTTAAAAAAAAAAAAAAAAAAAAAAAAAAAAAAAATCACACTAAACTTATTGGGGATCCAAAATGCCCACTCATAAAAGTGCTAAAAAAAAGTCATTATTTTTTTTTTAAATTTCAACACTTGATCAATGTAAGATCTATCCATTGGTTAACAGTTATTATTATTATTATTATTATTATTGTTGTTATTGTTCTAAGCCCTTTTTGCCACATAAAATGTTTTTCATATACGTCAATAATTCATAACATTTGACTAGCACCCCACAGGGTTCTTGAGGGTGCATGGGAGTTTGCCCAACCAGTCTACATGTGCTTTGTGGACTTGGAGAAGGCATTCGACCGTGTTCCTCGGGAAGTCCTGTGGGGAGTGCTCAGAGAGTATGGGGTATCGGACTGTCTTACTGTGGCGGTCCGCTCCCTGTACGATCAGTGCCAGAGCTTGGTCCGCATTGCCGGCAGTAAGTCGAACACATTTCCAGTGAGGGTTGGACTCCGCCAAGGCTGTCCTTTGTCACCGATTCTGTTCATAACTTTTATGGACAGAATTTCTAGGCGCAGTCAAGGCGTTGAGGGGTTCCGGTTTGGTAACCGCAGGATTAGGTCTCTGCTTTTTGCAGATGATGTGGTCCTGATGGCTTCATCTGACCGGGATCTTCAGCTCTCGCTGGATCGGTTCGCAGCCGAGTGTGAAGCGACCGGAATGAGAATCAGCACCTCCAAGTCAGAGTCCATGGTTCTCGCCCGGAAAAGGGTGGAATGCCATCTCCGGGTTGGGGAGGAGACCCTGCCCCAAGTGGAGGAGTTCAAGTACCTAGGAGTCTTGTTCACGAGTGAGGGAAGAGTGGATCGTGAGATCGACAGGCGGATCGGTGCGGCGTCTTCAGTAATGCGGACGTTGTACCGATCCGTTGTGGTGAAGAAGGAGCTGAGCCGGAAGGCAAAGCTCTCAATTTACCGGTCGATCTACGTTCCCATCCTCACCTATGGTCATGAGCTTTGGGTCATGACCGAAAGGATAAGATCACGGGTACAATCAATCAATCAATCAATGTTTACTTATATAGCCCTAAATCACTAGTGTCTCAAAGGGCTGCACAAACCACCACGACATCCTCGGTAGGCCCACATAAGGGCAAGGAAAACTCACACCCAGTGGGACATTGGTGACAATAATGACCCAGTGGGACGTCAGTGACAATGATGACTATGAGAACCTTAGAGAGAAGGAAAGCAATGGATGTCGAGCGGGTCTAACATGATACTGTGAAAGTTCAATCCACAATGGATACAACACAGTCGCGAGAGTCCAGTCCAAAGAGGATCCAAGACACAGCAGCGAGAGTCCAGTCCAAAGAGGAGCCAAGACACAGCAGCGAGAGTCCCGTTCACAGCGGAGCCAGCAGGAAACCATCCCAAGCGTAGGCGGACCAGCAGCGCAGAGATGTCCCCAGCCGATACACAGGCGAGCAGTACATGGCTACCGGATCGGACCGGACCCCCTCCACACGGGAGAGTGGGACATAGAAGAAAAAGAAAAGAAACGGCAGATCAACTGGTCTAAAAAGGGAGTCTATTTAAAGGCTAGAGTATACAAATGAGTTTTAAGGTGAGACTTAAATGCTTCTACTGAGGTGGCATCGCGAACTGTTACCGGGAGGGTATTCCAGAGTACTGGAGCCCGAACGGAAAATGCTCTATAGCCCGCAGACTTTTTTTGGGCTTTGGGAATCACTAATAAGCCGGAGTCCTTTGAATGCAGATTTCTTGCCGGGACATATGGTACAATACAATCGGCAAGATAAGATGGAGCTAGACCGTGTAGTATTTTATACGTAAGTAGTAAAACCTTAAAGTCACATCGTAAGTGCACAGGAAGCCAGTGCAGGTGAGCCAGTACAGGCGTAATGTGATCAAACTTTCTTGTTCTTGTCAAAAGTCTAGCAGCCGCATTTTGTACCAACTGTAATCTTTTAATGCTAGACATGGGGAGACCCGAAAATAATACGTTACAGTAGTCGAGGCGAGACGTAACAAACGCATGGATAATGATCTCAGCGTCTTTAGTGGACAGAATGGAGCGAATTTTAGCGATGTTACGGAGATGAAAGAAGGCCGTTTTAGTAACGCTTTTAATGTGTGCCTCAAAGGAGAGAGTTGGGTCGAAGATAATACCCAGATTCTTTACCGTGTCGCCTTGTTTAATTGTTTGGTTGTCAAATGTTAGAGTTGTATTATTAAATAGAGTTCGGTGTCTAGCAGGACCGATAATCAGCATTTCCGTTTTTTTGGCGTTGAGTTGCAAAAAGTTAGCGGACATCCATTGTTTAATTTCATTAAGACACGCCTCCAGCTGACTACAATCCGGCGTGTTGGTCAGCTTTAGGGGCATGTAGAGTTGGGTGTCATCAGCATAACAGTGAAAGCTAATACCGTATCTGCGTATGATGTCACCTAGCGGCAGCATGTAGATTCTGAAGAGTGCAGGGCCAAGGACCGAACCCTGGGGAACTCCACACGTTACCTTAACGTAGTCCGAGGTCACATTGTTATGGGAGACACACTGCATCCTATCAGTAAGATAAGAGTTAAACCAAGACAGGGCTAAGTCTGACATACCAATTCGTGTTTTGATATGTTCTAATAAAATATTATGATCGACGGTATCGAAAGCAGCGCTAAGATCGAGGAGCAGCAACATAGATGACGCATCAGAATCCATCGTTAGCAATAGATCATTAGTCATTTTTGCGAGGGCTGTCTCCGTGGAGTGATTTGCCCTGAAACCGGATTGAAAGGTTTCACATAGATTGTTAGACGCTAAGTGTTCATTTAGCTGCTCCGAAATGAGTTTCCTCCGCCGTGTGGCGGGGCTCTCCCTTAGGGTGAGAAGCTCTGCCATCCGGGAGGAACTCAAAGTAAAGCCGCTGCTCCTCCACATCGAGAGGAGCCAGATGAGGTGGTTCGGGCATCTGGTCAGGATGCCACCCAAACGCCTCCCTAGGGAGGTGTTTAGGGCACGTCCAACCGGTAGGAGGCCACGGGGAAGACCCAGGACACGTTGGGAAGACTATGTCTCCCGGCTGGCCTGGGAACGCCTCGGGATCCCCCGGGAAGAGCTAGACGAAGTGGCTGGGGAGAGGGAAGTCTGGGTTTCCCTGCTTAGGCTGTTGCCCCCGCGACCCGACCTCGGATAAGCGGAAGATGATGGATGGATGGATGGATGGATGGACTAGCACCCCCCCCAAGACCGCGAAAGGGATAAGTGGTAGAAATGGATGGATTTTTTTGAGCAATGAGAAAAAATCTCACTAAAATTATTAGGGATCCAAAAGGGCCCCACTCATAAAACTGTTGAAAGTAAGTCATACATTTTGCTAAACTTCAAATCAAGCTGTCGATCATACTTCTTCATAATTTTTTGTTTTGTTTGTTTTATGCCCTTTTTCCCCCAAAGTTTTTAATTGGTCAAAAACACAAAGTATGTAATATTTCCCTCAAATATATGTCAAAGTGGAGTATTAGATTTAAAATAATTGGAGCATTGAATAGATCAATAATTCATAACATTGATTTTGAGTAATGTTTAGTTTTTGAGCAATGACAGTTTTAGGGCAAAAAAGAGTCTGCGTGGAAGCTTTGTTATTTTGTCGTTACCTTTGCATCCATTTGCTCTTTTATTTCACTTTTTTATGTTTATTTTTTGGGGGGTTTTGCATTTTTTTATAGTATTGATGGAGTGGTCCACGGGCCAATTCAAAAATTGAGATGCTGGCCGTAAATGGCCCCCAGGCTGCACTTCGGACACCCCTGGTTTAGATGAAATGTAGTTCACATTAGCAACATGGCAGCTAACAAGCTAACCGTTAGTTCCGTCATTTAGCGCAGTGGTCCCCAACCTTTTTGTAGCTGCGGACCGGTCAACGCTTGATAATTTGTCCCGCGGACCGGCGGGATTTTATTTATTTTTTTCCTATGTCATGAAAAAGGGAGGTTTTTGTCATGAAAAAGGGAGTTTTTTGTGGGTTGGTGCACTAATTGTAAGCGTACCTTGTGTTTTTATGTTGTTTTAATAATAATAAAATAAAAACATTTTTTTTTTTTTAATTAAAAAATAATGAAAATGAATAAAAAATTCTTCTGCGGCCCGGTACCAATCGATCCGCGGCCCGGTGGTTGGGGACCACTGATTTAGCGCCTTTGTTTACCTCCAGGGTTGCTAGTAAATGAAAGTAAAAAGCTGTAGCGGTTGATTTACGGACATAATTCGCCACACCTAGTGCTTGACCTTATTGTTATTTTTCACTGTACTGTTCAATTAGGCACATGACAAGGTTGTTCCGTTGCAGGTAATTCGGCGCGGCCCCTTTAAGTGGCCGTCAGTAGATTCTCCCAAAGGTGGGGGTTTGGTTCCCGCCATTTTTTGAGTGTTTTAAAAGCAGTCTGTTTGGTTCTAAAAGAATAAAGGACGCACACGTTTTTGTGTGTCAACGATACACGAAGTTGTCTTGCTTTCACGCTACAAGCACAACACTGGTGACCCCGACGCTTCACTGAACGAATTCAGTGGATTTTTTTTCGACCATGACGGCGAATGCAGTTTCTCTGAAGCTGCCCGAATTCTGGGAATCTTCCGCGACTGTATGGTTTGCCCAGGCCGAGGCACAGTTCACCCTGCGAGGTATCACCGAAGACGACACTAAGTTCCATTATGTTGTGTCCTCCCTCGGGAGCGCGACGGCGTCCAGAGTGGCTAGCGTCCTTACGCACCCACCGGAGAGGAACAAGTACCTCACGTTGAAGGCTCACCTGTTACAGACATATGGACTTACCGACGCGGAGCGAGCTCGCCGCCTTTTTTCATTGCAGGGGCTTGGCGATTGCAAGCCCTCTGAACTCATGGACAAAATGCTAAACCTCTTGGGTGAGCACAGCCCGGGATTCATGTTCGTGCAGCTTTTCCTGACACTCCTGCCTTCTCAGGTGCGGGCTGCTTTGGCTAACACCGCCATTTTGGACTGCCGCGAACTAGCTGCGGAAGCGGATAAAGTTTTTGTAGCCACCCAACCGACCTATGTGGCTGCATTTCTACCGGCTGAGGCAGATTCGCCCACTATCGCGGCTGCCGCCGCGGTAGCGGCGCCCCCCAGGCGGCAACCGGATTCTGGACTATGTTTTTTCCATGCGAAGTTCGGGACAAAAGCCAGGCGCTGCCGACCCCCGTGCAGTTTTCGAGGACCGCCGCCGGGAAACGCCGGAGCCGGCGCTCAGCAGTAGCCATGAGTGTCGGCAGTACTGGCAGGCTGCTCTTCATCCAAGACTCCCTCTCTGGACGTCGGTTCCTGTGTGACACGGGCGCGCAGAGGAGCGTCCTGCCAGCATCAAACTTGGACATGCTGTCTGAGTCTCATGGCCCCCCCATGGAAGCGGCCAACGGCAGCCCCATCCGCACTTATGGAATACGGTACGTGGAAGTGTGTTTTGGTGGACAGCGTTTCAGTTGGAACTTTGTGACTGCTAAAGTGACAGTGCCGCTCATCGGGGCAGATTTTCTCTGTGCTTTCGGCCTCCTTGTGGATGTTAAAAACAGGCGTTTGGTGGATGCAACTACGTTCTGCTCCTACAAGTGCAGTCTCAGCGCGACAGACTCAATCAGACTTTCCAGCATGCTACCCACCGCAGACGTTTTTCTGCGCCTCCTCGCAGATTTCCCCACCCTGGTGCAGCCCACGTTCTCGTCAGCTACCACCAAACATGGTGTGGAACACCACATCTCCACCACGGGCCCCCCTGTGCACGCACGTGCCCGGCGCCTGGACCCCGCTAAGCTCTCCATCGCTAGAGCTGAATTTGAGACCATGGAACGCCTCGGGATAATTCGCCGCTCAGACAGCCCGTGGGCGTCGCCCCTCCACATGGTGGAGAAGCCCGGAGGTGGTTGGCGGCCGTGCGGGGATTACCGCAGACTCAACGAGGCGACTACCCCGGACCGTTACCCGGTCCCCCACATACAAGACTTTTCCGCCAACCTGGCTGGTAAAACTGTATTTTCTAAGGTAGATCTCGTCAGGGGCTATCATCAGGTGCCGGTCCACCCCTCTGATATTCCGAAGACAGCTGTAATTACCCCATTTGGACTGTTTGAATTTTTACGTATGCCGTTTGGCCTTAAGAGCGCCGCACAGACTTTCCAGCGGTTGATGGACTCTGTTTTACGTGATTTGCCGTTTTTGTTTGTTTACTTGGACGATATCCTGGTAGCAAGCACCTCGCAAGCCGAACATGTGACCCACCTTAGGACTCTTTTTCAGCGTCTTAGCCAACACGGGCTCATTGTCAATTCGGGGTGTCTGTGATCGACTTCCTCGGTCATCGTGTCACGGAGTGCGGGGCAGTTCCCCTCCCAGCAAAGGTGGCTGCCATTGCAAACTTCCCCCGCCCACTCACGGTTAAGGCTCTCCAGGAGTTCCTGGGCATGGTAAATTTTTACCATCGTTTTATTCCCAGGGCAGCTGACCTCATGCGGCTGCTGTATGATGCTCTTAAAGGAGCTGCTCCCAAGCACATGGTGGACTGGTCTGACATGCGGCACAGTGCTTTTGTGGGGGTCAAGTCTGCTCTCGCTAACGCTACTCTGCTGGCACACCCATTACCAGATGCTCCCATTGCAATCACCACGGACGCGTCAGACTATGCCGTAGGTGCAGTGCATGAGCAGTGGGTGGGCGGCACTTGGCAACCTTTGGCTTTCTTTAGCAGGCAGTTGCGTCTCTGCGAGCGGAAATATAGCACATTTGATCGTGAGCTCCTCGGCCTCTATCTGGCCATACGCCATTTCCGTTCGTTGCTCGAGGGCCGGCCTTTCACAGCTTTTGTGGACCACAAACCACTCACTTTCGCGATGGCCAAGACAGCTGAACCGTGGTCGGCTCGGCAACAGAGGCACCTCTCCTACGTCTCAGAGTTCACGACAGACATCCAACACCTTGCTGGTAAGAACAATGTCGTCGCTGACTGCCTTTCCCGAGCTGTCGCTGGCGCTGTCCATGTCGGGCTCGATTTTGCTCAAATGGCAGTTGACCAGGCCGACGACCCTGACATCAAAGCTCTGAGGGCTGCAACCACAGGGTTACGGTTGTCCGAGGTCCCTTTTGAGGACACAGGGGTTATGCTCCTTTGTGACATCGCTACCGGTCGGCCACGGCCCCTTGTGCCCGCCTGTTGGAGGCGGCGTGTTTTCGACTCCATCCATGGCCTTTCTCACCCGGGGAGGAAACCTTCCCAGCGGCTAGTAGCTGCAAAATTTGTCTGGCGGGGATTAAAGAAAGATGTTAGGGACTGGGTTTCCACCTGTGTAGCATGCCAGCGCTCAAAGGTGCACTGCCACACGCGGGCTCCACTGGCACCGTTTACGGTTCCGGAGCGCCGTTTTGACCATGTCAATGTGGACTTGGTCGGCCCTCTTCCATCCTCACGCAGCTACACATACCTTCTCACGATGGTTGACAGGACCACCCGCTGGCCGGAAGCAGTACCTCTGACGTCCGCCACCTCCGCAGAGGTGGCACGCGCGTTCATTGGTACGTGGGTTGCCCGTTTCGGTACCCCGTCGGACATATCATCCGACCGGGGCTCGCAGTTCACTTCTGAGCTTTGGGCCGCTGTGGCCGAGAGCTTGGGAGTGAAACTCCACCACACAACGGCGTATCACCCACAGGCCAATGGTATGTGTGAGCGATTTCACAGATCCATGAAGGCAGCGCTTAGGGCGTCCCTGAAGGACAGCGCCTGGGTAGACAAACTCCCTTGGGTAATGCTGGGCCTTCGGACTGCCCCCAAGGAAGACCTGCAATCTTCCTCGGCAGAGTTGGTGTATGGGCAGCCCCTGCGGGTGCCGGGTGATTTCATTCCTAACACGACGGCATCTTGGTCCGCTGGTGAGCAACGAGCTGCTCTCCTCGATGCTGCCAAGGGTTTTGCCCCCATCCCCACTTCTCAGCACGGACTTACGCCGGCTCATGTTCCCACTTCTTTAAGGGGTGCAGCTTTTGTTTTTGTCCGCCACGACGCCCACCGCGGCCCCTTTCAGCCCCCTTACAATGGGCCATTTCGCGTCCTAGAGAGCGGGGACAAACATTTTCTCTTGGATATCGGGGGTCGGTCTGAAAAGATCACGGTGGACCGGCTGAAAGCGGCCCACTTAGATCTTAGTCAGCCAGTTACCACAGCTGTACCCCCACGCCGGGGTCGTCCGCCCGCGTTGCCTAGGCCTCATAATGACTTTTTGCATCCTTCTGAGCAATCCCTCGGTACCTTGGACTGTGCAGATTCCTTTCCGGTTCCCCCTGCTGACTCCCCGGCGTTAGTACCAGTCCGGCGCACCCGGTCTGGTAGACCTGTTCGTGCCCCTGTCTATTGACCGTTATTTTCCTTAGTGAGGGCGAATTCTGGGGGGACGTGTGTAGCGGTTGATTTACGGACATAATTCGCCACACGTAGTGCTTGACCTTATTGTTATTTTTCACTGTACTGTTCAATTAGGCACATGACAAGGTTGTTCCGTTGCAGGTAATTCGGCGCGGCCCCTTTAAGTGGCCGTCAGTAGATTCTCCCAAAGGTGGGGGTTTGGTTCCCGCCATTTTTTGAGTGTTTTAAAAGCAGTCTGTTTGGTTCTAAAAGAATAAAGGACGCACACGTTTTTGTGTGTCAACGATACACGAAGTTGTCTTGCTTTCACGCTACAAGCACAACAAAGCTAGCATATTTAGTCCAATTACCACACAGACGAGACCAGTTGTTGTCCACCAATCAGCGGGCAGCACTGTGTCTAGCTCCGCCCTTTTTGTCACCTAGCAACAACAGCCTGCAATATTTAAAGGGGAACATTATCACCAGACCTATGTAAGCGTCAATATATACCTTGATGTTGCAGAAAAAAGACCATATGTTTTTTTAACCGATTTCCGAACTCTAAAAGGGTGAATTTGGCGATTTAAACGCCTTTCAATTGTTCACTGTCGGAGCAATGACCTTTCACCCGTGACGTTACAACGGGAAGCAATCCGCCATTTTCTCAAACACATTACACACCCCAAATCAAATCAGCTCTGTTATTTTCCGTTTTTTCGACTGTTTTCCGGTACCTTGGAGACATCATGCCTTGTCGGTGTATTGTCGGAGGGTGTAACAACACGATCAGGGACGGGTTCCAGTTGACTTACGTGGAGTGTGTATCGATTAGCACGGCATGGGATTAGCACGGCATGCTAATCAATGCTAACATACTATTTAGGCTAGGTGTATGTACATATTGCATCAATATGCCTCATTTGTAGCTATATTTGCATCCAGCCTTTCCCTCCACCCATATTTAATGCCAAACAAACACACACCAATCGACGGATTCAAGTTGCACCAGTGTCAAAAGATGCGAAAGTCCCTCGTTTGTTCTGCACATTTTACCGACGATAGCGATGCAACCTAAATTTTGTTGGACCTGTACATGCACAATGACAATAAAGATCATGCATTCATTCATTCATTCATATCCTGCGACACTCAAAGCAGATGCATTTCAAACGATAAAGTCAACGAAATCACAAAGGTGAGTTTTGTTGATGTTATTGACTTATGTGGAGTGGGCTAATCAGACATATTTGGTCACGGCATGACTGACAGCTAATCGATGCTAACATGCTATTTAGGCTAGCTGTATGTACATTTGTAGCTATATTTGCACCCAGCCTTTCCCTCCACCCACATTTAATGCCAAACAAATACTTACCAATCAACGGATTTAAGTTGCTCCAGTGGTCAAAATATGCAATCGTTGGTTAGAAGGCGAACGCCGAATTAGTCCGCGTTGCCTTTGTCCGTCGTGATATGGCTAAATAGCTTCAGTTTCTTCTTCAATTTCGTTTTCGCTATCTGCCTCCACACTCCAACCATCCGCTGAAATACGAGTCTGAATCCGAGCTAATTTCGCTATATCTTTCATTTCTATCTGCCATGTTTGTTTGTATTGGTGTCACGCAGTGACGTCACAGGAAAATGGACGGCTGGATTTACAGATAGCGAAAATCAGGTACTTTAAAGCCTTTTTTCGGGATATTCCATGATGGGTAACATTTTGAAAAAAACTTAAAATAAAACAAGCCACTGTGATCTGATTTTTATTGGTTTTGACCCTTCTGAATTTGTGATAATCTTCCCCTTTAAGCACGAATGAGAGCAAAATGCAGAGATTAATGAGAGTTCGGTTACTTGATGATTGACATCTTTCTGTTGACCACCGCCATGATGGCACTTCCTTTCACTTTGATGAGAGCGGATTATTCGTCCGACTGCGACGACAAACATGGAACACTGTCGCCATCTGCCCTTGGGGATCCTCGTCAGAGGAGGTGCCCTGACTCAGTAACCCACATTTTGGAAGGCGGAGGCTGAGACAATGAGAACGTGAGCTAACGGGAGCACAAGGAGATTAGCGTTGAGTCACGTTGTCGTTCCTCCCAGGACTGACTAACACTTCCTGCAGGTTGGTGCCGCTTTATGAGCGCCGTCTCGCTCTGCCGGGCTCGCCGGCGGCCCCGCCAGCTGTAGTAACGAGTGAATACAGGGGGCTAGTTAGTCTGAGTCGGCACCGTTTTCCCGCCAGGGTGCGTGTCGACCTGCTGGCAGGCAGCTGATACTGTGTGCCGCGTATTGATTGACATGGCTGCAGCGCTGGCAAACGACAGTGCCATAGGACATCCTGACGGATCATTCTTCCTGTTTGACGTGTCAAATCTGATCACATTGTAATCACACCTGCTCTGGCGCACGCCTCCGTTTTGCCAACCTCTGCACAATACAATACTGGGCTCAGCTGAGTGGGGGCGCTAACTTTAGCATGCTAACTATTTTTTTCAAATTTTGCAACTGTTTACCCCAGAGTCATATATATCTTGGTATTTGACATATGATAATTGTTAGCATGTAAACGTTAGCATGCTAACTTTTTCTTTTAGCCAATTTTCTTATAGAGTCATATAGACTTAGACTTCCTTTTTATTGTCATTCAAATTTGAACTTTACAGTACAAATAAGAACGAAATGTCATTGCATTAGCTCTTGGTAGTGCAGGATAAAAAAAAAAGCAATAAGGTGCAGATATAAATAAATAGATGACTGAACAGATAAATACATTGCACTTTTTCACATGCGTTCATGTTTATGGATGTATGTTATATTGTCTTTTTTTATTCCAGGGAGTTAATCAATTTTGGGGGGAGTTGAGGGGATAATTTAATTATGATGCGTTCAAGAGTCTTACGGCCTTAGGGAAGAAGCTGTTACAGAACCTGGAGGTTCTGCTACGGAGGCTGCGGAACCTCTTCCTAGAGTCCAGCAGTGAAAACAGTCCTTGGTGGGGGTGGGAGGAGTCTTTGCAAATTTTCTGAGCCTTGGTCAGGCAGCGGCTTTTTGCGATCTCCTGGATAGGAGGAAGGAGTCCTGATAATCTTTTCCGCCTATATAATGTAACATTGTACTCAACACTTGCTAACCGTTCTTTTTTTGCAACTGTTGCATATACAGTAACTTGGTACTTGACATATACTAATTGATAGCATGTAAACGTTAACATGCTAACTTTTTTTAAAAAACAGTTCTGCATCCATACATCTTATCGTCATATAACCTTGTACTCCACACTTGCTAACCGTTAGCATGGTAACTTATTTTTTTGCAAATGTTGCAAACCTTTACCGGAGAGTCCTATAACTTGGTACTTGACACATGCTAATTGTTAGCATGTTAACATGCTACCATACTAATGTAAGCGCGTTAAAAAAAATTTAAGCTAATTTTGCATCCGTACATCTCAGTCATATAACTTTGTACTCCACTTTTTTATGCAAATTTTACAACCTTTTACCCTAGAATCAAATAACTTGGTACTTGAAATATGCTAATAGTCAGCCTGTAAATGATAAGATGCTAGCATGCTGACATAAGCATGCTAACGTTATTTGAGCACATTTTGCAACTGTACATCTCAGAGTACTAAAACTTACAAATATAGCATACAAATGTTTTTTGCTGATTTTGCAACCTTTACCCTCGAGTCATATAACTTGGTACTTCACATATGCTAATTGTTAGCATGTTAAAGTAAATATGCTAGCATACTAACATTAGCATGCTAATTTTTTAAAGCTAATTTTGCATCCGTACACCTCATAGTCATATAACTTTCTACTCCACAAATGCTAACCGATAGCATGCTAACAGTTAGCATTTCAGATTGGCTTGTGACCTGAAGTTTAACTCGAGATTTAAGCGTTGAATGATAATAATAATAATATATGACTAATCTTTACCATTTTTATGACTGAGACCCTTCTGGGTACCCAGGACCAAACTTGATGGGAACCATAAGGGAAAACAATATTTATATTATATTGGTTTTGAAAATCAAAAATATCAAACTAACCCCCGCATGCATTAATGTTTTAGTGAGCAACCCTCTGTGGGAAAAGTTTGGACATCCCTGCAGTATACACAATAGGGAGTTATATCGTACCTTCGATACAATATATAATAATATTGCACATTATGTCATAGATGTATACGTACTTATACCGGAGTCTAGGGCTGCAACGATTAGTTGACATTTTTGACCAAAATATTTGTCGCCGACAATTTTATTTGTCGACAGAAGTCATGACGTCATCACTTGTGTTTTTCCAGGTGGACGTGGGTCCCTCGCAAAAATATGGACAGTGACAACATGTAAAGTTTGAGGATATTTCCTCTTATTCTTGTTAAAACATGAATACCTTGCTCATTTTGCAAAGCAGACCTTTTTTTTTATGGCACTACATCTGTGATACGCCAGTGTTTAAAGCGGAGACATGATGTCGGACGTCTGGCGGGAGGATGTGGACTCAGCCTCGGTAAGAGTGTTAGCTTCTACCTAGCTAGTTAGCTAATAATTAATTATGTGTACGCTTTCCTATTCAATTAGTCGACTAATCGTTAAGATACCGTATTTTTCAGACCATAAGGCGCACTTAAAATCCTTTAATTTTCTCAAAAATCGACAGTGCACCTTATATCCCGGTGCGCCTAATGTACGGCATAATTGTGGTTGTGCTTACCGACCTTGAAACAATATTATTTAGTACATGGTGTAATGATAAGCGTGCCCAGTAGATGGAAGTCACACATAAGAAATACGAGTAAACTGCAAGATGATGGCAGTAAACAACACCAAAACTTTAAATGTTCCATTGAGAATATAGAACATTACACTCGGAGCTCAAAAATCTGTCTAAATGTTTTTAGTACGACTTCGGTAAACTATAAAGCCACACCGCTTGATGGATTGTCTGCGCATTAACCGTACGTGTATGGTGTGTGTATAAGGACCGCAAAACGGCACCTATTAGCAGACATATCACCTAGCGTTTTGTTTCACAATATTATGCAAAACCAACTGTTCTTACCTTCTGGTACATGCTGATGTGTTTGTATTTGGGATCTGTATAAGCCCTGAAAATGTGCGCGAATCCGCCATTGTAGTCCGTGCTGAAAACGTAGTCATAACCTGCTTCTTTTTCTCTACCTTCTTATGTGGCATTCATTTTGCGTTGTTGCCATTTCTAATATAAAGTAGCGTAAAGTTTTTACTTATATCTGTCAGTAGACTAGCTATCAAAGCGCTAAAAACTGTGGTGGGTTTACATAATTCACCCGCGGAACTTTAGTTATTAGAGGGTTCCGGTCGGACAGGACACATTTCCGGTGTTGATGTTGCATTATTGAGCCACGGATCTGAAGATGCCACTCCGTTATTGGTTTAAACAGTCTGAATGTCATTAAAACAGTTAGCTCCATCTTTTGACACTTCTTCCACTCCCGTCCTTGCACGCTACATCGCTACATCAAAGATGAAGGGAAGAAGACTCTGTCGGAGGCAGTGTTTTTCAACCTTTTTTGAGCCAAGGCACATTTTTTTCATTGAAAAAATAGAGGCACACCACCAGCAAGAACAGTTAAAAAATGAAACTCCAACAGGTTGTCTTTTTTTTAGTTTGTTGTTTTCCTGTGTGTAGTGCTTTAGTTCCTGTCTTGCGCTGTTATTTTGGTGGCCTTTCCTGTTTTGTTATTTTTTTCCTGTATCAGCTTCACATCTTCCTTTGAGTGCTATTGCCTGACCTGCTTTGTATTGGCAATCAAGACTATTTCCGTTGTGTGGACGCTATCCTTCTTTGTGGGGACATTGTTGATTGTCATGTCATGTACGGACACACACTGTAAGTCTTTGCTGTTCTCCAGCATTCTATTTTTGTTTACTCTGTAGCCAGATCAGTTTGACTTACGTTTTGCATAGCCATCCCTATGCTTCAGTGCCTTTTCCTAGTGGGACTTGCCCTGCATGCTGTCTCCCGCTGTGCTCTGCATATTGGGATCAAGACAAACCCCGACGCGTTTCGACTTCTACGAAGCAATTAACGACCTGCTGCCACCTACGGGAGTACTACATGGTTACCCCTCCAAGCTATATATGGCACAGATACTAGATAACGGCACAATATTTGCAGTTTATAATTATTCATTTGCAAAAAATCTTTTTTGGGACAATTAGGAGAAGTGGCACACCAGACAATATATGTGCCGTGGCGCAAAGTGGTTAAAAAACACTGGTCTATTGTGAGCCACATAGGTAAGACACAAAACGGCGCATCCTGAAGAGAAGTTCAGAAAGCTACTTGAAAATGGTCCGTAAAACATAATCAATGCAACACAAAGAAACACCATCACATAATATGTAGACCACAAGATAGTGTTTTAAATTTTGAAAAAAAATTAAAACAGCTGAGATAGGCTCCAGCACCCGTACTTGCCAACCTTGAGACCTCCGATTTCGGGAGGTGGGGGGCGTGTTCGGGGGCGTGGTTAAGAGTCAAGTATTTCATATATTATATATACATATATATATATATATAAAATAAATACTTGAATTTCAGTGTTCATTTTTTTTACACACATAATACTCATCTACTCATTGTTGAGTTATGGGTTGAATTGTCCATGCTTGTTCTAATCTCTGTCACTATTTTTCTAACCATATGCATGTACAGTAGATGGCAGTATTGTCCTGGTTAAGAGTGTCACAACATTGCTGTTTACGGCAGACAAACTGCTTAAAGGTAGATGAAAACGGGACTGCTGTTGTTGTGTGTTGTTACCAATCTGGGTCTACGTTAATGAAACTGCCTAACAAACCCACATAAGAAACCAAGAACTCGCCCTCGATCATTCTACAGTTATAACGTCATTCGGCAGGCACGCTGTTTATATTGTGAGAAAGCGGACGTGAAAACAGGCTGTCGACACGTCACTTAGGTCCGCATGGACCTGGAGGGGGCGTGGCCTCCAGCTCCGCCTGAATTTCGGGAGGTTTTCGGGAGAAAATTTGTCCCGGGAGGTTTTCGGGAGAGGCGCTGAATTTCGGGAGTCTCCCGGAAAATCGGGGAGGGTTGGCAAGTATGCCAGCACCCCCCGCGACCCCGAAAGGGACAAGTGGTAGAAAAAAGAAAGAAGGATGGATGGATAATGCGCCCTATAATCCGGTGCGCCTTTTGTATGAAAATAGACCTGACCAGATCCGCTCATAGACAGTGCATCGGTGCACCCTATGGTCCGAAAAATACGGTAATCGTTGACTAATGGACTATAGTTGCAACCCACCTGGAGTCTGGCCCGTTTAAAAGGGCAAAGCGTCTACTTGACAACGCATATTTTCTCTCTTTTCCACTGACAAGGTTAAGAGGAAATTAGCATCGACTCCTAATCAGCCCCAAATGTGCTGACGCGCCGGCCGAGGTCGTGCTAATCAGGTGCCTCAGCTCGCGGCCACATTGACTTAATACTACAAACGCTTATTAATGCCGCCCACGCCCTCCTCGATACGGAGCCCTTGCCCCGTCCTCGTCCCGCCTCGCTTCTCCCGCGACTTTGCCTCTTCTGCTCGTGCCAGATTAATGGCGTCTCAGCTCGTTAGGACGGCTCGAGGTTTCATCAGCCTGACAGACAAACAAACCCCGGCAAAGTTTTTCCACCAACAGTCTCTTCGAAGTCGGAAGCAAGCTCGAAATATCTCACAGCGGGTGTGCGGATCGTTTCTTCTTCAGCTAGCAGCAGCCGGACGTCTTTCCTCCTTGTGATTGCACGAGGATCAGCGTCCCCTCCAGTAAAACTCTTCTCATTTTCATTGTTTGCACACAAAAAAGCCCACAAGCTGTCAGAGCTGCTTTGCGCCGGGAGATGAAATGATTTCCTCTCTCCTCCGGCGAGGCCGCCCTCGTTTCACCTCCAAATGGAGGACACGTGCTCTCACCTCTCTCCGTGCTTTACGAGGCGCGCTGGCGCTAAGTTCCTTGTTAAGTCACAGCGAAGCACTCGCTCGGTCAATCAGGACGAGAATGATTGGTTTTTAATTTACCGGCCCGTGTCCGGGTGACATCTGTTGCCCAGGATACGGCGTTCGCACATCAAAGCCCCCCGCGGAGCTACCTCCCAGGTCATCAGGAAGGTGTCATTGCCCGCCGTCCCCGCCGAGCGCCCCCACAGGCCTGCGTGTCTACGGCCTGTCCCGCTCCAGACTCGTCGATGTTGTGAGGCCAGATGAGGCCAGTCTGCTGCCACGCCTCGGGGCGGCAAAAACTGGCCACGCCCACCTCATCAATACAGGCCAATAGTCTCATGCAAGCACCAGAGGCTCGCACTAACCAAAACACCAGCCAGGAATGAACCTCCTGAGGCCCAGAATTCATGAAATACTTTTCTTGCATGAATTATTTTTTTTTTGGGCCGCAGAAATTAAATGGAAGGATGGAGATGGGGTACTTTGATCCATTATGTACATTAAAAATGCTAGAAGCAATACAATATAGGTCAATCAATATATGCTAAGCTATTTGAACACAACATTCATATTTTGGCTGTGTGATAGTAACAAAGCATATTCTGTGGAATTTTGCCCTAAATAAAGCATTTTCATGAATAAAAATGGATAAAATACCAAAAAATATCAACACTATAATAGTATTGATATGCTATCATTTGCATTCCAACATACTAACATTAGCCTGCTAATGTTTTAGCCAATTTTTCAGCTGGACTTCTCAGTCATATAACCTGGTACCTTGATATTTGCTAACTGTTAGGATGCTAACATTAGCATTATAGAATTGGCCACTAGACGAGACCAAAATATGGTTCAATATATGCTAAATTATCTGAACACAGCATTGATATTTTAGCTGTGTGATAGTAACAAAGCATATTCTGTGGAATTTTGTCCTAAATAAAGCATTTTCAAGAATAAAAATGGCTAAAATAACTAAAAATATCAATACTATAATAATATTGGCCACTGGACGAGACCAAAATATGGTTCAATATATGCTAAACTATCTGAACACAACATTCATATTTTAGCTTTGTGTGATAGTAACAAAGCATATTCTGCGGAATGTTGCCCTAAATAAAGCATTTTCAAAAATAAAACTGGCAAAAAGAACTAAAAAATATCAATACTACAGTAGTTTTGGCCACTGGACGAGACCAAAACAATGTTCAATATTATGCTAAACCAGGGGTCGGGAACCTTTTTGGCTGAGAGAGTCTTGAAAGCCAAATATTTTAAAATGTATTTCCGTGAGAGTCGTATAATATTTTTAACACTGAATACAACTGTCAGTTTCAAACACTGATGACATCTATTAAACGGACAAGAAGCAAGGGATTAAACAGAGACTGGATTCAATTTAGCTCAATGAGGAGAAACCCGTAGACCTGTACTCTTGTACAGTGTCGTCCCACGCTCTGGCAAGAGAATTCTACACCTCCTTTTTCATTTGGACTTTCCCAGAATAAAACAACTGAATGCGTCCATCTCTTTTTCTTTTTAATAACATTGTTACTCTTAAGCTAACCAATAAAATATTTTTGACCATTAATGCGACCTCTTGAACAGGTGCGGTATGAACTGATGGTTGGATTCAAATGCATGAGAATGTTTTATATTTTGAACGTTATTTTTAACACTGTGATTACCAGCGAAACTATTAATTACTTATCGTGTTAAGCAACATCAGCGAAGATTTATCTGAGAGCCAGATGCAGTCATCAAAAGAGCCACATCTGGCTCGAGAACCATAGGTTCCCTACCCCTGTGCTAAACTATTTGAACACAACATTCATATTTTAGCTTTGTGTGATAGTAACAAAGCATATTCTGCGGAATGTTGTCCTAAATAAAGCATTTTCAAGAATAAAAATGGCTAAAATATCAATACTATAATAATATTGGCCACTAGACGAGACCAAAATATGGTTCAATATATGCTAAACTATCTGAACACAACATTCATATTTTAGCTTTGTGTGATAGTAACAATGCATGTTCTGCGGAATGTTGCCCTAAATAAAGCATTTTCCAAAATAAAACTGGCTAAAAGAACAAAAAATATCAATACTACAGTAGTTTTGGCCACTGGACGAGACCAAAACAATGTTCAATATCAGTATATGCTAAACTATCTGAACACAACATTCATATTTTAGCTTTGTGTGATAGTAAGAAAGTATATTCTGCGGAATTGTGCCCTAAATAAAGCATTTAAAAAATAAAACTTGCTAAAAGAACTACAAATATCAATACTATAGTAGCATCGGTACTAGACGAGACCAAAACAATGTTCAATATCAATATGTGTTTAGACTACCTGAACACAACATTCATTATTAGCTTTGTTTGATAGTAAGAAAGCATATTCTGCAGACATTGTCCCTAAAAAAAAAAGAATTTTCAAGAATAAAAATGACTAAAAGAACTAAACATATCAATACTATAGTCGTAATGGTACGAGACGAGACAAACATATCAATAAATGCTAAACTATCTGAACACAACATTCGTATTTTAGCTTTGTGTGATAGTAACAAACCACATTCTGCTGAATTTTTCCCTAAATAAAGCAGTTTCATGAATAAAAATGGCTCAAAGAACTAAAAATATAAATAGTATGGTAGTATTGGTCACCAGACGAGACCAAAACAATGTTCAATATCAATATATGCTAAACTATCTGAACACGACATTCATATATTAGCTTTATGTGATGGTAAGAAAGCATATTCTGTGGAATTGTGCCCTAAAAAAAGCATTTAAGAATAAAAATGTCTAAGAGAACTACAAATATCAATACTACAGTAGTATTGGCCACTAGATGAGACCAAAACAATGTTCGATATCGTGGCCAGTGATTGGCTTAGCCTCAGACAGCATTACTAACATTAGCATGCTAACTTTTATTGCCAATTTTGCAGCCAAACGTCTCTGACTCGTACAACTTGTTACTAAACACATGCTAACTTTTTTTTTTTTTTGCCAATTTTGCATCTGAACTTTGTACTTGACACATTGCTAAATGTTAGCATGCCAATGTGATCATGCTGGCAATCCAACATGCTAACTGTTAGTATGCTATCATTTGCATTCTAACATACTAACATTATTACCCTGCTAACATTTTTAGCCAATTTTTCAGCTGGACTTCTCCGAGTCATATAACCTGATACCTTGATATTTGCTAACTGTTAGCATGCTAAAATTAGCATTATAACATACTAATGTGCATGCTAACTTTTTTAGACATATTTTCAGCTGGACTTCTCAAAGTCATATAACTTAGCAGGCTAACTTTTTTTAAAAATTTTTTTAGCTAATTTTACATGCGTACGCTTCCTAGTCAGTCATATGACTTGCCACTTGACACATTCTAAATGCTAACGGTAGCATTTAAGTTCATCTTGGACATTTTAGCAGCTTGCACATTTTGGCATTCACACGCCATTTTGGAAGGAATCGATTTTTTTGTATAATGTTCTAATCCAGGATGTTTTTATTTTGTCTTTTTGAATGTGTCACGGGCCAACAAAAAACAAGCTGCGATATGCAAATGGCCTCCGGGCCGCACTTTGGACACCATTGCCACGGGGAAGACCCAGGACACGTTGGGACGACTATCTCTCCCGGCTGGCCTGGGAACGCCTCGGGATTCCCCGGGAGGAGCTGGACGCAATGGCTGGGGAGAGGGAAGTCTGGGCTTCCCTGCTTTGGTTGCTGCCCCCGTGACCCGACCACGGATAAGCGGAAGAAGATGGATGGATGTTTTAAAACAATGTCCTTTTCAGTTGGCAACATTTATTACCATTTTATCTATATATATATATATATATATATATATATATATATATATATATATATATATATTATCAAATCAACCGTTCTTTTATTTTGTTTTCACTACTTTGATCAGAAAAACAATACACTTATATGCAAAACACAAATAAGTTGATAGCTGTACTTGCCTGTTATTTTATACATTCT
>NC_084617.1:21591016-21696016 GCF_033978795.1 Nerophis ophidion
ATGATTTGCAAATCCTTTTCAAGCCATATTCAATTGAATGCACTACGAAGACAAGATATATGTATTTTCAAACTTTTTTTTTTTTTTGCAAAAAATGATTTACTTTGAATTTCATGGCTGCAACACGTGCCAAATTAGTTGGGAAAGAGCATGTTCACCACTGTGTTACATCACCTTTTCTTTTAACAACACTCAATAAACGTTTGGGAACTGAGGAAACTAATTGTTGAAGCTTTGAAAGTGGAATTCTTTCCCATTCTTGTTTTATGTAGAGCTTCAGTTGTTCAACAGTCCCGGGTCTCCGCTGTCCTATTTTACGCTTCATAATGCGCCACACATTTTCGATGGGAGACAGGTCTGGACTGCAGGCGGGCCAGGAAAGTACCCACACTCTTTTTCACGAAGCCACGCTGTTGTAACACGTATTGAATGTGGCTTGGCATTGTCTTGCTGAAATAAGCAGGGGCGTCCATGAAAAAGATGGCGCTTAGATGGCAGCATATTCCTGGGCGCAGCACCGCTGCTGCCCACTGCTCCCCTCACCTCCCAGGGGGTGATCAAGGGTGATGGGTCAAATGCAGAGAATAATTTTGCCACATCTAGATTGCGTGTAACAATCATTGGTACTTTAACTTTAATATGTTGTTCCAAAACCTGTATGTACCTTTCAGCATTAATGGTGCCTTCACAGAAGTGTAAGGTACCCATGCCTTGGGCACTAATGCACCCCCATACCATCAAAGATGATGGCTTTTGAACTTTGCGTCAATAACAGTCTGGATGGTTCGCTTCCCCTTTGGTCCGGATGACACGATGTCGAAAGTACCCGCACTCTTTTACTACAAAGCCATGCTGTTGTAACACGTGGCTTGGCATTGTTTAGCTGAAATAAGCAGGGGCTTCCATGATAACGTTGCTTGGATGACAACATATGTTGCTCCAAAACCTGTATGGACCTTTCAGCATTAATGGTGCCTTCACAGATGTGTAAGTTACCCATGCCTTGGGCATTAATACACCCCCATACCATCACAAATGCTGGCTTTTGAACATTGTGTCTATAACAATCCGGATGGTTATTTTCCTCTTTGTTCCGGAGGACACCACGTCCACAGTTTCCAAATATAATTTGAAATGTGGACTCGTCAGACCACAGAACACTTTTCCACTTTGCATCAGTCCATCTTAGATGAGCTCTGGCCCAGAGAAGCCGGCGGCGTTTCTTTGTGTTGTTGATAAATGGCTTTTGCTTTGCATAGTAGAGTTTTAACTTGCACTTACAGATGTAGCAACCAACTGTAGTTACTGACAGTGGTTTTATGAAGTGTTCCTGAGCCCATGTGGTGATATCCTTTACACACTAATGTCGGTTTCTGATGCAGTACCGCCTGAGGGATCAAAGGTCTGTAATACCATAGCTTACGTGAAGTGATTTCTCCAGATTTTCTGAACCTTTTGATGATTTTAGGGACCATAGATGGTAAACTCCCTAAATTCCTTGCAATAGCTCGTTGAGAAATGTTGTTCTAAAACTGTTCGACAATTTGCTTACAAATTGGTGACCCTCGCCCCATCCTTGTTTGTGAATGACTTAGCATTTCATGGAAGCTGTTTTTATACCCAATCATGGCACCCACCTGTTCCCAATTAGCCTGCACAGTTGTGGGATGTTCCAAATAAGTGTTTGATGAGCATTCCTCAACTTTATCATTATTTATTGCCCCCCTCCCCAACTTCTTTGTCATGTGTTGCTGGCATCAAACTCTAAAGATAATGATTATTTGCACAAAAAAAAAATGTTTATCAGTTTTAACCTCAAATATGTTGTCTTTGTAGCATATTCAACGGTATATGGGTTGAAAATGATTTGCAAATCATTGTATTCCATTTATATTTCCATCTAACACAATTTCCCAACTCATATGGAAACGGGGTTTGTACTCTAGAGGGAAGAGGTTTTGTGTTTTAAGCCAGAAAAAAACAAGAAATTAAAAGCTGTAATGTTGTTCTAAACCAGGGATGTCAAACTCATTTTAGCTCAGGGGCCGCATGGAGGAAAATCTATTCCTACGCTGGCCGGACTGTTAAAATCATGGTATTAAAACTTAACAATAAAGACAATTTCAGATTGTTTTCTTTGTCTTACTTTGACCAAAAATAGAACAACCACATTATGAAAATGTACACGTCACAAATAATCCTCTTGGCAGAACACTTCAAATTAGTTGAAAAAAAAATTGGTGCAATTTCAAAAACAGCATGAAGAAAACAATGAAGTTAGACTTTGTCTCAGTGTGTTTACAAAGCCACTCAACTTTAAACACTTCCTGTTTTGAATTGTCATGTTAGAAATTAATAAAAAATGTTTAGAAAAGCAATCCAGTTTTTCCTCAAACTGCAGCATTGGTGAAATATGCAACTGCGACAACACATTAATTTATAATCATTCAAATACTACAATTATAATAAAAACTAAACAAAATTCAAAATTACACCATAGCCGAAACCAAGGGAACATAACTACAAACTTAACCGATGTGAACATAGTATATTTTAGCATAAAATATAACAAACACAACAAATGAAGAAACACACATTTTTACAATGGAGTTCAGAGTGTGCATCGTGCATTCAAAAAATTGCGAGCGCTGAACGAAACGCTAACTACAAAGATGATGGCCATGTTGACTTAAGTCTTTGCATCTTACCGTTTCCTTATTTTATCTGTTCAGTGGATAATTTACAAGAAAAAAAAGTATTGTGTGTCAATTTTGCCCCCATCTTAGACTTAGACGAACTTTAATGATTTACAAGGGAAATTGTTCCACATAGTAGATCAGTTACAAAGGATGGAAAGGATAAGGATGGGAAGGATAATGCACAAAAAGAGGGTGAAAACAAAAGGTATAAAGTAGACAAAAAAATTACCATTGTAGCAATATAAAATGTAACATACATGTGATATTTACATTTCATATACCGTATTTTCTTGAATTGCCGCCAGGGTGCTAAACAATTTAAAACCGATTCTTACTCCTGCGCTTACCAAAGGCATGCGGTAAAAGTAAGCCTGCGCTAATTATTTTAAAACCTCTTCTTACTCCGGCACTTACCAAAAGTATACAGTAACAATTTGAGTGTGATGTAAGCTTGGACCTTAAATCATACTGAATAACTCTTAATGTTCTTGCCTTTATGCGATTTCAAATTACCGGTACTGAAATCAACCTCTTCCATTTTGAAAATGATGACAGGGGAAGTGTCACTCGTGACGTCACGAGTTTGACCAGGCGGTAATACTAAGCATGAGCAAATTGTTTTGGGGAGCGAGTTTGACCCGGCAGTAATTCAAGGCAGGCGCATACTATATGCCCTGCGGCAATTCAAGGAAATACGGTATACAGTATAATATATATATATATATATATGTATACATACATACTGATATATTATTACAATATATTATGTTATAATATAATATATACAATATATAAGAAATTCCAATTACCATGTACAAAATTACAGTTGATGTCACAGCTACAGCAAAAAAAAGAAAGGGCATTATAAAATAAAGAGTAAATATACATTATCAACAAAGAGAGGTAGTTAACATGGAAGCAGTCATGTTGCTGCTGCTAGCCACAACAGTAGCAGCTGTTGGCTTGAACCTGTGCTGAATGGAGTAACTGTGGCCAATCCAGGGGGTGCATAAAGTCATCTTAAAGGCCTACTGAAACCCACTACTACCCACCACGCAGTCTGATAGTTTATATATCAATGATGAAATATTAACATTGCAACACATGCCAATACAGCCTTTTTAGTTTACTAAATTACAATTTTAAATTTCCCGCGGAGTTTCCTGTTGAAAACGTCGCGGAATGATGACGCGGAATGATGACGCGTATGATGACGCGTGCGCGTGACGTCTCGGGTTGGAGGGGACATATTAGTCCAGCACCACACACGGCTAAAAGTCGTCTCTTTTCATCACATAATGACACTGTATTTTGGACATCTGTGTTGCTGATTCTTTTGCAATTTGTTCAATTAATAATGGAGACTATAAATAAGAATGCTGTTGGTGGAAAGTGGTGGATTGCAGCTGCCTTTAGCAACCAAGACACATCCTGTGTTTCTTTGTTTGTTGTGAAGCTT
The DNA here is from genome assembly GCF_033978795.1 of Nerophis ophidion. Classification (NCBI taxonomy): domain Eukaryota; kingdom Metazoa; phylum Chordata; class Actinopteri; order Syngnathiformes; family Syngnathidae; genus Nerophis; species Nerophis ophidion. The sequence continues at coordinate 21,595,175 of NC_084617.1, forward strand.
TAACACAGAGCGGTCAAGCGAACATGTTTTCTCCATCAACCAGCAAGTTTTTGGATGGGAAAATTGTGATATTAAGTCGGCTCTTACCGGAGACTTCAGTGGATTATGGGACTTCCTCCTGGAGCTCAAAAAGGTCGCTGTGATCTTGCGTCCTTCATCGGCTTCTCTGAGAGACACCGGCGTTCACCGCAGCCATCCGACTTTCAGGTATGTCTTTACAATGTCACTAAAACACTATTAAAACAAAAAGCAGATAAGGGATCTTCCAGAATTATCCTAATAAATGTGTCTAATTACATCCTAGAGCCGTCGCTTTTTTTTTTGTGCTTCACTTTAACTTTCCTTATCCACGAATCTTTCATCCTCGCTCAAATTAAAGGGGAAATTGTCGCTTTCTCAGTCCGATTAGCTCTTGCTGCTGGTGGCTATGATTATAAACAATGTGAGGATGTGAGGAGCCCTACAACCCGTGACGTCACGTGCACATCGTCTCCTACTTCCGGTAAAGGCAGGGCTTTTTTATTAGCGACCAAAAGTTGCGAAATTTATCGTCGATGTTCTCTACTAAATCCTTTCAGCAAAAATATGGCAATATTGCAAAATGATCAAGTATGACACATAGAATGGACCTGCTATCCCCGTTTGAATAAGAAAATCTAATTTCAGTAGGCCTTTAAACAGTGTGACGTGAAGTGAAATGAATTATATTTATATAACGCTTTATCTCTAGCGACTCAAAGCGCTTTACATAGTGAAACCCAATATCTAATTTTTACATTTAAACCAGTGTGGGTGGCACTGGGAGCAGGTGGGTTAAGTGTCTTGCCCAAGGACACAACGGCTAGGATGGCGGAAGCGAGGATCGAACCTGCAACCCTCAAGTTGCTGGCACGGCCTCTCTACCAACCGGGCTATCACGCCCCCCGTGATGTGAGTTGTACTTGAATTGCTATTGTGACATCCAGTGGACACATTTAGAAGTTTCCTTCATTAAAAAAATGCATCTCATTTTTAAATTTAGCAAACTGATTTTGCGGGCCTGACACGGCCCGCGGGCCTTAGGTTTGACACCCCTGTTCTAAACAGTTAGGAAAAACGAAGGCAGCGTTTCCCGCGGCGGCGTGCCGACTCATCAGCGGGCAGTTGGCACGCGTGTCCTCTTTCTATTATTTGTATGGGCGTCTTGCGTAACAGGGCGTTTCTTTGCCTCCTCCTTCCTGCGCTCTCAGCTGCTTAGCGCCCAGTGGAGCAGTGGATGATGGGAGCTCAGACACGGCATGATCTAAAAACCCACTGGCGCTTCAGTGCGCCTCAGCTGCCTTACATAATCCCGTGTGGATGTGCAAAGTGCCACGCTACTGGGACGCACGGAAACACACACACATCGAAGTGCGTGTGTTTGTGTGTCCTGCGTGATGTTTTGACTCCCCGCCTCCCCACGTTAGGCGATGACATCACTGGTGTGCCCCCTCAGTTTTGGACATCTCCCCTCGTGATGTCACTTCCGGCCGGGCCTTCACCTGGAGTGACACGTTACGCAACATGGCGTGCGGGAGCGGAGGAGGCTTATCATCCGCGGCCACCCAGAGGCGGCGTGACGCGCGTCCTCGTGCGAATAACAGGTGTGTCGAGCAAAAAAAAAACTCAACGGAGGAGGGCGCAAAACACGGGGACGTTCAAGGCTGCGACCCTTGCGACCTCCCCCATGCATTCTGGGAAAAGCTTCCGTGTTGACTCATCTTGACATTGGGCGGCGTGCGCGACCTGACATGAAAGGGAAGAGAGGCCTGACCCATATAAGAAGGAGGCTGAAATATTTATGGACGCGAGTGTCCTAATTGGCAAGCCACTGGGAGCGCCGCGGCCCTCTCGTCCAATCGGAGCCTGACGTATCCTCGCTCTGGCGCCGGCGACGCGAGGGGCCCCGCTGTCACCGCCGCCTCGTTAGAGGGCCGGCCCGCCTTTCGCCCGACATTGTTAGCATCATTAGCGGCGCTGTTATCATAAGCGTGCTCCCTGGCACGTCCAGATGGGAGCGAGCGCTCAGAGCACTAAGTCAAACACTCTAATTGGCCCGGCTCAATCGCCCGCACTGGCACGCACTACCCCTTTATGCTCACGCCCCCCCAAGATGGCGGAAGACCAGCAGCACCCTCACTTCTTTGATTCTAAGCGAGGAAAGGAACACGTCCTTAAAGGCCTATTGAAATGAGATTTTTTTATTTAAACGGGGATAGCAGGTCCATTCTATGTGTCATACTTGATCATTTCGTGCTATTGCCATATTTTTGCTGAAAGGATTTAGTAGAGAACATCGACGATAAAGTTTGCAACTTTTGGTCGCTAACAGAAAAGCCCTGCCTTTAACGGAAGTCTTAGACGATGACGTCACTCGTTGAGGGCTCCTCACATCCTCACATTGTTTATAATGGAAGCCTTCAACAAAAAAAAAATCAAGTTAAAAAAAATAAAGGCGATTGCATTGGGACGGGGCGATTGCATTGGGACGGATTCAGATGTTTTTAGACACATTTACTAGGATAATCCTGGGAAATCCCTTATCTTTCTATTGTGTTGCTAGTGTTTTAGTGAGTTTAATAGTACCTGATAGTGGGAGGGGTGTGTCCATGGGTGTCTTGACGCCAGTGTCTGAGGGAAGTCACGAAGCTGTATGGGCGGCACAAGCTCAGCTGATCTCCAGTAAGTGGCAACTTTTTACCAGAATTTTCTCACCGAAAACTGCTGGTTGACATTTGGTCGGGATCCGTGTTCGCTTGACCGCTGTGATCCATAGGAAAGCTTCACCTACGGGAATTTTAAACAAGAAATCACTGTGTGTTTGTGTGGTTAAAGGCTGAAGCTTCCCAACTCCATCTTTCTACTTTGACTTCTCCATTATTAATTGAACATATTGCAAAAGATTCAGCAACACAGATGTCCAAAATACTGTGTAATTATGCGGTTAAAGCAGACGACTTTTAGCTTTGTGTGTGCGCAGCGCTAATATTTCCTAACAGTCCGTGACGTCACGCGTACACGTCATCATTCCGCGACGTTTTCAACAAGAAGCTCCCTGGAAATTTAAAAATGCAATTTAGTAAACTTAACCGGCCGTATTGGCATGTGTTGCAATGTTAATATTTCATCATTGATATATAAACTATCAGACTGCGTGGTCGGTAGTAGTGGGTTTCAGTAGGCCTTTAAACACTGTCACATTTGGGACGCATTGTGATGCGCGAAGGTGTCACCCCCAGATGCAGCAGGACCAGACAGGCAGGATAGCAGGTAAGAGCTTGATTTAATATAAAAATGACAAAAAGGCAAAGAAACGACGTGCCTACGCACGGGAAGCTAAGGCTAATAGTTAGCAAGCATCGAGTTCAAAGTCCAAGAGAAAAGACGTGCAGAGCGCACGCGAAGCTAAGACGTGACTTAGCAGAAATACAAAGCAGAATAACAAAAGTGACTGTTGCATAACGCAAACTATGAACCAAGACCGAACAAAGAAAGGAGGCAGGTTTAAATACAGAAACAAACAATTACCACAGGTGTGCGTAAAAGGCAGGGCAGGTGGAACAAATGAGGAACCATGGTAACAGAAAAAAATTAGGAAGTGCACCAAAAAAACTGAAGAGTCCACATAACACACGATCCGGGCAAATTTTTGCAGGTATACACCTCGGCGTCAAATATTTTGGTACTTGACGAATGCTAACCTGTTAGCATTCTAACCAGAGGTGGGCACCTTACGATTTAGGAGCTACACGATTCGATTAAAAATAGTTTCATATTAATTTGTGGTTTTACATTTCTTTTTGTGTCACTAAATAAACATTCATCATTTGCAACTTTTTAAAAAAAGTAAATTTTTATTACAAAGTCCCAATACATTTGTCAAAGTAATACAAATGTGAGCAAAACTGGAATCTAAGTGCCCTAAATTAAAGGAGCCGGTCGGTGAGGTGGCTCACTGCAGTCAGCCAAGTTTTAGAACTGTCTGCATGACTTTATTTACAGTAAATAAATAAAAGATTATTGACGTCTAATAGTCGATTTTACATTCGCCCGTCCGAATTGCGATGCACCTCAAAATCGATTATTTCCCCCACCTTTAAAGTTAATAGAATTTTGTGGAGGTTTAAGTTTATTTCAAATATTCTCTTTACAACATTGCTGAAAAGGAATAGGAAGAAGCACAGCTTATTTATTCCCACCTCTTTTTTTTGTTATGAATTTCCAATTCATAGCAATTACTAACACATATGTTCACTTCCTGTTCTCATTTTGTCCCACAATAAATGAATGATAAATACAAAAGTTCTCTTGTTAAATAGTTGCGTTATATGTTCAGTTATGATTCATATAATGAGATGAATGTTCAATACAGTTCAAAACTCTTATTTTTTGTACACTTTTGGTTTGAACAGCCTCTTAAAGACCTACTGAAACCCACTACTACCCACCACGCAGTCTGATAGTTTATACATCAATGATGAAATATTAACATTGCAACACATGCCAATACGGCTTTTTTAGTTTACTAAATTACAGTTTTAAATTTCCCGGGAGTTTCGTCTTAGAAACGTGGTGTAATGATGACGTGTACGCGTGACGTCACAGGGTTTTAGGAAGTGTGAGCGCTACGCACACACACACAGGTAAAAGTCGTCTGCTTTAACGGCATAACTACACAGTATTTTGGACATCTGTGTTGCTGAATCTTCTGCAATTTGTTCAATTAATATTGGAGAAGTCACAGTAGAAAGATGGAATTGGGAAGCTTTAGCCTTTAGCCACACAAACACACAGTGTTTCCTTGTTTAAAATTCCCAGAGATGAAAATTTACTATGGATCAGAGCGCGGTCAAGTAGACATGGATCCAGACCAAATGTCAACCAGCAGGTTTTGGTGAGAAAATTGTGGTTAAAAAGTCCGTTCTTACCGGATAAAAGCTTAGCTTGTGCTGTCCATAGCTGCCGTCGACTCGCCTGAGACACTGCGCGTCAACACCCGGCCGTGGACACACCCTTCCGACTATCAGGTATTATTTAACTCACTAAAACACTAGCAACACAATAGAAAAATAATGGATTTCCCAGAATTATCCTAGTGAATGTCTTTAAAAACATCGGAATGCGTCCCAATGCTATCGCGTTTTTTTTTTTAACTCGTTTTTTTTTTTTTCTAGTCCGTCGCTATCAATATCCTCAAACACAAATTTTTCATCCTCGCTCAAATTAATGGGGAAATTGTCGTTTTCTCGGTCCGAATAACTGTTTTTGTTGGAGACTGTCTTTAAAATCAATGTGAATATATGAGGAGCCATCAACATGTGACGTCATCGTTTGCGACTTCCGGTAAAGGCGAGGCTTTTTCAGGAAGTACCAAAATGGGCGAACTTTATCGTCGATTTTCTCTACTAAATCCTTTCAGCAAAAATATGGCAATATCGCGAAATGATCAAGTATGAACATAGAATGGACCTGCTATCCATGTTTAAATAAGAAAATCTCATTTCAGTAGGCCTTTAAATTTGATCTTTTTTGCCAAATTAATTCTAGAGTCTAATTTAATTCCACATACTGTCACATTAAAAGTCTCTAGCAGGCTATCTTTTTCCAGCAAATGTTATAAGTACACACCAGTGTCATATTTTGGAACTTGATGTATGCTAATGGTAGCATGCTAGCATTTTTAAACACATTTTTCAGGTATACATGGCAGAGTAATATATTTTGGTAATTGACCAATGCTACAGTTAGTATTTTAGCATGCTAACATTAGCATACTAGTTTTTATTAGCAAACTTAGCAGGTTAACGCTTCAATGTCCCATACTTTGGTATTTCCCTGAGGCTAACTGTAAGCATGCTATTGTCAGCATAGTACTAGACCAGGGGTCGGCAACTCAAAATGTTGAAAGAGCCATATTGTACCAAAAATACGAAAAATAAATCTGTCTGGAGCAGCAAAAAATTTAAAGCCTTATATACCGTATATTACCAAATAAACGCAATTTGGCAAATAACCGCCCATGTCCTAATACCCGCCCGGGGTCTGACCCCATTTTGTGAATTAACCACCTCTTCCTAATTACTGCCTGTGTCCAAATAGCCGCCCAGGCTGTTATTCGCATATTTTAGATTAAAATCAAATTGATTTCATTAAGCCCAATTTAAAATCTAAAATGAATAGCAAAGGTGCAGTAATTCTGGTAATTACAGTAACAACAGACGCGTGGAGTCCAGAGAGTTACATGACAATCAAAGGCTTAACGAAATCTGTGCCGTGATGGCTTAGGTTACGTGGGGATTCTGGGTAATCAACATATTGCAATGGGTCACCGCATATAGCGTAACACACACTCGACAACAACAAACTCACGAGGAAAAGTTTCAAAATGGCAAGCAGTGAGTTGAATGAACAGGATACCGGTACACCACAACTGATGGACGGGAATACTTTAAGAGGGAAGAAGAACAGAAAGTTTGACTTAAAGTTCAAGCTAGCGGAGCAGAATTCTGGTTTGGCAGCGGCCAGGCAGTTTAAGGTTGACCCAAAACGTGTATGAGAATGGAAACAAAAAAAGGGAGAACTACTATTTCAGTCGGCAATCGATGGAAAACAGGCTCGCTTATCTGGTGGAGGTAGGAAGAAAGTGAGCGACAAACTTGATGCTAATTTGTGTCAGTGGAAACATTACGTTCGTGGACTGAACCACCGTGTGTCTCGCAAAATGATCCGCATTAAGGCCAAGGAGTTGTATGCCACCGCGAATGGTGCAACGAGTGGCTGGCTTAATCGATTCCTGCGTCGGAACAACTTTACCCTCAGGAGGAGAACAACTGGACAGTAACCATTGTAACCAAATAATGACCTGGTGCAGGCTGGTGCAAAAATAAATAAAAGCCTTGTGCAAATAACCGCCTGCTTCTTTTAAACGCCCGTCTCCAAAATCGATTGTGTGAAATAAACGCCCGGGCTACTATTTGGTAATAGTGTTATAATGAAGGCAATCCATGACGTAAGTGTCCATAGTAGCTACAATAGCCTACTATAAAAATTACTTTAAAAGTCTTATACATGTGTCATAATGAAGGCAACACATGGCTATAATTATTAGCTATAATAGCCTACTATCAAAATGAATTTAAATGCCTTATAAGTGTAATAATGAAGGAAACACATGACGTAAGAGTCTATATTAGCCTACTATCAAAATGACAATGTGTCGCAAGCTGAAGCAAACTTTTGTTCACATAAATGTTGAAATGTATTTTAATTCTACAGATTTGTACATTAGAAACCAAAATCAGAGGCTAATCAGAAGGTGAGAACTGCTGGAAATTACTGGCTTTTAATGGCCAAAGGTACAGATGTGTGTGTCCAAGTTAAAGGAAAGGGCTGGCTGTCTTCTTCTAATGGATTTATTACAATTTTTGGCAAGCTAGGTAATGTTTGCTTTGGTCTGGAACAACATGGCACACAAAAAACTATCAGAAATGCAGCCAATATTTCATACAGATAATGTGTCATGAGACATGCAAAACTACATTTTATACAAAGAGGATAAAAGTAAAAGATATTAAATGAGCTGAAATATACCAACATATTGCATAATGATGCTATATGTACATACAGCTAGCCTAAATAGCTTGATAGCATTGATTAGCTTGCAGTCATGCACTGACTAAATATGTCTGATTAGCACTCCAACAAGTCAATAACATCAACAAAGCACACCTTTGTGCATTCACGCACAGCATGAAACTTTCGGTGGACAAAATGAGACAAAGAAGGAGTGGAAGATTTTACATGTAAACAAACTGTTGCGTCACAAGCCACACTATGGTGCGTTCAAGAACCGCCGAAATTACAAACCCGGTTTCCATATGAGTTGGGAAATTGTGTTAGATGTAAATATAAACGGAATACAATGATTTGCAAGTAATTTTTAACCCCTACTCAGTTGAATATGCTACAAAGACAACATATTTGATGTTCAAACTGATAAACATTTTTTTGTTGTTGCAAATAATCATTAACTTTAGAATTTGATGCCAGCAACACGTGACAAAGAAGTTGGGAAAGGTGGCAATACATACTGATAAAGTTGAGGAATGCTCATCAAACACTTATTTGGAACATCCCACAGATGAACAGGCAAATTGGGAACAGGTGGGTGATATGATTGGGTATAAAAGCAGCTTCCATGAAATGCTCAGTCATTCACAAACAAGGATGGGGCGAGGGTCACCACTTTGTCAACAAATGCGTGAGCAAATTGTTGAACAGTTTAAGAAAAACCTTTCTCAACCAGCTATTGCAAGGAATTTAGGTATTTCACCATCTATGCTCGGTAATATCATCAAAGGGTTCAGAGAATCTGGAGAAATCACTGCATGAAAGCAGCTAAGCCCGTGACCTTCGATCCCTCAGGCTGTACTGCATCAACAAGCGACATCAGTGTGTAAAGGATATCACCACATGGGCTCAGGAACACTTCAGAAACCCACTGTCAGTAACTACAGTTGGTCGCTACATCTGTAAGTGCAAGTTAAAACTCTCCTATGCAAGGCGAAAACAGTTTATCAACAACACCCAGAAACGCCGTCGGCTTCGCTGGGCCTGAGCTCATCTAAGATGGACTGATACAAAGTGGAAAAGTGTTCTGTGGTCTGACGAGTCCATATTTCAAATTGTTTTTGGAAACTGTGAACGTCGTGTCCTCCGGACCAAAGAGGAAAAGAACCATCTGGATTGTTATAGGCGCAAAGTTGAAAAGCCAGCATGTGTGATGGTATGGGGGTGTATTAGTGCCCAAGACATGGGTAACTTACACATCTGTGAAGGCGCCAATAATGCTGAAAGGTACATACAGGTTTTGGACCATCGTATGTTGCCATCCAAGCAAGGTTACCATAGACGCCCCTGCTTATTTCAGCAAGACAATGCCAAGCCACGTGTTACAGCAACGTGGCCTCATAGTAAAAGAGTGCGGGTACTAGACTGTCTTGGCTGTAGTACAGACCTGTCTCTCTATGAAAATGTGTGGCGCATTATGAAGCCTAAAATACCACAACGGAAACACCCGGACTGTTGAACAACTTAAGCTGTACATCAAGCAAGAATGGGAAAGAATTCTACCTGAGAAGCTTAAAAAATGTGTCTCCTCAGTTCCCAAACGTTTACTGAGTGTTGTTAAAAGAAAAGGTGATATAACACAGTGGTGAACATGCCCTTTCCCAACTACTTTGGCACATGTTGCAGCCATGAAATTCTAAGTTAATTATTATTTGCAAAAAAAAAACCAAGTTTATGAGTTTGAACATCAAATATCTTGTCTTTGTAGTGCATTCAATTGAATATGGGTTGAAAAGGATTTGAAAATCATTGTATTCCGTTTATATTTACATCCAACACAATTTTCCAACTCATATGGAAACGGAGTTTGTATTACGACAAAACTATGTTCACCAAATACTCTCTTAAGTGACGCATACACACAAACATGTTAAACAGTGGGCTTTCTAACAATTGGGAAGGTTTGTGTCATGTTTGTCCTCAAACAAACAAACAAAAAAAATTCCCACATATTTTTCCATTTTGAATAATTTTTTAAAAATTCTCCAGAGAGCCACTAGGGCGGCACTAAAGAGCTGCATGCGGTTTGAGAGCCGCGGGTTGCTGACACCCACACTAGACGCTATCTCGCCAACATGCTAACTGTCAGGATTTCAGTTCAGCTTTGGCTCTTCCGCATTGACACAAAATTTCTACTGAAATTAAATTTTGTAGTTAAAAAAAAAAATCGATATACTGTCCTGGCTTTGAAGGTAAAACCTACCAAAATGGCCCCCCCGCACCCTTTGATTTGTCAGTCTATGGCCCTCTGCAAAAGTTTGGGCACCCTTGATTTAACGGTACCGCGATAACCATGCCACGCGGTCACCATGACAACCACTATGACTGGTGTCGGTAGTCTCCTGTGTCAACAACCGCATCAAATTGCACACGCACCGCTTGAAGCAGCCAATCAGAACGCAGCATTATGATGATGATGATGCTCACAGCGCATCACAACAAGCTGTCAGTGTGATTTTTAGGATGAGTACACAAATGAGGCTGCCGTTTGTGTGTGTGTGTGTGTGTGTGTGTGTGTGTGTGTGTGTGTGTGTGTGTGTGTGTGTGCGCGCGAGAGACAGAGAGAGGTAAAGAGAGCACTAATCAATAGACAGTGTTGACTGAGTACACACAGCACTATAACACTGCAAGGTTGTGTTGTTACACATCAGCACCAACAACACACCAGCCGCTTGGCAGGCCTCAGTGTGCTGGTGGAGTGTGTGTGTGTGTGTGTGTTTTCAACACAGCGGCCAAGTGGCATCCTGGCATGGAAGACTAGTCTGACACGCAGCCAACAAGCATCTCAAACACACTCCCCCAGGAAGAGTCGGGAGAAGCCCGTCGGTGAAACATTCGGAAGTGTGTACTCACGCAGGAAGTACTCTGACGGGTCTGCTTCGTAATCCGTGTCCTCGGGAAAGTGGTCGATCTGTTTGCACATCCCCTTGAAGTTTCCTGGTGAGAAGACGAAAATAAAGATTTAAACTTTGGCACTGGACATTTAAGTCTTGTGTAATAACAACAAGACTATGCAATTTCGGGAGACACTGCATGTGAATGCTGGATGTGCGCAACGGCACTCAAATGCATACGTTGGCATGGGGAGAGACAGGATGCGACAAGTACCAATTTATATGACTCTGATGCGTACACATTTAAAATTAGCAAAGCAATCGAGCGTTAACATGTTAACGTTAGCATGCTAACAGTTAACAAGTGTCAAGTACCAAATTATATGACTTTGAGGCTAACATTTTTAGCATGCTAAAATTAGCATTCTAGCATGTACCAAGTGGTATGACTGAGGTGTACGACGGCAAAATTGGCTAAAAAGGTTAGCATGCCAAGTAACCGTATTTTCGGGACTATAAGCCGCACTCACTAATTTTATTTTATTTTTCCCATGTATTAGTCCCACCGAACTGACTATAAGGCGCATATATATCCATCCATCCATCCATTTTCTGTCGCTTATTCCCCTTTGGGGTCGCGGGGGGCGCTGGTGCCTACCTCAGCTACAATCGGGCGGAAGGCGGGGTACACCCTGGACAAGTCGCCACCTCATATATATATATATATATATATATATATATATATATATATATATATATATATATATATATATATATATATATATATATATGACAGATAGATAGATGGATGGATAGTACTTTATTGATTCCTTCAGGAAAATTTAAATTCCAGCAGCAGTGTACAGAGTTGAGATCAATTTAAAAAAGTAAAAAGTAAATAATGGGGGTTTAAATGGAAACAAAATAGAGAAATATTACAATAAGAATAAAAATAAAAAGCAACAATGGGAATAAAAATATAACAGTAAAATAAGAATATAACAAGAGAAACTAGGCAGTAGTGACCATGTTATCAAAATGTATTGCACTGTTATTGTTTTGTTTTGCATCCCCTGTCATCCTAGTCCCCCCCGCATATGTATGTATATATATATATATATATATATATACATATATATATATATATATATATATATGTATATATATATATATATATATATATATATATATATATACATATATATATATATATATGTATATATATATATATATATATATACATATATATATATGTATATATATATATATATATATGTGTTTCGTAATTAGCAATTTATATATGCTTACATGTGCCAAGCACTAAGTTACGGTATTTTCTGGACTATAGACTATAAGCCGCACCCACTAAATTTTAGGAAAACCATTTTCTTTCCCCATATATTAGTCGCACCGGACTGATTATAAGCCGCAGATATATATGTTTCGAAAATGTGTTATTTGCTCATAAAGTTTTAGTAAATGTTTATTTATATACCTTAATTGTTTCCAAATGGTGTCTGTAACATGGCAGTAAAATGGCTGATCAAACAAAACCGAAGTCATAGTCATGGATTCACTAGTTTTTGGAAGCTAACTCTCCAATCAGTTAAACAGACTTAATAAGTCTACGGTGACATTTTGGTGTCTTTACTGGGGAATTTGTGAAACTGAAACAATACAAAAAGAATGTTGTTGCAAGTTAATAATACTAACTAAACGTGTTAGTGTATTAGCTCATGCTAAAGATGCTAGCTTGATTACATTACGATAGCACATACAAGTATGCATGAAAGCACTCCGACAGACATCACACATGGGACGGATTAGTAAGTAAGAATTGTTTTAGCTATACTGTAAGACTTAAAAACATTGCTTGGAATGATACATTAATAATCCATACGAATAGAAACGCCGTGGACGTTTAGAAGATGGAACGGCACTTCTACTTCCAGTTCAAAGCTTTTAACAGCAGGAATTCACGTTCACCCAGCTGCATTTGCAATGAGGGAACTCATCCAAAAGATGGCCCCATAGCACAAACAATAACACACCATTTAAGTGTCTGTGCATGTGCATAATTATTTGCTTTATGACCATCAGCGAAGAAAAATCCTGTACTGTTTTATAAACCGCAAGGTCAAAGCGTAGGAAAAAATACCGCCTTCTTACCCGTAATTTAAGGTCCCAAGTTCTATGACACTGAAGTGTACGCATGCAAAATCAGTAAAACAAAGTTAACATGCTAACATTAGCATGCCAACAGTTAGAAGATGTCACATATCAAGTTATACGACTTTGAACTGTGCAGAGGCAAAATGGGCTAAAAATGTTAGCCTGCTACCATGTACCAAGTGCTAAGTAATATGACTGAGGTGTACGGCAGCAAAATTGGTAGAAAAAAAGTTAGCATGCTAACATTAGCATGCTAACAGTTAGAAAGTGGCACATATCAAGTTATATGACTTTGAACTGTGCGGAGGCAAAATGGGCTAAAAATGTTAGCCTGCTACCATGTACCAAGTGCTAAGTAATATGACTGAGGTGTACGGCAGCAAAATTGGTAAAAAAAAGTTAGCATGCTAACATTAGCATCCTAACAGTTAGAAAGTGGCATATATAAAGTTATATGACTTTGAACTGTTCGGAGGCAAAATAGGCTAAAAATGTTAGCCTGCTACCATGTACCAAGTGCTAAGTAATATGACTGAGGTGTACGGCAGCAAGATTGGTAAAAAAAAAGTTAGCATGCTAACATTAGCATGCTAACAGTTAGAAAGTGGCACATATCAAGTTATATGACTTTGAACTGTGCGGAGGCAAAATGGGCTAAAAATGTTAGCCTGCTACCATGTACCAAGTGCTAAGTAATATGACTGAGGTGTACGGCAGTAAAATTGGTGAAAAAAGTTAGCATGCTAACATTAGCATTTTATCCCCCAACAAAATGTCCTCGTGTGTGGACACATGCAGTGGTGGTGCATGATAAATATCGGGCCGATTAGAAGAATTTTGACCTTGTACCAATAAATAGGATTAAAAAAAATAGTTCAGGTAAAACCAATTAAAACACGCTTTAATGAGGTGAGATTAATCATGTTTTTGGTATGTTAGGGTGAGCAAAATAAACTGCCCTTTTCTCCTATTCGTGCTGTAAAGTTCCCTTGAGCTGTTTATCGTATAAGAATTCTTCCCTACTCAGTGGCCTAGTGGTTAGAGTGTCCGAAATGAGACCGGTAGGTCGTGAGTTCAAACCCCGGCCGAGTCATATCAAAGCCTATAAAAATGGGACCCATTACCTCCCTGCTTGGCACTCAGCATTAAGGGTTGGAATTGGGGGTTAAATCACCATAAATGATTCCCGGGCGCGGCACCTCTGCTGCCCACTGTTCCCCTCACCTCCCAGGGGGTGATCAAGGGTGATGGGTCAAATGCAGAGAATAATTTCGCCACATCTAGTATGTTTGTGACAATCATTGGTACTTTAACTTTAACTTTTCGTGTGTGATTTGCACCAAATGTTCTGCAAACCTTTCGCGAGAAAAAAACATCACGCTTCAACACATCAAACCTCTTCAGCCTGTTTCTGAAACGCCAGCGTTGCTACGACTGTGTTTCGAAAACCTATGAAGACGCCTGCTGCTCAAGAAGCTGCAGCAAAGAAATGTTCCAACATTTTTAAAGTAAAAAAAAAACGATCCAAGGACTAAAGCAATCTGTGATTTCATCCTGGAAATGATGGCGCTGATCAACCAGCACTTGGCAGTCGTTGAAGATCAAATCCACCTTTGTTTGAATCCTTCTTACCTCCAGGTGTGCACAAACTACGCTTAATTCTACATTTGGAAAATGATCCATGTACACAAGATATCGGTATCAGTCTTGAGAGGCAGGTTAGTTGTCTGTATCGGCTTGATAAAGCACAACAATATCGTGCCTCCCCAATATAGGCAGGACGAGGACTTGTCAGTGAACATCCATGAGAAGGTGGTCTCCTCGCAAGCTGTGAGGCCTCTCAGGCGGCAGGTGGCGACGTGTAAACAAGCGGTCCACAGCTGTGCGGAGCTGGAGCCGAGCCAGCATAACGCTCATCTTGTTTGGCCGACACCTTCCTCGCATTCCATCCAGCAGGCAGCAGGCTTTCTTTTCCAACCCGTCCTGCGTCCCAAGCCAAGGTCCAGCCGGCATCAGGTGCACGCAATAGCCGCCGCCTCCCTCCGCCAAATAGCTCTGGAAGGACAGCGGCCGCCATTGCGTGCACCTGATACTGGCTGGACCTTTAAAGACCTACTGAAATGAGATTTTCTTATTCAAACGGGGATATCAGGTCCATTCTATGTGTCATACTTAATCATTTCGCGATATTGCCATATTTTTGCTGAAAGGATTTAGTAGAGAACATCCACGATAAAGTTTGCAACTTTTGGTCGCTAAGAGAAAAGCCCTGCCTTTACCGGAAATTGCAGACGATGATGTCACCCGTTGAGGGCTCCTCACATCCTCACATTGTTTTTAATGGGAGCCTCCAACAAAAAGAGCTATTCGGACAGAGAAAATGAGATTTTCCCCATTAATTTGAGCGAGGATGAAAGATTTATGTTTGAGGATATTGATAACGACGGACTAGAAAGAAAAAAAATGCGATTGCATTGGGACGGATTCAGATGTTTTTAGACACATTTACTAGGATAATTCAGGGAAATCCCTTATCTTTCTATTGTGTTGCTAATGTTTTAGTGAGTTTAATAGTGCCTTATAGTCGGAAAGGTGTGTCCACGGGTGTCTTGAGGCCAGTGTCTGATGGAAGTCGACGGCAGCTGTACGGACGGCACAAGCTCAGCTGATCTCCAGTAAGTGGCGACATTTTACCACAATTTTCTCACCGAAAACTGCTGGTTGACATTTGGTCGGGATCCATGTTCGCTTGACCGCTCTGATCCAAGCTTCACCTGCGGGAATTTTAAAAAAGGAATCACCCTGTGTTTGTGTGGCTAAAGGCTAAAGCTTCCCAACTCCATCTTTCTACTTCGACTTCTCCATTATTAATTGAACAAATTGCAAAAGATTCAGCAACACAGATGTCCAAAATACTGTGTAATTATGCGGTTAAAGCAGACGACTTTTAGCTGTGTGTGTGCGCAGCGCTCATATTTCCTAACGACGTTTTCAACAAGAAACTCCCGGGAAATTTCAAATTGCAATTTAGTAAACTAAACCGGCCGCATTGGCATGTGTTGCGATGTTAAGATTTCATCATTGATATATAAACTATCAGACTGCGTGGTCGGTAGTAGGCCTTTAATTACTTGTGTGAAGTTGCCCCCACTCAACCATGTCAAAATCTCACCAAACATACTAAAGTTTTTATGTTATCAACGTTTTATGATTCATAACAAGCCCCCCCCCCCTCCACCCCCCTGCTCAAAACCTACCAAGATTTTAACCAGTTAAAATGAAGGTGCAAAAATATGCAACAAGTTAGAAATTGTAAATAAAGTGTCACAAAATAGTGCAAAGTGTGAAAATGTGAACATAGAGAAACCTGAGAAGAACTATCTTCTGCAGGTTTAGTGCCAGGAAGTTACAGCTGTGCTCTAAAGGGTGAGCGCTCAAGCGGGGAATCTTTGGGCACCGCACGATTCGATTCAGAATCCATTCTCGAATCAAAATCAATACTTTTTCTTAATCACACCAGTTCTATGATGAACAACATTCCTCCATGAAATAGACAAACAGCTCTAATCAATTTTTTTATTACTTCAAAGAAATCTGTTTTTTTTTGGTAAAATTCTACCCAAACATTTAATAAAGTCAAATACAAATAAGGCAACAAGCGAAGTATCCAACACTTAGAGGTGGGAATCTTTTGGCACGTCACGATTCGATTACGATTCAGGAGGTACGATTCGATTACAAATCGATGATTGATGCATCTTTAATTTATGTACATTAATGCAGTTTTACACTTCTTTTTGTTTCACTAAATAAGCATTTATAACTTTTAAAAACAGTGCTTTTGTAATCAGTGGTGGGTAGAGTAGCCAGAAATTGTACTCAAGTAAGAGTACTATTACTTTAGAGATTTATTACTCAAGTAAAAGTAAGGAGTAGTCACCCAAATATTTACTTCAGTAAAAGTAAAAAGTATGTTGAGAAAAAACTACTCAAGTACTGACTAACTGATGAGTAACCTGTTTGTTTAATGATGACGGCAACAAGTAATGCACAAAAACATAAAAATAACAATGAACACATTCAGTGCCAGGAATATCTCTTAAGCAACTAAAACAATAATATATATTAAATAATATATATTTGGTTTTACACTGTATTGAAAAAAAATTTGAAAATGAATTTTACCTTTGCAACCTCATTATACTATTGGCTAAGTTTTATATTCATAAATGTAAGTTTCTCAATACCCGACCTGGTTTTTGTGCCTTTAAAAAAGATTTAGAACTCTACATTAAAACACTCTACCTTTAACAACCAAAAAGCTGTGAAAACGATGATGCTGTGTTCCCAATTTAAGTTATTTACTGAGATTGAGTGAGCCTATGGCTTTGCACTTTGTTTATGTTATACTGTATATATATATTTTTTGCATTCTATTTTAGTTATTTTGAATTTACAACCCCCTGGCGCTGTTTTGTACAGTTTTTTATACTGTTTAGTACTGTTTTTGTACTTACTTTGATTATTATTTTCAACTGTTTGTAAATGTTCAAATTTATTAATAAAGGTTTATAAAAAAAAAAAAAAAGTGCAGTTAATCATGTGACCGCCTGGCTCTGTTTGATTGGTGAAACGGAGTCAAACGTCACCAGTGACTGCATTTTATTGGTGAAACTGAGTCAAACGTCACCAGTGACTGCATTTGATTGGTGAAACACAGGCATGTGATAGATCCTACTTTGAAGGTCTGTCTGACGAATCAAAACAAAACAAAGCGTGCATTAACAGATCGATAAAAATCAGTAGCGAGTAGCGAGTTGAATGTAAATAAATGGAGCGGAGTAAAAGTAGCGTTTCTTCTCTATAAATATACTCAAGTAAAAGTAAAAGTATGTTGCAATTAAACTACTCTTAGAAGTACAATTTATCCCAAAAGTTACTCAAGTAGATGTAACGGAGTAAATGTAGCGCGTTACTACCCACCTCTGTTTGCAATAAACAGTTACATTAATTCCCACATTCGTTAAATGAATGGAAATGTGTGAAAAACTGCAACTTAAGTGCCTAAAATAAAGGAGCTGGTCAGATTTGCAGTCAGGCAAACTTTAGAACTGTCTAAATTACTTTACCTACAATAAATAAATCGATTATCGATTATTGACCCTTCCAAATTGAGATGCATCTAAAAATCGATTATTTCCCCAGCTCTACCAACACTTCTCTTTTATAAAGTAATTCTGTACAGCAAATATGATCATCTACATCTACAGCATGATTTGTCTGAGTGGCTGTACAGGACAAATAAAAAAATTAAATAAATAAATACATTATAAATTGATTATTTTTTTAAAATTTAGAATTGTGACAAAAATTAATCACGATTCTTTATAATTGTTTTTTTCTTGACACCCCTAACTAACTAGCCTTAAATGTGTGTGCAGTGTTTGTGCTGCAAACATTTTGTCTACCAACCCCACCTCGGGGCGGCGTGGCTCGGTTGGTAGAGCGTCCGTGCCAGCAACCTATGGGTTCCATGTTCGATTCCGCCATGCTAGTCACTGCCGTTGTGTCCTTGGGCAAGATACTTCACCCACCTGCTCCCAGTGCCACCCACACTGGTTTAAATGTAACTGAGATCATGGGTTTCACTATGTAAAGCACTTTGAATCACTCGAGAGGGGACACCAACGCGGTGCCCGCGGGCACCAGGTAGCCCGTAAGGACCAGATGAGTCGCCCGCTGGCCTGTTCTAAAAATAGCTCAAATAGCAGCACTTACCAGTGAGCTGCCTCTATTTTTTCAATTTGATTTATTTACTGGCAAGCTGGTCTCGCTTTGCTCGAAATTATTAATTCTAAGAGAGACAAAACTCAAATAGAATTTCAAAATCCAAGAAAATATTTTAAAGACTTGGCCTTCACTTGTTTGAATAAATTAATTTATTTTTTTACTTTGCTTCTTATAACTTTCGGCAAGACAATTTTTGAGAAAAAATACAACCTTAAAAATGATTTTTTTGATTTTTAAACACATATACCTTTTTACCTTTTAAATTCCTTCCTCTTCTTTCCAGAAAATTTAAATCAATGTTTAAGTAAAATTTTTTTTTTAATTGTAAATAATAACAAATAAATTCAAATGTAATTCTTCATTTTAGCTTCTGTTTTTTCGACGAATATATTTCTGAAATATTTCTTCAAACATATTATGATTAAAGTTAAAAAACATTATTCTGGCAAATCTATAAAATCTTTAGAATCAAATTTAAATCTTATTTCAAAGTATTTTAAATTTCTTTTAAAAATTTTGTTCTGGAAAATCTAGAAGAAATAATGATTTGTCTTTGTTGGACATATAGCTTGGTCCAATTTGTTATATATTCTAACAAAGTGCAGATTGTATTTTAAACTATTTGAAAGATGTCATTAAAATTGTAAAATTAATCCTAATCAGGAAAAATTACCAATGATGTTCCATAAATTATTTTTTTTATTTTTTCCCAAAAATTCGAATTAGCTAGTTTTTCTCTTCTTTTTTTCGGTTGAGTTTTGAATTATAAAGAGTTGAAATTGAAGATAAACTATGTTTCAAAACTTAATTTGAATTTTTTTCCTGATTTCTCCTCTTTTAAACCGTTCAATTAAGTGTTTTTTTCATCATTTATTCTCTACAAAAAACCTTCCGTAAAAGGAAAAAAAAAATGTATGAAGGAAGGAACGACAGACAGAAATACCCATTTATATATATATATATATATATATATATATACAAATTGGCTATTTCTGGCAATTTACTTAAGTGTGTATCAAACTGGTAGCCCTTCGCATTAATCAGTACCAAAGAAGTAGCTCTTGGTTTTAAAAAGGTTGGTGACCCCTGCACTAGAGAAAAGCGCTATACAAATATTGTTCACTTCACCTTGTCAAAATCTCCCCAAACTCGTCTCAAACGTTTTGTGGAAATGTTTTGTCCAACTATTATAGTTGTTACGTTATTCATGTTTAATAGGACTGGTTAGTTATGAATCATGAGATGTTAATGACATAAAAACTATAATATATGGACAGGTGTGGGGGCTGGTTGAAAAAAAAAATGTTAATAACATAAAAAGTTAATTACATAAAAACTATAGTAGTTGTAGAACAAACAATTGGGGCAAGTTTGGGGAGATTTGGGGGTGGGGACTCACACAGGACCTTTTGATTGAAACAGATTTCATAAACACCTTCATTAAGAGGGCTAGGGCTGGTTGCCATGGTGACGGGGAGGATTCCTTTGTTTTAGGGACCCCATGCGGGTAGAAAGAGATGGCCCCCATCAGTGACGAGCACATGGACATGAGAGAGGGAATCCAACGCTGTGATCACCATGTGTGCTTTGGGGGCCGCCGCCTGGCAACCATCTTGTCCACGGACGGATGGCATTATGGGATGCCTTTGTAGCGCAGCCGCTTTTGTGTTGGAAGGACTTCACACAAATCCACTTTTGGAAGGTGTGCTGCACTGGCCCGCCATCTAAAACCCACCTACAAGTGGAGCCGCGCTGAGCAGAGGAGGGAGGAGGGGCTCCGAGCGGGAATGGCGGGGAGCAGAGAGCTTTTGAAGGACAGAGCAGGACGATGGAGTGGGAGGCGGAGCACGTCAAGTGTCACATTCAGGCCTCGCTAATCGCTGAGCCATGAAAAAAAAAAAAAAAAAAAAAAAGCCTCTGCAGCTTCTCACTGAGTGGCCTGCAGCTCTTCACTGATGCTAGAGTCCAACATTCACGCTTGAAGACGAGCAGTGAGCGCCACAAAAAAACCTGGCTAGCATGCTAGTATTAGCACGCCACCACCACTCCTCTCTTAAGCTGCACAAAGAGGAACAGTGTGATGATAACCATAGAACAGGAAACGTGGCGAGACACACGTGAATGTCCTGGTTGCTCAGCACAAAATCCTCTCAAGGCAAACACCATGGACAGGTGTCGCTTTACAAGTTGCCATGACGGCCTCACATTATGGAAGAAAGCACAAAACAATTCATATCGTACCCTAAAAAGAGTAAACAAATAAAATAAAGTACAAACCCTGTTTCCATATGAGTTGGGAAATTGTGTTAGATGTAAATATAAAGGGAAAACAATGATATGTAAATCATTTTCAACCCATATTCAATTGAATATGCTTCAAAGACAACATATTTGATGTTCATACTGACAAACATTTTTTGTGTGTGCAAATAATCAGTAACTTTAGAAATTGATGCCAGCAACACGTGACAAAGAAATTGGGAAAGGTGGTCATAAATATTGATAAAGTTGAGGAATGCTCATCAAACACTTATTTGGAACATCCCACAGGTGTGCAGGCTAATTGGGAACAGGTGGGTGCTATGATTTTGTATAAAAACAGCTTCCCAAAAAATGCTCAGTCTTTCACAAGAAAGGGTGGGGCGAGGTACACCCCTTTGTCCACAACTGCGTGAGCAAATAGTCAAACAGTTTAAGAACAACGTTTCTTAAAGTGCAATTGCAAGAAATGTAGGGATTTCACCATCTACGGTCCATAATATCCTCAAAACCAACATTGAATGACCGTGACCTTCGATCCCTCAGACGGCACTGTACCAAAAACCGACATCAATCTATAAAGGATATCACCACATGGGCTCAGGAACACTACAGAAAACCACTGTCACTAAATACAGTTTGTTGCTACATCAGTAAGTGCAAGTTAAAGCTCTACACTGCAAAGCCAAAGACATTTATCAACAACATCTAGAAATGCCGCCGGCTTCTCTGGGCCTGAGATCATAAAAGATGGACTGACGCAAAGTGGAAAAGTGTTCTGTGGTCTGACGAGTCCACATTTAAAATTGTTTTTGGAAATATTCGATATCGTGTCACCCGGACAAAAGGGGAAGCGAACCATCCAGACTGTTATCGACGCAAAGTTCAAAAGCCAGCATCTGTGATGGTATGGGGGTGCATTAGTGCCCAAGGCATGGGTAACTTACACATCTGTGAAGGCACCATTAATGCTGAAAGGAACATACAGGTTTTGGAACAACATATGCTGCCATCTAAGCGCCGTCTTTTCATGGACGCCCCTGCTCATTTAAGCAATACAATGCCAAGCCACATTCAGCATGTGTTACAACAGCGTGGCTTCGTAAAAAAAAGAGTGCGGGTACTTTCCTGGCCCGCCTGCTGTCCAGACCTGTCTCCCATCGAAAATGTGTGGCACATTATGAAGCGTAAAATACGACAGCGGAGACCTCGGACTGTTGAACGACTGAAGCTCTACATAAAACAGGAATGGGAAAGAATTTAATTGAATATGGGTTGAAAAGGATTTGCAAATTATTGTATTCCGTTTGTATTTACATATAACACAATTTCCCAACTCATATGTAAACGGGGTTTGTACATTATTTATTCATGTAATTTCTTTTTTTAACTCCAGCACTTTGATCACTGATGCCTGTCACCTCACCAAAAAATGAGACTCAACCAATGTTTTTGCACTCTTTCACCACTGTACCTAAACGTTTTTTACTCAGGCCTGTTACCCTTTAATGCCAAATATTCAACAGGGCACATGGTCCGCAGGAGGTTGCATCATTCACATCCTTCATGACAAGACCAAAAACGTTTAAATCCCAACAGTCCTGTTACCCAAATCGCTTTTTTGCCCTATTAATCTGCCTTACTTTTGTTGAATCACTGTAAATTCATGTAAAAACTCACTCCTGTTACTCACAGGAGTAAAACGTTGAAAAAAGATGGAAATGCAAGTTTATTTTGAGGCACAGATTCAGAAGACTAGCTCAAATATTTTAAGTGAGCCAGAGTTTGACATTGGAACGGATTCATTCAGTCCCTATTGTTTTTTTAAGGGTAGAATTAAAACCCCATAAATTTGTCCAAAACAATGTTCTTCACCGTAAATGAGCTTTGAGTCCTCTCTTAGTCAAGACTAGGGTGCACAAAAAAATATATATATACATATATGTGTATAATTTTTTTTAAAGAATCAATTTTTAAGAATACGTTATAGGCCATTTTCATGCAGCTAGAAGGACGTTTTACTTAACCTGTCAACTGTTTTGATAAAAAGTCCTTATAATTACTATACGGGCAGCACGGTGAAAGAGGGGTTAGTGCATATGGCTCACAATACGAAGGTCCTGAGTTGTCCTGGGATCTTTCTGTGGGTTCCCTCCGGGTACTCCGGCTTCCTCCCACTTCCAAAGACATGCACCTGGGGATAGGTTGATTGGCAACACTAAATTGGCCCTAGTGTGTGAATGTGAGTGTGAATGTTGTCTCTCTGTGTTGGCCCTGCAATGACGTAGCGACTTGTCCAGGGTGTACCCCGCCTTCCGCCCAAATGCAGTTGAGATAGGCTCCAGCGATCCTCCGCGACCCCGAACGGGACAAGCGGTAGAAAATGGATGGATGGATAATTACTACACCAAATAATACATTGCGAGAATCGGCTTGAATTGAGAATCGTGTTGAATTAAGAGTTGTGAAGTGAATTATATTTACTGTATATAGCGCTTTTCTCTAGTGACTCAAATCGCTTTACATTGAGAAACCCAATATCTAAATGACATTTAAACCAGTGTGGGTGGCAAGCGGATAAAGTGTCTTGCCCAAGGACACAACGGTAGTGACTAGGATGGCAAAAGCAGGGATCAAACCTGGAACCCTCAAGTTGCTGGCACGGCCACTCTACCAAACGAGCTATACTGTCCCAATTGTTCAGACATGATTCAGAATCAACCCAGTTGATTCTGAATCGAATCCTCACCCCAGAGATCTGAATCCAATCGGACCGTTCAGTGCCCAAAGACATAAAACTCACTCCTGTTACTCAAGGGAGTAAAAAGTCAAAAAAAGATGGAAATGTACGTTTATTTTGAGACACAGATTAAGAAGACAGGATTTGACACTGGAACTGACTAATTTCATCCCTATTGTTGTACATGGGTGTATTTAAAACTCCATCTATTTGTCCAACAAAAATGTTCTTCACCGTAAATGAGATTCAAACCCCTTCTTAGTGTCAGAGTTATTTGTTGTTGACGAACCCCAAGATGCAGAGACAGGCGTAGAATATGAAAACATGATTTAATTAAAACTAAACAAGAACAAACAAAAAACACGCACGTGGGCGGAATAACAAACTAAGGGAGCTAGCACTGGAAGCTAGAAAACAAAAAGGAACTTTAGCAAGGAAGATAGTGGATAGCAAACAGAAAAACTGGAAATAACTAATGCTAACAGAAACAGCTTACAGCTACGACGACCACGACAAAATATAGCACGACAGGTAGTAGCTGTAACAAAACGACATGACAGGTAGCACGACAAGAGTGATCTGTGGCAACGACAATACAATGATCCAGCAACTGACACAAGACAAAGCAGGTACAAATAGGAGCAGGCTGATTGGTAACTGGTGTGGCCAGGTGCCAATCAGCCGCAGCTGAGGAGGAACACAGCACTCAGGGAACAAGACAGGAAGCTGACAAAATAAGAGCACTGGACAGGAACTAAAGACAGGAGATACTAAACACAGAAGAAACAGACAATTGCAGAGGAAAAAACTAAAACATAGACAAACTGTCAGGGGAAAGCCTGACACTTAGTTATAAATAGAGGTTTACAAAAATTGTTTCACGTCCGGATCGCGATTCTTATTCATCCTGATTGTAAATCGATTGTATAAAATCATTATAAAAAAAAAATATATTTTTTTAAATATTAAATTTTAATTCAAAATCCAGTTTTAAAAAGACATTTTAGGCCATTTTCATGCAACCAGAAAAAGGTTTTCTAACCTGTGAACTTTTTTTATAAATCTGTCATTCATTGTGAAATTTAAATAAATTATGAATCATAATTAATTATGCATCGTTAGGTGCCCAAAGATTCACACCCGACTAAAAACTCACTCCTGTTACCCAAACGATTAAAACGTTGAGAAAAGAAGGAAATGTAAGTTCATTTTAAAGACACAGATTCAGAAGACTGGTTCATTTGTTTTATGATGGCCAGAGTTTGACACTGGACCTGATGAATTCCATCCCTATTGTTTAACATTGGTAGATTTAAAACTCTTCTTATTTATGATCTTCACCATAAATTAGATTGAATCCACAGTAGGCTATGAAAAGGCGTGCACAAAAAAAATTATTCACATTTAAATCACGTTTATTATTAATCCTGATTCTAAATTTCAAATCACGTTTATAATTAATCCTCATTCAAAATTTTCAAAAATCGATAAATATAGAATCTTTTTTTTGTTTGTTTGGAATCAATCATTTAAAAATGGCAATTTTAGGCCAACAAGCTTTTCTAACCTGTAACTTGTTTTGAAAAAGTTCTGCCCAAGACCAGACTTAAAACCAGGGGAGACAGGGCCTTCTCTGTGGTCGGCTCTAAGCTCTGGAACACTCTGCCCCTCCATGTTCAAACTGCTTTAAGTCTCGTCTTAAGACCCACTTTTATTCTTTGGCTTTTAACACTACGTGAGTTGTGTGGTCCTCTGTCCTCTGTGTTTTTTATACATTTTGATTTCTATTTCACTGTTTTAAATGCTTTTACCCTTTAAAATTGTTCTTAATCATATTTATTTTTATATTGTTTTCATACTGGTGTTATATATATATTTTTTTTGTTTTAATTTGTGGAGCATAATATTGTTTTTAATATTGTTTTTAACATGGCTGTGCAGCACTTTGGAAACGTTCTTATTGTTTGAATGTGCTATATAATTAAATGATTGGATTGGATTGGATTATAATTAATATACCAAAAAGTACAATGCGAGAATCGGTTTCAATCGAAAATCATGTTTAATTGAGAATCGATTCTGAATCAAATCGTCCCCCCGGGAATCGCATCGAATTGTTAGGTGCCTAAAGATTCACACTCCTAACTATGACAGGGAGTACTGTTGGAGTATTTCTCTGAAAATGATTTCTGTTTACATACTACACACTCTCAGTGGAGCTGTGAGAGCAAACTAGTGTGTGTGTGTGTGTGTGTGTGTGTGTGTGTGTGTGTGTGTGTGTGTGTGTGTGTGTGTGTGTGTGTGTGTGTGTGTGTGTGTGTGTCTTTGCAGGATGATTCGACGTGCAGCTGGCCGTCGAGCGTTCGCAGTGGGCCTAACAGGGGGAAGGACTTCAATTAGCGTGCTGAGAGATTGATGCCGCACTTAAATGCTCCAAATGGTCCTTTTCTTGTAGGACATGTAAACTCAGCAGGCCGCTAAATGTTTTATAATGGCATTTATTTCCCAGACCTCGTCGTGTCAATGCGAGCACGGGGACGCTCGCTGGCAAGAGTCCGCAAGGCGGGACGTCAAAAAGAAACGTCCGACGCGCCAATGTTAGCATTAGTTCGTATCGTAGACGCTCCGTTTCCATTGAGAGCTATTTTGAAGAATGGCAGACAGAAGGATCAAACACGGCTGCTGCAAAGCTAATTACAACGTTTACGTCAGCCGACGTGAGATAACAACGACAAAGTTTGTTAGTTGTACAAAGTACTCAAAAAAGGACAACCTTCAAGATGCTTACATTTGCAGGCTTGGTCCATAAAACTGACAGAAAGATGGCCACCAATATTATAAACTAGATAAGGTTTTTAGTGAGATATTTCCCAGAGAAAAAAAGTCAACCTGCCTACCAAGAAGCATCCAAAACAATCAAGTATCATGGTAGACCCGCTCGACATCCATTGCTTTCGGTTCCCCTAGAGGGGATGGGGGGGGTTGCCCACATATGCGGTCCTCTCCAAGGTTTCTCATAGTCATCATTGTCACCGACGTCCCACTGGGTGTGAGTTTTCCTTGCCCTTATGTGGGCTCTACCGAGGATGTTGTTGTGGTTTGTGCAGCCCTTTGAGACACTAGTGATTTAGGGCTATATAAATAATCATTGATTGATTGATTGAAGTAAGAGTTTCATCAGTAGTGTGAGAAAATATGGAGAAACAAATCGACAAACTTGAAGGAAATAGGGTCAATGTTCACTTCCGATACGATATGAGCAGGAATAATAAATACTTGTAATATTATGTAGTGTGGAATGTTAGACAAGCTCAAGTGAATTGAGTCAAACAGAGAACAATGGTAGGTAGGAAAAACACTAACATATCTCGCTGCTGTCTTGGATCCGCTTGAACTGAACTCTCACGGCTGTGTTGGAGCCACTATGGATTGAACTTTCACAGTATCATGGTAGACCCGCTCGACATCCATTGCTTTCGGTCCCCTAGAGAGGGGGGGTTGTCCACATCTGAGGTCCTCTCCAAGGTTTCTCATAGTCAGCATTGTCACTGGCGTCCCACTGGATGGGAATTCTCCCTGCCCACTGGGTGTGAGTTTTCCTTGCCCTTTTGTGGGTTCTTCCGAGGATGTTGTAGTCGTAACGATTTGTGCAGTCCTTTGAGACATTTGTGATTTGGGGCTATATAAATAAACATTGATTGATTGATTGATTGATTTATTATTAACTGCACGGTGGAACAGGGGTTAGTGCATGTGCCTCACAATACGAAGGTCCTTTGTTCAATCTCGGGATCTTTCTGTGCGGAGTTTGCATGTTCTACCCGTGACTGCGTGGGTTCCCTCCGGGTACTCCGGCTTCCTCCCACTTCCAAAGACATGCACCTGGAGATGGGTTGATTGGCAACACTAAATTGGCCCTAGTGTGTGAATGTGAGTGTGAATGTTGTCTGTCTATCTGTGTTGGCCCTGCGATGAGGTGGCGACTCGTCCATGGTGTACACCGCCTTCTGCCCAAATGCAGCTGAGATAGGCTCCAGCACCCCACGCGACCCCAAAAGGGACAAGCGGTACAAAATGGATGGATGGATGGATGGATGTATGTCTGGAATGGACTTGTGCTGTCTTTTGAAGTGGAGTGGTATTTTTCGCCCTTAGTTAAGCACATAACACAGTAAGTTGAATGATGCGAACACACAAGTAAACACGCTGAAAGACTGCGTGTATCGCACCTGATATCGCACCCAAGTAAACAAGCAAGACCGCTTGTATCGCACATGATATTACACACAAGTAAACATGCTGCAAGACTGAGAAGTGAAGTGAATTCTATTTATATAGCGCTTTTTCTCTAGTGACTCAAAGCGCTTTACATAAGGAAACCCCAATATCGAAGTTACATTTAAACAAGTGTGGGTGTCACTGGGAGCAGCTGGGTAAAGTTTCTTGCCCAAAGACACAATGGCGGAAGCGGGGATCAAACCTGGAACCCTCAAATTGCTGGCACGGCCGCTCTACCAACCGAACTGCTTGTATCGTACATTATATCACCCACAAGTAAACACGCTGCAGGGCTGCTTGTATATCTCATGATATCATGCAAGTAAACACACTGCGGGACTGCTTGTATCGCACATGACATCACACGCAAGTAAACATGCTGCAAGACTTCTTGTATCGCACATGATATCACACATAATAACACACGCTGCAGGGCTACTTGTATCGCACATGATATCACGCACAAGTAAACACACTGCAGGGTTGCTTGTATCGCACATGATATCACACACAAGTAAACAGTGCAAGACTGCTTGTATCGCACATGATACCACACACAAGTAAACACACTGCAAGGTTGCTTGTATTGCACATGATATCACAGACAAGTAAACACGCCGAAAGACTGCTGGTATCGCACATGATATCACACACAAGTAAACACGCTGCAGGGTTGTTTGTATCGCACATTATATCCCACACAAGTAAACACTGCAAGACAGCTTTTATCGCAGATGATATCACAAACAAGTAAACACACTGCAAGGTTGCTTGTATTGCTCATGATATCACAGACAAGTAAACACGCCGAAAGACTGCTGGTATCGCACATGATATCATACACAAATAAACACGCTGCAGGGTTGTTTGTATCACACATGATATCCCACATACACGTTAACACGCTGCAGGGTTGCTTGTATCGCACATGATATCACACACAAGCAACCACTGCAAGACTGCTTGTATCGCACATGATATCACACACAAGTAAACACGCTGCAGGGCTGCTTGTATTGCACATGATATCACACACAAGTGAACACGCTGCAGCGTTGTTTGTAAAGCACATATCACTAACAAGTAAACCGGCTGCAGGACTGCTTGTATCGCACATGATATCAAACATAATTAAAACACGTTGCAGGATTACTTGTATCACACATGATTCTCACGGTTACGTTAGAGCCACTATGGATTGGACTTTCACAATATCATGTTAGATCCGCTCGAGAGCCATTGCTTTCAGTCCCCTGGGGTGTGGGGTTACCCACATATGTAGTCCTCTCCGAGGTTTCTCAAAGTCATTATGCCCTGCGATGAGTTGGCGACTTGTCCAGGGTGTACCCTGCCTTCCGCCCGATTGTAGCTGAGATAGGATGGATGGATCATGGTCGACCTCCCACTGGGGGAAGTTTTTCCTTGCCCTTATGTGGGCCCTACAGAGGATGTCTTTGTGGTTTGTGCAGCCCTTTGAGGCACTTGTGATTCAGGGCTATATAGATAAACATTGATTGATTGATATCTCACACAAGTAAACACGCTGCAAGACTGCTTGTATCGCACATGATATCACACATTTCACCCACAAGCCCATATCAACAAATACTTGTTTTTTTTGCTGATATCTCACTGATACGGATATGGGATTAGATCAAAGACAAGCACCAAGACTAAAAAGCATGTTCTGTAACTGTGAGATGTCTCCATGGTCATTGAAGATGATGAAGTCCTCACTAAACCTGATCTGACCCTTCACTTCGGCACAAGTGTGTTATTGAAGAGGAAGGGTTGCTCCTCAATCCCCCCCCCCCCCCCCCCCCCCCTCCTGTAGTGGGCATGAACTATGTGCTAACCCCGTGCCCCCCGACGTCCCCTCCTGTGCCGTGCAGCCATAAAGCACTTGATTAGCAGCTGAGCTGAAGCAGAGTGGAGTGCAGCAGAGGGAGGATGTAGATTTATCGAGGCCGGTCTGGATCCTCTCTCTCTCTTTAGAGGGAACTCCTGCGTGTTTCTCACACTGCAGATGTGAGTCGGCCACTCTGTTCAACATGGAAGTTGTTCCAGGTTTAGTGAGGTTAAACTAGCGCTCCACGGCAGACCTCACCCCAACCCAGTTCTTTTCAAATAGTGGGTGACCCTGCACTTTATCAGTATCATGCAGTATCATGCTCCAAAGCCTGCTACGAAAAGCTGCGTACTACAAACCCCATTTCCATATGAGTTGGGAAATTGTGTTAGATGTAAATATAAACGAACACAATGATTTGCAAATCATTTTCAACCCATATTCAGTTGAATATGCTACAAAGACAACATATTTGATGTTCAAACTGATAAACCTTTTTTTTTTTGCAAGTAATCATTGACTTTAGAATTTGATGCCAGCAACACGTGACAAAGAAGTTGGGAAAGGTGGCAATAAATAATGATAAAGTTGAGGAATGCTCATCAAACACTTATATGGAACATCCCACAGGTGTGCAGGCTAATTGGGAACAGTTGGGTGCCATGATTGGGTATAAAAGCAGCTTCCATTAAATGCTAAGTAATTCACAAACAAGGATGGGGTGAGGGTCACCACTTTGTAAGCAAATTGTCGAACAGTTTTAGAACAACATTTCTCAACGAGCTATTGCAAGGAATTTAGGGATTTTACCATCTACGGTTCGTAAAATCATCAAAAAGTTCAGAGAATCTGGAGAAATCACTGCACGTGAGCGGTGATATCACAGACTTTTGATCCCTCAGGCGGTACTGCATCAAAAACCGACATCAGTGTTTAAAGGATATCACCACATGGGCTCAGGAACACTTTATAAAACCACGGTCAGTAACTACAGTTGGTCGCTACTTCTGTAAGTGCAAGTTAAAACTCTACTATGCAAAGCCAAACCCATTTATCAATAATATCCTGAAACGCTGCTAGATTGGCTGGGTCCGAGCTCACCTAAGATGGACTGATGCAAAGTGGAAAGGTGTTCTGTGGTCTGACGAGTCCACATTTCAAATTATATTTGGAAACAGAAGACGTGGTGTCCTCCAGAACAAAGAGGAAAATAACCATTCGGATTGTTATAGGCGCAAAGTTCAAAAGCGAGTATCTGTGATGGTATGGGGATGTATTAGTGCCCAAGGCATGGGTAACTTACACATCTGTGAAGGCACCATTAATGCTGAAAGGTCCATACAGGTTTTGGAGCAACATATGTTGTCTTCCAAGCAACGTTATCATGGACGCCCCTGCTTATTTCAGCAAGACAAGTGTTACAACAGCGTGGCTTCATAAAAAAAAGAGTGCGGGTACTTTCCTGGCCCGCCTGCAGTCCATACCTGTCTCCCATTGAAAATGTGTGGCACTTTATGAAACGTAAACTACTGTTGAACGACTGAAGCTCTACATAAAACAAGAATGGGAAAGAATTCCACTTTCAAAGCTTCAACAATTAGTTTCCTCAGTTCCCAAACGATTATTGAGTGTTGTTAAAAGAAAAGGTGATGTAA
Organism: Nerophis ophidion; assembly: GCF_033978795.1. Classification (NCBI taxonomy): domain Eukaryota; kingdom Metazoa; phylum Chordata; class Actinopteri; order Syngnathiformes; family Syngnathidae; genus Nerophis; species Nerophis ophidion. The sequence goes on from NC_084617.1 coordinate 21,626,399, forward strand.
CACAGTGGTGAACATACCCTTTCCCAACTACTTTGGCACGTGTTGCAGCTATGAAATTCTAAGTTAATTATTATTTACAAAAAAAAAAAGTTTATGATATGTTGTCTTTGTAGTGCATTCAACTGAATATGGGTTGAAAAGGATTTGCATATCATTGTATTCTGTTTATATTTACATCTAACATAATTTTCCAACTCATATGGAAATGGGGTTTGTACAAAACTTACTCATCGTAGCCTTTGATCCTGACTTCCTCATTCTGATTTTCACAAATTGTTTTATTCTATTTAGTTTTTAGGTTCAAGTGTTTTATATATTGCGCTCCTGACTTAATGCTGCTGATCAATTTGAATGTATTATTACTTATTGAGTTTTTATATTGAGGGTTTTTTAATCTTATTTTTTAGTATTATTAAGTGTGAATGTTGACTGTCTATCTGTGTTGGCCCTGCGATGAGGTGGCGACTTGTCCAGGGTATACCCTGCCTTCTGCCCGGATGCAACTGAGATAGGCTCCAGCACCGCCCGGGACACCAAAAGCGGTAGGAAATGGATGGATGGATGGGTTGTTTTAATCTTACTTTTCAGTGTTATTAAAGTTTTTAAAATCCGTTTTTCCAGTATTAGGCTTTTTTTAAATCTCATTTTTCAGTATTATTGAGGGCTTTTAATAAATGTTTCAGTTTTATTGAGGGTTTTTTTAATCTTAATTTTCAGTATTATCAAAGGTCTTTTAATCTTATTTTTCAGTATTATTGAGATGTTCTTAATCTTATTTTTCAGTTTTATTGAAGTTTTTTAAATTGTATTTTTCAGTATTGTACAGGGTTTTTTATTGTTATTTTTGTGTTTCATTGAGTTGTTTTATTCTTATTTATCAGTAATATTAGGGTTTTTAAAAATCTGATTTTTCAGTAGTATTGAGGTTTTTTTAACCCTAATTTTCAGTATTATTGAAGTTTTGTTTGATTTTATTTTTCAGTATTATTGAGGGTTTTTAATCTATTTGTTTCAGTATTATGGAGGTTTTCTTTTAATTTTATTTTTCAGTATTATTGAGGTTTTTTAATCTTATTTTTTCTGTATTATACAGGGTTTTTTTATTCTTATTTTTTGTTATTGGGTTGTTTTATTCTAATTCATCAGCAATATTAAGGTTTTTATTAAATCAGATTTTTCATTATTATTGTTTTTTTTACTTTAATTTTCAGTATTATTGAGGTTCTTTAAATCTTATTCTTCAGCATTATTGGGTTTTTTTTTAGCTTAATTTTCAGTATTATTATTATTATTTTTTATCATATTTTGTCAGTGTTATTGAAGTTTTTTTTAAATCTTATTTTCCCTACGTTCAAACTGTGCGTAATGTAACAGTGGCCAAAATATTAAATATATATGTTACATAAAACCTCGGCCTTGTTTTTAATGAATACTTAGGTCTAGTACGCTATTGTGTTTTAATGTTCCTCATTATGGTGGTACTTAGAGAGGACATTTTTTTGTTAGGTGGTACTTGGTGAAAAAAGTTTCAACACCGCTGATTTAGCGTTCCGAAAAAAAATATATATATATTTATTTGTAACATTTTAATGACTGAGACCCTTCTCTAGGGCAAACCTGAATGTTAAAATACATCTATATACTGTATTTATTTTGAAAATGAAATTGATCAAAATGGTTTAACTTTTCATTGTGCAACTTTCAGTGGAAAAAAGCTTAGGTCATATTCATGAGATCTGTCCCATATTTTGATGTATAAATGTTGACAGGTAACGTTAGCACATCACCTGCCACGCCACTAAAAAGCTTCCTGTGGGTGGAAGTTAGGCGACGTCCAGGTGAGTCGTGCCCACACTGCAATCAAATGTGAGGCTGAGCACACAAACCTTGATGAGACATCGACACGGGGGAGAGATGCATGCTGGGAGGGAGGCGGGGGGGGGTTGTGCAGTGGGGCCGGGGGAGGTCAGGGTGATGGCGTGGGAGGAGTGAGTGAGGCCCTCTTCACTTAAGCAGGTGGGCGGAATTTTTCAAAAAGTTTCCAGGCGGACTTTGAGTGCGTCACCGTCCAGACCCCCACCAACCCCTCCGCATCCTCCTCCTCCTCTGTCCCTACGGCTGCTGTTGCCATGTGGACGTGACTTTGGTTGCCATGGTTACAGCTTTGCAGGCCCCAGCGAGGGGAAGATCACATGGACTGTCTGCTGAGGTGTCTTTAAGCCCCCCCCCCCAACCCCACACTGCAGCACGACACAGGTATGTGTGTCCTCTCAGCTCAAAGAGACGCCTCATTGACTCCTGCATGTGTGGCGCGCATGTTCGATCCCTCGTCCGCACGCGCGCCATCCCTCACCTCGCAATGAAGCGGCGACAGGAGAGCCCTAATCGCCGTATTCATCTTCATAATCACACCGTATTCATCCTTATAATCGCCGCATTCATCTCGCTAACGACCCCGCCGAGCCGCCCGGGCCTCGCCGCGCGCACGACACACGCGGCACCCGCTCCCTGGGCCCGTGAAGACATAAGCGCAACATCTGTGCGCAAGACTTTGATAGCTAGAATCACAGCTAACTATTAGCACGCAGGCTTTGGGACCACTCAGTACTGCACCTGAGAGCCAAGATTTAAAGTAGGAGTCACCAACGCGGTGCCCGCGGGCACCAGGTAGACCGTAAGGACCAGATGAGTAGCCCGCCGGCCTATTCTAATAGCTCAAATAGCAGCCCTTACCAGTGAGCTGCCTCTATTTCTTAAATTGTATTTATTTACTAGCAAGAGAGACAAATCTCAAATAGAATTTGAAAATCCAAGAAAATATTTTAAAGACCCGGTCTTCACTTGTTTCAATAAATTCATTTATTTTTTTACTTTGCGTCTTATAACTTTCAGAAAGACAATTTTAGAGAAAAAATACAACCATAAAAATGATTTTAGGATTTTTAAACACATACCGGTATACATTTTTACCTTTTAAATTCCTTCCTCTCCTTTCCTGACCATTTAAATCAATGTTTAAGTAAATGTTTGTTTTTTATTGTAAAGAATAATAAATACATTTTAATTTAATTCTTCATTTTAGCTTCTGTTTTTTCGCCGAAGAATATTTGTGAAATATTTCTTCAAACTTATTATGATTAAAATTCCAAAAAATTATTCTGGAAAATCTAGAAAATCTTTAGAATCAAATTTAAATCTTATTTCAAAGTCTTTTGAATTTCTTTTAAAAATTTTGTTCTGGAAAATCTAGAAGAAATTATTTTTCTTTGTTAGAAATTGTCACGATCCGGTATGCGGATCGTTTATTGTTTTGCCGCTTATATGTCTTTGTTCATGTTTAGTTCTGGACTCTGCCGATTCCTTGTGTTTGAGCAGTTCCCCGTTTGTTTAGTCACCATGGCTACGTTTTGTGCTCCTCCTCACGGGCTCCTGTCACACCTGTTGTTGATTATTATTTGTGTATTTAAGCCCACCTGGTTCCTTGGTTCGTCCTCGGTCCATTACTTGCTTTTCGCAACACGTCACGTTTTGTATCCTTCTGCCCTTGATTATTTTGTGCTAAGTTCCGCCTTAGCTTCACGTGCGTGTGGCACGTCGTTTAATGTTTTCTGTTTCCTGCTACGTTTTTAGCATTAGCTTTCCGTGCATTGGCACGCGCTTTGTTTTTCTCCTTTTTTGCACTAGTGTTCTTTTGTTTTATTATATTAAAACGTATTCTTACCTGCAATCCTGCTGACTGGTAGTGTGTGCATCCACGAAGTGGCAACTCCGCGCAACAAGTGCGCCGAACGCGTGACAGAATGGACCGAGCTAAAAGCCACTTCGCACTCCTCCAGCCCCAGCAAGAACAGGTGTTCCTCTCCGATGAGGAAAAATCGGAGATCTTCCGGGAGCTCCGAGCAGACTCTTGTCCATGGGAGAGCGAGGACGACATTGAGCTGCCGGAAGAGGATCTCCCGGCCGAAGCAGTGGTGGCCTGGGAGCTATTCATGGCGAGGATAGCGGACGCGGAGGAACGCTTTCGCTCCCAGTCTCAAGCCACCCCGACATTCCCCTCAGCGCGCTGCACGCCGCGCGGTAACGTCACACCACCCAGGAGGGGAGCACTCCAGCGGCGGCCAGGCGCTGCGCAGGGTCGTGCACAAAAGGAGTGCAGGACTTTCCCCTCAGCAGCGACTGCCAGGTGCTTTCCATGTGGCTTTTCTTCCCCGGCACCTGCTGTAAATCTGCCTGAGGGACGCGTGCGGCGCACACGCACAAGGCCAGCTCCCAAGCTTCCAAGCGCCCACCCTCCCATGCCCTCGACTGCCTCCAAGCTCGCACAAACCCCCCCCCCCCACCAACTCCATCTGGCATCTGGAATCTGCTTCCTGAGGGGGGGGGGCAAGGCTGATGGCGTGTCAGTGGCACAGGCGGACCTCCTTCCATTGAGGTTGCTGCCTGCCTTGCCGCTGGCTCCGCCCGCGTCAACAGACAAGCCACCTGCCCCAGTGCCAGCACCACGTCAACCTCCAATGCCAAGTCCACGGCTAAGGCTAATCCCGGTACCGGCACCATGCCAACCTCCCACGCCGGCACCACGCCAACCTCCCACGCCGTCACCACGCCAACCTCCAACGCCAAGTCCACGGCTAAGGCTAATCCCAGTACCGGCACCACGCCTACCTCCCACGCCAGCACCACGCCGGACTCGACCTCAAAGTCTAGATGCAAGCCGGCCTCCGAGTCCGAGTCCAGGTGCAAGCCGGCCTCCGAGTCCGAGTCCAGGTGCAAGCCGGCCTCCGAGTCCGAGTCCAGGTGCAAGCCGGCCTCCGAGTCCGAGTCCAGGTGCAAGCCGGCGTCCGAGTCCAGGTGCAAGCCGGCGTCCGAGTCCAGGTGCAAGCCGGCCTCCGAGGCCGAGTCCAGGTGCAAGCCGGCCTCCGAGTCCGAGTCCAGGTGCAAGCCGGCCTCCGAGTCCGAGTCCAGGTGCAAGCCGGCCTCCGAGTCCGAGTCCAGGTGCAAGCCGGCCTCCGAGTCCGAGTCCAGGTGCAAGCCGGCCTCCGAGTCCGAGTCCGAGTCCGAGCCGGCGTCCGAGTCAGAGTCCGAGCCGGCCTCCGAGCCGGCCTCCAAGCCGGCCTCCGAGCCCGAGTCCAAGTCAGAGTCCGAGCCGGCCTCCGAGCCGTCCTCCGAGCCCGAGTCCAAGTCAGAGTCCGAGTCGGCCTCCGAGCCGGCCTCCGAGCCGGCCTCCGAGCCGACACCCGAGTCGACGTCGGCGCCCGGGTCCAGGCCGAGCGTCAGGTCCGGAACCGCGTCGGATGTGGGTGTGGCCGTGCCCAGGTCGTCCTCCTCGCAGGGCGCTTCCACCTCCAGGGGTGTGGCCGTACCCCGGGCGTCCTCCTCAGCGGGTGCTTCCACCCCCACGCCGGCCACGGTGGTGGCCCTTCCCAGGGCGTCCTCCCCGCAGGACGCGCCCTGGCCCTCGTCAGCCACGGATGTGGCCTCTGCGGGCCCGCCCGCCTAGACTTTTGTGGTGGCGGCGTCCCACCCGCCGCCGCTGCCTGTGGTGTCCTTGGTGGAGTCAAGGATGCAGGACTTGTCAGCCCTCCACCAGGTCCTCCCTCCGCCCTCCCTTCTCTTTTGGACTGTCTAGTTGTGGGGGGGGTTTGTACTTCGGGATTTTTGGGGCATCTGGGATCTGCCCCTTGGGGGAGGGGTAGTGTCACGATCCGGTATGCGGATCGTTTATTGTTTTGCCGCTTATATGTCTTTGTTCATGTTTAGTTCTGGACTCTGCCGATTCCTTGTGTTTGAGCACTTCCCCGTTTGTTTAGTCACCATGGCTACGTTTTGTGCTCCTCACGGGCTCCTGTCACACCTGTTGTTGATTATTATTTGTGTATTTAAGCCCACCTGGTTCCTTAGTTCGTCCTCGGTCCATTACTTGCTTTTCGCAACACGTCATGTTTTGTATCCTTCTGCCCTTGATTATTTTGTGCTAAGTTCCGCCTTAGCTTCACGTGCGTGTGGCACGTCGTTTAATGTTTTCTGTTTCCTGCTACGTTTTTAGCATTAGCTTTCCGTGCATTGGCACGCGCTTTGTTTTTCTCCTTTTTTGCACTAGTGTTCTTTTGTTTTATTATATTAAAACGTATTCTTACCTGCAATCCTGCTGACTGGTAGTGTGTGCATCCACGAAGTGGCAACTCCGCGCAACAAGTGCGCCGAACGCGTGACAGAAACATAGATTGGTCCAATTTGTTATATATTCTAACAAAATGCAGAATGGATTTTAACCTATTTAAAACGTGTCATCAAAATTCTAAAATTAATCTTAATCAGGAAAAATTAATAATGATGTTCCATAATTTTTTATTTTATTTTTTCAAAAAGATTCAAATTAGCTAGTTTTTCTCTTCCTTTTTTCGGTTGAATTTTGAATTTTAAAGAGTCGAAATTGAAGATAAACTATGTTTATAAATTTGATTTTCATTTTTTTGTCCTGTTTTCTCCCCTTTTAAACCGTTCAATTAAGTGTTTTTTTCATGATTTATTCTCTACAAAAAACCTTCCGTAAAAGGAAAAAAAATGTGCAACGGGATGACAGACAGAAATACCCATTTTTTTAATATATATAAATAGATTTATTTATTTAAGTTAAGTTGAGAAATTTGGCTATTTCTGGCAATTTATTTAGACTTAGACTTAGACTTAGACAAACTTTAATGATCCACAAGGGAAATTGTTCAACACAGTAGCTTAGTTACAATGATGGAAAGTGTAAGGATGGAAAGGACAATGCAGGTATTAATAGACTAGGTATAGCAATGTAAAATATAACATATCTGCAAATATATACAATATATACTTATGTGTACAGTATATTATATATACAGATATAATATGTCTATAACATACATACAATATATACCAAATGCTATGTACACTATCACAGTATATTTGGCAGCCCCAACATAAAAAAGAGAGTAAGTCAAGCAGAAAATAGAATATAGACATTAACAACAAAAAGAAGTAGCTGACATAGAAGGTGTCAGGAAATAGGCGGATATTATTTAAGTATGTATCCAACTGGTAGCCCTTCGCATTAATCAGCACCCGAGAAGTAGCTCTTGGTTTCAAAAAGGTTGGTGACCCCTGGTCTGGACAATGCTGAAGAAACGAGTTCATGTCAGAAAAAACATAACATTTAGCTGAACTGCACCAATTTTGTCAAGAGGAGTGGTCAGAAATTCAACCAGAAGCTTGTGGATGGCAACCAAAAATGCCTTATTTCAGTGAAACTTGCCAAGGGAAATGCAACCAAATATTAACATTGCTGGATGTATACTTTTGACCCAGCAGATTTGCTCACATTTTCAGTAGACCCATAATAAATTCATAAAAGAAACAAATTTTATGATTTTTTTAGTAACCGACAAGTATGTGCTCCAATCACTCTATCACAAAAATTATATATATATATATATATATATATATATATATATATATATATATATATGTATCAGTTGAATATGGATGGTGAGATGAAACGTACGTCCCAGGGGTAAAGAAGCAAGTTTAGAAGGTCCCTGAGGAGAGACGCCTGCTAGCGAGGATGTGAGGCTGGTGTGGGAGGCGTACTGATGCAGGCAGAGGCAGTTTTCAGGACAGATGTTCTACAGTCTCCTTACCTCCCACGGAGACTCCCGACGACCCTGCGAGCTTGTCTTCATTTTCTGGGCTTGTTGGCCTCGGCTGAAGTTGTTTTCGAGTGCTGATCTTTATGTTACAAACTTTGGGAGAGAGACACTGAGACGCCGCCATTGTGTCAGGATAAGCGTTGGTACATCCAGGAAAGGCAGTCCTGCGGCGAGGCAGTGAGGGTGTGTGCCTTCCTGGCGGTCCCACATGTCCCACAGGCTTCTTACACATGTTGAGAGGAAACACCGTTCGGTTTTGATTCACCACCACCTCGAAGGGCATTACAACTGCTGTTGTGGCAAAACTAATATTTAAGTAATCTCTTGTCCAACAACGAGTTTAAAGGCCTACTGAAATGAGATTTCTTATTTAAACGGGGATAGCAAGTCCATTCTATGTGTCATACTTGATCATTTCGTGATATTGCCATATTTATGCTGAAAGGATTTAATAGAAAACATCGACGATAAAGTTTGCAACTTTTAGTCGCTAATAGAAAAGCCCTGCCTTTACCGGAGGTCGCAGACGATGACGTCACCCATTGAGGGCTCCTCACATCCTCACATTGTTTTAAATGGGAGCCTCCAACAAAAAGAGCTATTCGGACCGAGAAAACGACAATTTCCCCATTAATTTGAGCGAGGATGAAAGATTCGTGTTTGAGGATATTGATAGCGATGGACTAGAAAAAAAAAATCAAGTTAAAAAAAATAAAACCCGATTGCATTGGGACGGACTCAGATGTTTTTAGAAACATTTACTAGGATAATTCTGGGAAATCCTTTATCTTTCTATTGTGTTGCTAGTGTTTTAGTGAGTTTAATAGTACCTGATAGGGTGTCCACGGGTGTCTTGAGGCCAGTGTCTGATGGAAGTCGACGGCAGCTGTATGGACGGCACAAGCTCAGCTGATCTCCGGTAAGAGGCGAATTTTTACCACAATTTTATCACCGAAAACTGCTGGTTGACATTTGGTCGGGATCCGTGTTCGCTTGACCGCTCTGATCCATAGTAAAGTTTCACCTCCGGGAATTTTAAACATGGAATCACCGTGTGTTTGTGTGGCTAAAGGCTAAAGCTTCCCAACTCCATCTTTGTACTTTGACTCCTCTATTATTAATTGAACAAATTGCAAAAGATTCAGCAACACAGATGTCCAAAATACAGTGTAATTATGCGGTTAAAGCAGACGACTTTTAGCTGTGTGTGTGCGCAGCGCTAATATTTCCTAACAGTCCGTGACGTCACGCGTACACGTCATCATTCCGCGACGTTTTCAACAAGAACCTCCCGGGAAATTTAAAATTGCAATTTAGTAAACTAAAAAGGCCGTATTGGCATGTGTTGCAATGTTAATATTTCATCATTGATATATAAACTATCAGACTGCGTGGTGGGTTTCAGTAGGCCTTTAAAGTAAGTGATTTATGTTGTATTGTTTAGCTGAGATAGGCGCCAGTGCCCCCCGCAACCCCGAAAGGGAATAAGCGGTAGAAAATGGATGGATGGATGGATGGATTGTTTCTCGTCACTGCATTGCTGAGATACTCTGCTTGGTTCTTCTCACATTAACTCCACCTCCCAAGAGTGTAGGACAAGGACTGTTGTGATGCCGAATATCACTAATTCATATTGTGTTTGTCTTTTGGTCAAAATGTTACTCTCCAAATTGAGTTATTTTGTGACTGATGCTGTATTACTGCCTTTTTCATTGTTTAACAAAAACATTCCTGTTTTTGAGAACATTACAATCGGATAGAGTCTGTCCTTTGCTGCCCACCCAAACAGGCCACTTTGCCCCAACCCCTCCACTTCTGTCTTCACATTCCTAAAGGTGATATAAAAATGTTGCATTTTTTTCTTGTCTCTCTCTCGTTTTCTTCCTTCTTAAGTTAGCAGTGTAGACTCGCTTCTCTGTAACCTGATGTTTTTTGAGATCTCAAACAAATTCCCTAAAAGACCCGAGCTTTCTCCCGTGAATCAAATTTCAGCGATCTGATGACTAATCCTGGTCTGGAGGCCGACGGGTCGCCAACCCCATCAAAGCAGGTCTGAGCTGGCCACCTGTGCCTGAACATACCCCCCCACGTAAGTCACTTTGAGATAGAAGTCAATTCTAAAGTCATGTAAATGTAAATGAAGTCGAGCGCTACAGAGGACAACACATACGCCACATCTTTTTACGCATACTACCCTCTTTATTAGGTGCATCATAGGATTGGATTACAAAAACAATTCTCACTTTTCATTGACACTATCAGCAGCTATCGATTATTTTAGTAATCGAGTAATCCATCAATGAGTTGGTTCGATATATCGGATTTATTTATCGGATAAAACATACTTTGTAGCCTCAATGCGTATTTTGTGGAAAATAGTTGGAATAAAAAAATGTAACTTTTTACCATCTATTTACCTTTTTTGACCTTTCATTTTCTATATTAATTTTTCACCTTTAATTGACCTTCTATTTGTTTTATCTTACATTTTATTTACTTTCTATATAACTTATTTTACACTTTATTTACCTTGTATTTACCTTCTTTGACCATATTTTACCTTTTTTAGCCTCTATATTCCTTTTTTTGGTACTTGTATTTACCTTGTATTTAACGTATTTTAACTTATTTACCTTCTTTGACCTTTTATTTAGCTAATGTTTAACTTATATTTTACTTATTTTACCTTTTATTTACCATCTATCTACCTTGCTTGGCCATCTTTTACTTTGTTTTATCTTCTGTATTCCTTTTTTACCTTTTATTTACTCTCTTTGACCGTCTTTTACCTTGCTTTACCGTCTTTTATGTTCCTTCGTTACCTTTTATCTACCTTCTAGCTTACTTCTTTACCTATTCTTTACATTATTTTACCTTTCATTTACTTTCTATTTACCTATATTAGCTTCCATTTACCTTCTATTTAACATATGTTGCCCTTTATTTACTTTCTATTTAACTTTGATTTCCCTTCTTTGACTTTTTTTTTACCGGGTGTAATCTTCTTTTACCTTTTGTATTACTTTGATTACCTTCTATTTAACCCTTATTGACCTTATTTTACACTTTATTTACCTTATATTTAGCTAATTTTACAATTTATTTACCTTCTGTTTACCTACTTACCTTCTTTGACATCATAACTTAGTTGCACCTTCTATTTTCCTTTTTACCTTTGATTTACCTTCTTTTACCTTCTATTTAACTTATTTTACCTTTCATTTACCATTTTTTACTATTTATTTACCTTACATTTAACTTCTTTTACCTTTTATTTTTACATTTTATTTACCTTACATTTACCTTATTTGACCATATTTTACCTTATATATATATATATATTTTGGTTTCATCTGACCACATGACATTCTCCCAATCCTCTGCTGTATCATCCATGTATCCATTTTGGTATAAACTCAACTCGTCGTGTTTGGAGGAGAATATTGAGTTGCATCCCAAGACCACCATACCTACTGTGAAGCATGGGGGTGGAAACATCATGCTTTGGGGCTGTTTCTCTGCTAAGGGGACAGGACGATTGATCCGTGTTAAGGAAAGAATGAATGGGGCCATGTATCGCGAGATGTTGAGCCAAAACCTCCTTCCATCAGTGAGAGCTTTAAACGGTTGACCAAATATTTATTTTCCACCATAATTTATAAATTTCGTTAAAATTCCTACAATGCGAATTCCTGGATTTTTTTTTCACATTCTGTCTCTCACAGTTGAAGTGTACCTATGATGAAAATTACAGACCTTTGTCATCATTTTAAGTGGGAGAACTTGCACAATCGGTGGCTGACTTAATACTTTTTTGCCCCACTGTATATGTATATATATATATATATATATATATATATATATATATATATATATATATATATATATATATATATAAAATCATTTATATTTATCAGTTACACTCATTAAACGATTAGTCAAAACAACAGACTACAAATCAAAGCCTTTTTCTGATCGATTAATCGTTGCAGCCTTATGCGTCATACTTAGTTATTAATGATATGACCCGGTCATGTGACCTTTGTGTAACCCAGAAAGTGACCTCAAACACACGTGCCCCTAACAAAGGTGGCCACCCATGACTTGACGTAAACAAAGCGTAATAACTGTGAGAACAAAAGCGCTGACTGTGCTAATTAAAAGTGAGGCCGTGTGAGTTGCCGAGCCACCAGCACTTTTCCGTCCACACTTATCTTCCAAAAGCGTCTCAAAGTGAAGTTTTGCTCGGCTCCAAAGATTTCGCCGGCGTGTGCGCTTGTTCCTGAAAAGTGCCGAGCTCAGCAGCGCAGATAAGCTTATTGCCAGAGATAACAAAAGTCTTTGCACAAAGAGGAGCGCGGCGGAAGACAACGTGAAAGACTTTGGTAGGCGCGAGTACGACGCTGGGGGGAAAGCACTGAAGGTGTACTTCCTGCCCTCCTATTGGCCGCCGCCCAGCAAAGAGCGTGACGTCGACCCGGAGACGCTCCCTCGACTTTGCGGCCTAGCTCGGAGGATATTTGAGGCCGCTTCAAAAAGCCCAGATAAGAGTATGCGCGCTCACGCCGTCACAGTCACCTTCCTCCATCGTTGCCAATTACTGCACCTCGACTGAGGCACACACTCGCCGTCTTAGCGGAAAAGTTTCGGCGTCGGATTACAAGTCGGATCATACAAGAGCGTGTTATTGACTTCAACGCTAAAATCTTTCTATTGTCCTCTGTATTGATAATAATGATAAACACATGGTGGTGGTAAGCTACCTTTGATAATATTAATAGTCTTCTTCTTATCATTATTATTATTATTAACAATAAACACGTTGTTGTGGGTTGCTACATTTAATAATAATAAATAATTTAATAGTGGTAAGCTACATTTAATAATAATAATAATAATAAAAATAATTTAATGGTGGTAAGCTACACTTAATGATAAAAATGATACAAATGTTGGTTGTGGTAAGCAATAATTAATAATAATATTAAACACATTGATGCTGGTAAGCTACATTTAATAATAACAATAATAAAAACATGTAATGGTAGTAAGCTACATTAATGATAAAAATAATAAAAATGTTGGTTGTGGTAAGCTATACTTAATAATAATAATAATAAACGCATTGATGCTGGTAATCTACATTTAATAATAATAATAAAAAACATTTAATGGTAGTAAGCTCCATTTAATAATACAAATAATAAACATGTTGGTAGTGTTAAAGTTGAAGTACCAATGATTGTCACACACACAATAGGAGCTACATTTTATCATTTAAATAATAAACACATTAATGGTGGTGAGCTACATTTAATAATAACAATAATAAAATAATAAACCTTTTGATGGTGGTAAGCTACGTTTATTGATACTAATAAACATATTTTAATGATGGTAAGCTAAATTTAATATTAATAATAATAACAAATTATTCAATGGTGGTAAGCTACATTTAATAATAAAAATAAACACGGTCGTGGTAAGCTATACTTAATAATAATATTAAACGCATTGATGCTGGTAAGCTACATTTAATAATAGTAATAATAAAATGTTTAATGGTGGTAAGCTACATTTAATAATAAAAATAATAAACTAGTTGATAGTGTTAAGCTATATTTTATAAATTAAATAATAAACACATTGATGGTGGTAAGCTACATTTAATAATAATAAACAATGTAAAGGTAGTAATCCACATTTATTAATAATAATAATAATACAAATAATTTAATGGCATTAAGCTACATTTTAAAATAAAAATAATAAACATATTGATGGTGGTAAGCTATAATTAATAATAATAATACCAAACACTTTGATGGTGGTAAGCTACATGTAATAACCATAATTAAAAACATATTAATGGTGTAAAGCTTAATTTGTAGCTACTGCTGCCCTGGGGTAGACTGACAGGATTGTAGCCATACACCAGTACGAGTTTAACTTGGGGCAAAGTCGGTGAAGTGTCTTGCCCAAGGACATAATGGCAGTGGCTGGAAGCTGGATTCATACCAAGAACCGTCAAGTTTCTAGACCGCTGCTCTATCACCTGAGCCACACCACCCTGGGTATGACAGCATACTGCATTTTGGAGTACTTCTTGATGTGAACACTCTTGGGCACTGAAGAGTAAGTGTAAGTACGTAAGTGTACAGTAAGACACTTATGCACGAGTGGAAGTACACAAATGTAACACACTTGTGCCCTTAAAGACTAAGTGGAAGTACACAGGTGTAACACACGTATGTACTTAAAGACTAAGTGGAAAGTATGCAAGAGTATCAAACTAATGCACTAAAACCACTGAGTGTAAGTATGCAGGTATAACACACTTATGCACTGGAAAGACTAAGTGTAAGTACACAAGTGTAACACACTTATACACTTAAAGACTGGGTGTAAGTATGCGAGTGTAACACATTTATACACTTAAATACTAAGTGTAGGTACGCAAGTGTAACACACTTATGCACTTACAGACTAAGTTTAAGTACGCAAGTATGATACACTTATGCACTAAAAAGAGAAAGTGTAAGTATGCAAGTGAAGTGAAGTGAATTATATTTATATAACGCTTTTCTCGAGTGACTCAAAGCGCTTTACATAGTGATAGCCATTATCTAAGTTACATTTATACCAGTGTGGGTGTCACTGGGAGCAGGTAGGTGAAGTATCTTGCCCAAGGTGGTGGTGCCTATTTCAGGTACAATCGGTCGGATGGCGGTGTACACCCTGGACAAGTCACCACCTCATCACAGGGCCAATACGGATAGACAGACAACATTCACACTCACATTCACACACTAGGGTGTACAATTTAGTGTTGCCAATCAACCTATCCCCAGGTACATGTCTTTGGAAGTGGGAGGAAGCCGGAGTAACCGGAGGGAACCCACGCATTCACGGGGAAAACATGCAAACTCCACACAGAAAGATCCTGAGCCCGGGATTGAACCCAGGACTGCTCAGGACCTTCGTATTGTGAGGCAGATACACTAACCCCTCCTCCACCGTGCTGCCCGTAGACAGGTGTATGCACTTACAAACTAAGTGTACGTAAACAAGTATAACACACATATGCACTTAAAGAATAAGTGTAAATGATAAATAAATGATAAGTGTAAATGATAAATAAATGTGTCAGTTTAACACACTTAAGCACCTAAAGACTAAGTGTAAGTAAACAAGTGTAACACACATATGCACTTAAAAACTAAGTGTAATTAAACAAGTATAACACACTTATGCACTTAAAAACTAAGCGTTAGTAGACAGGTGTATGCACTTAAAGACTAAGTGTAAGTATGCAATTGCAACACACTACTCCACCAATCAACAGGTGAATAATTAAAGTTGGTATTTACATCAAAAACAAAAATCAGGGCTGATCAAGCACATCTCAACCAACGAAAGCCTTTGTCAGCGTTTTGGAGCCACATCAAAAGTGCAATCAGTAATATAAAGTTGAGGGTAATCAAGTCGCGTGATTACCCTCGACTTAGGTGACCTAAACCTTACGACCCCCCTCCTCCTCTCTTAGAATGACTAATTTGTGGTTATTGATCGGAGGGTTTGGGAGAGGAGATGGAGTGAGAGAGGGTCAAAGGGGCGAGCGAGGGGGTGGGGGAGGTTGGGTGGTGCATCTTGTATTCAGCGTGTCCCTTCACTGCGGTTCTTCTTTTTTCTCTCTTCCTAATCTTTAATGTTGGAAGAAAACGCCAATGGTTGCAGTGCGTCAAAGTCACCCCACCCGCGCTGTGGGCCACCGTCTCAAATGAAAGCTCGGTGAGGACCAGCAGAGGACGACCCACGTCAGCGTGTATACAAGCTGCAGCCCAGGGGCCGGTTTGAGCCCGCATTAATCATTTTATGATATTGCACGCTTAGTCAGCAACACAACTTAGGATGTTTGCTTCACAAGTAAGTTTTGAAGGCATTTGTCTAAGTCAGGGATGTCCAAACCTTAGATAGATAGATGGATAGCTAGATAGATGAATAAAGCATTTGGTGGCCATTTTCATATGTTTCCATTTTCGAAACCAATTATACTTATATTTATTAGGGCTGCGAATCTTTGGGTGTCCCACAATTCGATTCAATATCGATTCTTGGGGTCGCGATTCGATTATATATCGATTTTTTCGTTTCAACACGATTCAAAAACGATATTTTTCCGATTCAAAACGATTCTCTGTTCATTCAATACATAGGATTTCAGCAGGATCTACCCCAGTCTGCTGACATGCTAGCAGAGTAGTAGATTTAAAAAAAACAAAAACACTTTTATAATTGTAAAGGACAATGTTTTATGAACTGATTGCAATAATGTAAATTTGTTTTAACTATTAAATGAACCAAAAACATGACTTATTTAACTTTGTAAAAACTTTGGACACGGTCTGTTGTTAAGCTTATGAGATGCGTTGCAAGTGTAAGCCACTGTGACACTATTGTCCTTTTTTTTTTAATTTTTATAAATGTCTAATGATAATGTCAATGAGGGATTTTTAATCACTGCTATGCTGAAATTATAACTAATATTGATACTGTTGTTGATAATATCCATTTTTGTTTCACTACTTTTGGTTTGTTCTGTGTCGTGTTTGTGTCTCCTCAATTGCTCTGTTTATTGCAGTTCTGAGTGTTGCTGGGTCAGGTTTGGTTTTGGAATTGGATTGCATTGATATGGTATTGCTGTGTATTGGTTTGTGGGATTGATTAAAGAAAATATATATTATATTTTTTTTAAAGCAATTAAAAAAAAAAGAGAATCGATTCTGAATCACACAACGTGAGAATTGCGATTCGTATTCGAATCGATTTTCCCCCACACCCCTAATATATATATATATATCTATATCTATATATATATATATATATATATATATATATAGATATAGATATATATATATATATATAGATATATATATGTATATTTGTTTATTTTTTTATCAACCGTTAGGGCTCCCCTTAAGTTAGGTCCCGGGTACCCGTAAGGGTCTCAGTCATAACAATGTTACAAATAAATAATATAATGTTTTATTTTTTCATTATTCAAAGCTTAAATCTCTAAATCAACTTCGGGTCTATCTGCTGGATTTCTTTTTATTATTGATGCCATTTTTGTTTTATGCCAAAAACATGAAATATGTAACATTTTCCCCCGAAAAATATTTCAAAGTGGAATATTTGATGTGAAGTAATTGGAGCCTTGATGAATAGGTCAGTAATTCATAAGATCGTTGATTTTGATTTATTATTGTTTTTGAGTAATAACGGTTTAAAAAAAAAAATCCCACTAAAATGATTGGACATCCAAAAGACCCCACTCATTAAAAGTGTTAAAATTTGTCGGATTTTCTTTTACTTCTACCCTTAAGTCTCTGAATTAATTCTCAGCCTCTCAGTCGGAAATTATTGAAGTCTTTTTACTAATGCAAACTTTTATCACTAGATGTTAAAAAAACATTGGCCGCGGGTTGCAGACCCCTGTAACGCCAGATCAGGGGTGTCCTAACGTTTTCCACTTAAGGCTGAACACTGAAAAATTAAAACATGCAGAGGTCATTTTTAAATTTTTCATTTTCAAAACCAATACAATATATTATACTATATATTTTTTTACCATTAGGGCTCCTCTAAATCTTGAACCTGGGGACCCCTAAGGGTCTCAGCCACATATGTTTTAAAAATAAGCATTTATATACACATTGATTTAAATTCATTATTATTGGGACAAGTGGTAGGAAAATGGATGGATGGATGGATTATTTTTTGAGCAATGACACGTTTAAAAATAATTCCACTAAATTCTTGGGGCTCCAAAAGGGCCCGACTCATAAACGTGTTAAAAATAAGTCATATATTTTTATTTGTTCTTTTTTTAACTTCAAACACTTAAATCTCTAGGTCACGGGTCCCCAAACTTTTTGACCAGGGCGCCGCATTAGGTTAAAAAAATGGGGCAAGGAGCCTGTCATGCCTGTAAATCAGTTTTATGTTTGATCATGTTTATGTTTATGTTTTGTTTTTGGACTCTTGTTTCCCGTTTTTGCATTTCCTGGTTTTGTTGGTTTCCATAGTTACTCATTAGTTTCCACCTGGTCTCCAAGTCACGCCCCTGCCTTCAGCCCCACACCTGTTTTCTCATCATCATAGTCACTATCTAAATCATTAGTTTTCTGTTCCTCGGCCTGGGATCTTTGCTTATGCATGCTGCTTACTTGCTGTACTACTTACTACCTTCATGCCCTCGATCACCTGCCACACTGAAAAAAATAACTCATAAGATTTACCTGAAAAAATTATTGTAAGTATTTGCACGCAAATTATTTAAGTAAAATTTAATGCTGCAATATCAAGTAACACTCACTTGCCAGTATCAAGGAAATTCTACTTACCATATAACATAACAGTTGTGAAGATATTAAGTAACAGTTACTTAATTACATCCAAGTTTTAAGTTATATTTATTTAAACAAATTAAGTAAAGTCTACTTGTTTTTCATCGGCAGGAACATCATTTTACTCAAAATTTTAAGTAAATTTAATATAACGTATTTTCTTGAATAGCCGAAGGGGCGCTATTTAACTTAAAACCTCTTCTCACTCCTGCGCTTATCAGTGGCATGCAGTGAAAAATTGAGTGTGATAATAAAAAATTAAAAAATAAAAATAAATAAATAAATAAATTCTGCGGCCCGGTGGGTGGAGCCCACTGCTCTGCAACATGTCATCGAGCCCGCTTTTAAACCATGCTGTCTGCATGCCGGAAGGACGCATGCGTTTCGCTGTTTCTCATACGAGATTGCAATGCATACTTGGTCAACAGCCATACCTTTTACACTGACGGTTGTGATATAAACAACTCTAACATTCTTACTAATATGCACCACACTCTGTGAACCCACACCAAACACATTATAAACGCAAGATAAGAATTACTCATAAGGCCACCTTGCAGTGCTCTGTGAAGTCATCTCTAAAGGCCGGAGCAGAGCCAGTCAGCCAGAGCCTGTTGTGCTGTGCGCATGCGTCGTCGTGCATGCGTTTCAAAACACTAGATTTTCGGAGTAAAGTTTATGTAATATTTTTAGGTTTATGTACGTGGGGGGGGGCAACTGGGGACTCTTGTCTAACGTCTCATCAGATTGATTGATTGATAGATTAGGGACTGTGTCCCAATACTTTTGTGTGCCTGTGTGTGTCATCAAATGGTGATGATGTAACAGTGTGACACATTGGACACACACACACACACACACACACGCACACACACATACACACACACACACAAAGCAGGAGAAAATGTCACAGCAATACCACGCCACGCAAAAAACACGCGCACCGTGCACACACACACTTACATACAAACATGCACACACACGCACACACATACAAACACACACACACACTCTCATTTCCAGGTCAAAAACTGTGCACGCGTAGCCGCCTGCTGCTACAATCATGAGAGATTCCTGGTCCTGGAAAGCGATCTGAGAACTCCTCATTAAAAATTCATCCTCTCCCTCGGCGCTCGCACAACTGCGCTGGCATACATGCCCACACACACGCACGCACACACACACACGCACACACACACACGGGTGGGGGAGGGGAAGCGCTGGACTGGAAATGACATCATCTTCCTCAGTGGACTTAGCAACACCTTCTCCTCGCCTACATCACAACGCAGTCTGACTAATTCCCGGATTCCCTCTCATCCCGTCACTTCTCATCCGTCGCTCTCACAAAGTCTTTCCCACAATGCACCTTGGCCTCGCTTTCTGTCGGAACGAAGCGGCGTCTTGCTCGTCGGCGTCAACATGACGTCTGCCGACATTAGCAAGGTGCGACTCGCCGTGCACCAAAACGTCAACAAGTGTACTTTGTATTTACTTCCCGTTTTTAGTGGTGAATTGTAGACGTTTAACTCAGTAGTCCCTCCCCCTTTCACCAAAATGGCGGTTTGGGCTATGTTAAATGGTACCTAGTATGCGAGACCGACTTTCTAACCTGCTGATTTGGATTTGGGATCTGTCAATGTCCTGAAAATGTGAAATAATAAAACAATCTTGTTTTACTTTCTACTTCTTTCAAACGGTCCGTTTGGAATTTGTCTGTTTTGTGACATTCTTCACACCTGTGACGTCTGCGATTATCTCTATACATGGTCCATGGTCCGGAGTCCACCATTTATTCAACGTTTGAGTATTTGTCGTTTGGAACGACACAAAGACCGAAAAAGATCTGTTGTTGTTTGTTTCAAAGGGGAACATTATCACCAGACCTATGTAAGCATCAATATATACCTTGATGGTGCAGAAAAAAGACCATCTATTTTTTAACCGATTTACGAACTCTAAAAGGGTGAATTTTGGCAAATTAAACGCCTTTCTGTTTATCGCGCTGGAGGCGATGACGTCAGAATGTGACGTCGCCGAGGTAACACGCCCGCCATTTTCATTTTCAACACATTACAAACACCGGGTCACAGCTCTGTTATTTTCCGTTTTTTTGACTATTTTTTGGAACCTTGGAGACATCATGCCTCGTCGGTGTGTTGTCGGAGGGCGTAACAACACTAACAGGGAGGGATTCAAGTTGCACCACTGGCCCGAAGATGCGAAAGTGGCAAGAAATCTGCCGCCAGACCCCCATTGAATGTGCCGGAGTGTCTCCACATTTTACCGGCGATGCTAAGGTAGACATGGCACAGAGATGTATGGATAACCTCCAGATGCATTTGCAACGATAGTCAACGAAATCACAAAGGTGAGTTTTGTTGATGTTGACTGCCAGCTAATCGATGCTAACATGCTACGCTAATCGAAGCTAACATGCTACGCTAATCGATGCTAACATGCTATTTACCGGCGGTGCTAAAGCAGACATGTCACAGAGATGTATGGCTAACCTGCAAATGCATTTGCAACGATAGTCAACAAAATCACAAAGGTGAGTTTTATTGATGCTGACTGCCAGCTAATTGATGCTAACATGCTACGCTAATCGGTGCTAACATGCTATTTGCCGGCGGTGCTAAAGCAGACATGGTACAGAGATGTATGAATAACCTGTAGATGCATTTGCGACTATATTACGTTTCCTTCCACCCGTATTTAATGCGAAAAAAACACTTACCAATCGATGGATTTAAGTTGCTCCCGTGTCAAAAGATGCGAAAGTCCTGATTGTTTGGTCCACACATTTCACCGGCGATGCTAACGCAGCTATTCGGCCATGCTATGACTATGAATTCGCTCAATAGCTTTAGTTTCTTCTTCAATACTTTCATACTCCAACCATCTGTTTCAATACATGCGTAATCTGTTGAATCGCTTAAGTCGCTGAAATCCGAGTTTGAATCCGAGCTAATGTCACTATATCTTGCTGTGGTATTCCCATTGTTTGTTTACATTGGCAGCACTGTATGACGTCACAGGGAAATGGCCAGTGTCTTCGCAGAGAGCGAAAATCAAGCACTTTAAAGCTTTATTTAGGGATATTCCGAGACCGGTAAAATTTTGAAAAAAACTTCAAAAAATACAACAAGCCACTGGGAACTGATTTTTATTGTTTTTAACCCTTTTGAAATTGTGATAATGTTCCCCTTTAAAGGAGAACTGCACTTTTTGGGGGGAATTTTGCCAATCGTTCACAATCATTACGAGAGACAAGCAGACAAAAGGTTTTTGTGTTTCTGTCAAGGGGTTTGCGTCCTGTGAGACGACGAAGGTTGTAGTATAAACGGGTAGTTGATGATTAAACAAACAAAAAGCGAGAGAGAAGTGCTCTGACTGGACAAACTATGAAGGAAACAAATCTAAACGCTGGAACACAGCAAAAAAACTTACCGTATTTCCTTGAATTGCCGCCGGGGCGCTAATTCATTTAAAACCTCTTCTCACTCCTGCGTTTACCAAAGGCATGCGGTAAAAGTAAGGATGCGCTAATTATTTTAAAATATCTTCTCACTCCGGCACTTACAAAGGTATGCATTAAAAATTTGAGTGTGATGTAAGCTTGGACCTTAAATCCTACTGAATAGCTCTTAAACTTCTTCCCTCTTTGCGATTTCAAATACCGGTATTGAAATCAGCCTCCTTTATTTTGAAAATGATGACAGGGGAAGTGTCACTCGTGACGTCACGAGTTTGACCAGGCGGTAATTCTAAGCTTGCGCTAATTATTTTGGGAAGCAAGTTCAACCCGACAGTAATTCAAGGCAGGCGCATACTATATGCCTTGCGGCAATTCAAGGAAATACGGTACAAGGAATGTGGAGCAAATGGCGTCCACAAAATACATGCGTACTTGAGCTCGGCAAGGAGATAATCGTCAACAGTGACCAGCGATTACAGTTCCGACAACAATCTGGTTGTGGGGGGGCGTGGCCTGCAGACTGTCAGCGAAGCGGGGTGTGCCAGGACCGGCTTAGAGATCAGCGGCAGGTGCGTTGATGACACAGCTGAGAGTGTTTGTCCGATCACCTGTCGCTCTGTTAAAGGCAGCAGTCGGAAAGGAGAGAGAGAAAGAGTTGTTGTTGGAGTGGAGCACAACCGAGAGACAAACTGATGGCTGAAAAGCACAACGAGAGACGATTGAAGAATAAATCATTGTTTTTAACCATGAACGAGGCTATCATATCCGTCCTTGGTGGTCCAACGAAACCGGTCTCCACACTGGTGTCAACTTATATAGTGCTAATTCCCAACAGAAAACAGGTGAGGGGGAATATTGCTCAAAGGCAGGGATAAAGCTGCTGCGGGAAAAGAGAAAACAGGAAGTGAAAACCTACATATTAAGAGCACAAGACAGGAACTAAAATAGCACACAGAAAATTACCAAGAAACTGTCACGTGCGGCGCGAGGTCGGGTCGGGGTTTGTTCTCCCGGAATGCAGAACGGATGGCTCCGGACGACACCGTGAGGTAGGAGATGATTTATTTCTCATAAATCAGAAACGTACCCACAATACAGAACAAACAAAAGAAAAACGTGCCGATCGCATGGGAAGCTAAGGCAACAACTTAGAACAGGAAACTCAGGAGCAAGGCTCATGAACATCGGAACGTAACAGTTGCGTAACAATGGAGCCACACGAGCAAGGTGAATAAATAGCTCTCTGGTTAGTGCTCAACAGCAGGTGAACGTGCAGAGCACTAATCAGAGGCAGGTGAAACCAACTAGTACCCATGGAAACCAAAACAAACACCCAACGTGCTAAAAACAGGAACCGAGGGAGTCCAGAACCAACAGAACATAACTAAACAAAACATGATCCGGGTCACGGATCATGACAGAAACAGCATAATCTGATAAAATGTAATAAAATCCCTCCCAACATAACGGAATCCAAATGTAGAGAAAACAAAAATCGAAAAAGTCCAAAGTCACGTGAGGGTAGAGGCAGGACTAGACCTGGCCGACGGCACTTAACTCTACCAATTTTTGGTACCTATGGGTGTGTTGATAAATATTATTTAATTTTGAGAATAAAATCAAATTTTTTATTGCAACATTAAAAGGTAGGATGATTATGATAACTGCTGACTCGTTGTTATATCTTGTTTTATTATCACATTTCTGAGTCTCATTTGCAAGTATGACACTAAGTCACAATTACAGTTGCAAGTCCAAGAAATTAGATGGCAGTAGTGTGTAGTTTATGGTGTGTTGGCTCGTCAGTTACGTCTTTGCTGTCGATTCTTTCGTTGTGCCCTAAAAAGTGTTAATACTGAAAGTATTGCACTTATTAAGCACCAACTGTTTGATTGTAACGTAGTTTTCATCAACAAATTTGGAGGTGTGGAAATCGCCATGTAAAATCACTAATGCTATTAGTAGCATGTTAATAGCAAAGCCAATGTATGTTAGCATTAAGCTGGAACATTTTTGGAAAACTGGAGCCTTACTTCACTTATGTACAAGCTTTTTTTGAGTCCATTTCTTTGTTGGCATTGAAAATTGATGATATTAAAGGCCTACTGAAACCCACTACCACGCAGTCTGATAGTTTATATATCAATGATGAAATATTAACATTTCAACACATGCCAATACGGCCTTTTTAGTTTACTAAATTGCAATTTTAAATTTCCCGCGAGTTTCTTGTTGAAAACGTCGCGGAATGATGACGTGTACGCGTGACGTCACGGGTTGTCAGGAAATATTAGCGCTTTACCACTTGCGGCTAAAAGTCGTCTGCTTTAACCGCATAATTACACAGTATTTTGGATATCTGTGTTTCTGAATCTTTTGCAATTTGTTCAATTAATAATGGAGAGTACAAAGAACAATGCTGTTGGTGAAAAGCGGTGTATTGCAGCTGTCTTTAGCACCGAGACACAGCCAGTGTTTCTTTGTTTGTTGTGAAGCAGAGCGGTCAATCGAACATGTTTTCTCTACGTCAACCAGCATGTTTTTGGATGGGGAAATTGTGTCATATATCTTACCGGAGACATCAGTGGATTATTCGTCGTCTTGCAGCAGCTGTCAAAAAAGGCAGCTGTGAGCTTGGCTCCTCGGCTTCTCTCTGAGACACTGCGTGTTCACCGCAGCCATCCGACCTCGAGGTATGTCTTTACAATCTTTACAATCTCACTAAAACACTATTAAAACAATAAGCAGATTAATGGGGAAATTGTTGCTTTCTCGGTCCGAATTGCTCTTACTGCTGGTGGCTCCCATTATAAACAATGTGAATATGTGTGGAGCCCTGCAACACGTGACGTCACGTGCACATACTTCCGGTAAAGGCAGAGCTTTTCTATTAGCGACCAAAAGTTGCGAACTTTATCGTCGATGTTCTCTACTAAATCCTTTCAGCAAAAATATGGCAATATCGCAAAATTATCAAGTATGACACATAGAATGGACCTGCTATTCCCGTTTGAATAACAACATTTCATTCCAGTAGGCCTTTAAAAAGCTACTGTAACATGACACTGTTGGATTTTACGGGATTCAGTCCGTGCCAAAAAATAGTACCGGATTGGGTACATATTCTTGTTCCAGACGGTTAACAGTGCTTTTCATACCAACAATTCTTCTGTTTGACTCATTCCACATTACAAATTAACACAAGTATGATTCCTGCTGACATTGTATCAGACGAATACTCAAAGCTCCAAAATCGGTATCACATCAGAAGTTAAAAAAAACTCAAATCGAAGTCACGTTTGTAAACAAGAGGGGGGTGTACCTAATGAAGTGGCCAGCCGTGTTCTATCTCGGACTGAGGAAGTGGAGCTCGCAGAGATGCTAACCATGTCGGGAGGATCACTTCATCCTCGGAGCGGAACACGACTTTCTCTCCGTCCTCAGTCCTCACCTCCATCTGACCACAGCAGCCCTGGGCCTTGTGCCCGCCTCCTCCTGGCGGCCATGAAGCTCTCCCCTGCCAGGTGCTAAGAGTGTTTAGCAGAGGCGGGAACATCTCTGTCACCTCTCTTTGCTTTAGCGGCTCGCACGTGTGGCGCTCTCTGGAGGGCGTTGGCGCCAGAGTGCAAATAGAACACAACCAGAACACTTCCTCAGTTCGCTCGGTGTGTGCGTGTGTGTGCGTGTGTTTGTGTGTGTGTGTGCGTGCGTGCCGCCAGCCAATTAATCTGGTTGCTTCCTGCTTTGACACCTCGCTGACTCGTCTGCTTTTTCAAACAGTCTTCCACATTTTCAGGATTATTGAGCAAGATCGCTATTGACTTAGAGGTCGAGGGGCTTGCGGTACAGGGGTCGAAGGTCAGGGTCATCATTACTGTGTACATTGTTTGTTAATTAATCAATCAACCAATCAATCACCATTTATTTAAATAACGGTTAATCACAAGTGTCTCAAAGGGCTTCACGAACTACCACATCTCCTGATCTTAAACCACGACCACACATTTTGTCTTGTTTTGTTTTATTCTGATAAATTAATCGTTTTTTTCTTGTTGTTCTCATGAATTATTTGTTTTTTTCTTGTTTTCATAAATTAGTAGTTTTTTTCTTGTTATTCTCATAAATTATTTGCTTTTACCCACATTTTTTCTCATAAATGTTTTGTTTTTGTCATGTCTGTTCATGATTTTGTTTAGTTATGTTCTGTTTTGCATAAGACTCCATTGTTTCTAGTTTTTGCACTTCCTTGTTTGTCTTATTACCATGCCAACTCATTAGTTTTCACTTTGTCCTCATGTCACGCCCCTGTCCTCATGTCTCACACCTGTTTTCACTAATCACCACAGTATTATTTAAGCCTGTCTGTTTCTGTTGTTCATTCTGGCAACATCACCTCCTTCACCACCTTCTATACCTTCCATGCAAAAGACCCATGTTCCTTTCTCATTACAGTAAGTGTTTTTGTTACTCGTGCCATAGTGCAAGTTTTTGTTTGTTCCCATAGCCAAGTTCTGTACCTCCATTGTGAGCGCTTTTTGTTTGTTCCTGTTTTTAGTTAGTGTTAAAATAAAGAAATGTGTTTACCTTCATGCCATCTCCGGTCCAAGTTTACTTGCATCTCGGGAAAACAACCACCTCATAGTCCAAGTCTTGACCGTTTTTTTCTTGTTATTCTCAAACATTTTTAGTTTTTTCTCATGTTATTCTTATAAATTATTAGTTTTTCTCATGTTACTCTTATACATTTTTAGTTTTTCTCATGTTTTTTTCCTCATAAATGTTTTTTTCCTCATGTTGTTCTCATAAATTATTTTTTCATATCAAGTTACTCTCCAATTGTTAGTTATTTCTTGTGTTATTCTCATATATATATAATTTTCTCATGAATATTTTTCGTCATGTTTTTCTCATTTTCTTTTTTCCTCATTTTAATCCCTCTTGTTTTTTCATATTCTAATGAAAAAGACTGTGTATTCTTATAAATGATTTGTTTTTGTGTTATTCTGATAAAATATTTTCATAAAAATTTTTCTCATGTTATTTTCATAAAGGATTATTTTTTTCCATGTTATTCTCATAAAGTATTTGTTTTATTCATGCTATCCTCATAAATTATGATGTTTTTTCCCAATATTATTCTCATAAATATTTATCTCTCTCATGTTATTCTTAGGAGTTATTTTTTTCTCTCATGTTATTTTCATAAAAAATACAATGCTGTTATCCGTTGATTAGTTTTTTTTTCTTGTGTTGTCATATACCGTATATATTTTTTCCTCATGTTATTCTCATGAATACTTTTTCTTATGTAATTATCATTTTGTTTTTTCCTCACCTCATTCTTAAATTCTGTCATTAATAGTCCCATGAAAAAAAGATTGTACGACCTCATAAATGATTTGTTTTTTGTCTTAAGTCTCAGAAATTATTTCCTGGTGTTATTGTCATACATACATTTTTAGTACTATTATTTTCATAAACAATTAAGTTTTTTTCACGTTATTCCCATGATGTATTAGTTTTTTGGGTGATATTCTCAACACGTTTTAGGTTTTTGTATGTTATTCTCATGAATATTTATTTCAATGTAATTTTCATAAATCCTTTGTTTCTCATGTTATTCTCATAAATAGTTTAAAAAAATATTATTCTCATAAAATCTTGACTTTTTTGAGGGCAATTTGCGAACATCTTTGCAATGTTGCAACTTTCTTCTTATATTTTCATTAAATTGATTTAGGCGCTTCATAACTTTGATTGATTGAAAATGATTTTTTCCATACTTTTAAGTCAGACCAGAGTGGACTTTGCCATGTCTTGTGAGACCAGGGTGTACTAAAGTATGTCAACAGACCAGCACAAGGACATCAGCAGGTAATCAGTTTAAGAACAACATCTCTCAAAGAGCTATAACAATATATTTATGGATTTCACAATCTAGGGTCCGTAATATCATCAAAAGGTTCAGAGTATCTGTTGAAATCACTGCACGTAAGCGATGATATTACAGACCTTCAATCCCTCAGGCGGTACTGCATCAAAAAGCGACATCAATGTGTAAATTATATCACCACATGGGCTCAGGAACACTTCAGAAAACCACTGTCAGTAACTACGGTTTGTCGCTACATCTGTAAGTGCAAGTTAAAACTCTACTAAGCAAAGTGAAAGCAATTTATCAACAACACCCAGAACGCAGTTGGCTTCGCTGGGCCCGAGCTCATCAAAGATGGACTGATGCAAAGTGTAAAAGTGTTCTGTGGTCTGATGAATCCACATTTCAAGTTTTTTTTTTCGGAAACTGTGGACGCCGTGTCTTTCGGACCAAGGAGGAAAAGAACCATCCGGATTGTTATAGGTGCAAAGTTCAAAAGCCAGCATTGTGATGGTATGGAGGTGTAGGTTAAATTAGATAGTACTTTATTTATTCCTTCAGGAGAGTTCCTTCAGGAAAATTAAAATTTTCAGCACAATCCCATTCAAAATCAGACAAACGTTACAGGGAGACAGAACAGGATCGCTGACGGGTCTGCCGGCTTCCAGCGCCCCTTACAAAAAAGGTGAGATACAGGTAAACATGTACACATCTGTGAAGGCACCATTAATGCTGAAAGGTACATACAAGTTTTGGTGCAACGTATGTTGTCATCCAAGCAACGTTATCATAGACGCCCCTGCTTATTTCATCAAGACAATGCCAAGCCACATGTTATGTAAGTGTGGCTTTATATTAAGAGAGTGCCGGTACTAGACCAGCCTGCCTGAAGTCCAGACCTGTCGCCCATTAAAAATGTGTGGAGCAATATGAAGCCTAAAATACCACACCTGAGACCCCGGACTGTTGAACAACTTAAGCTGTACATCAAGCAACAATGGGAAATAATTCCGCCTGAAAAGTTTCATAAATTGGTCTCCTCAGTTCCCAAACGTTTACTGAGTGTTGTTAAAAGGAAAGGCCATGTAACACAGTGGTAAAAATGCCCCTGTGCCAACTTATTTGCAATGTGTTGCTGCCATTATATTATAAGTTGATAATTATTTGCAAAAAAAAATTAAGTTTCTCAGATTGAACCTTAACTATCTTCTCTTTGCAGTCTATTCAATTGAATATAAGTTAAAACAGGATTTCTATTTTTATTTACCATTTACACAACATACCAACTTCACTGGTTTTGGGTTTTGTATACATGCCGATCATCCAAACGTCTACAATAACTGGGAGGAAAAGATGCAAATATAATTATTTAGCACGTGCAATGTGATTTATCAATATGCATCACCCATCTATTTTCTACCGCTTATTCCCTTTAGGGTCGCGGGGGGCGCTGGTGTCTATCTCTGCTACAATCGGGCGGAAGGCGGCGTACACCATGGACAAGTCGCCACCTCATCACATCACCGTTTTACCTAATTTAAAAAAAAAATAATAATTTAAGTGTACTAGTGCCTTACACTTAGTATTTAAACTTAGTATTTTAAGTGTACTAGTACCTTACACATAATACTTAGTCTACTAAGTGCACTAGTGCCTTACACTTAGTACTTATACTTAGTGTTTTAAGTTCACTAGTGTCTCACACTTAATACTAATAATTAATCTGTTAGTGCACTAGTGCCTTACACTTAGTAGTTAAATTTAGGATTTTAAGTGTACTAGTGCCTTACAAATAATACTTAGTATTTTAAGTTCACTAGTGCTTTAAGTGTACTAGTGCCTTACACTTAGTACTTATACTTAGTCGTTTAAGTGCACTGATGTCTAACACTTAGTAGTTATACTTGGTCATTTAAGTGCTCTTGTGCCCTACACTTAATAGTTATACTTAGTTGTTAAAGTGCACTAGTGCCTTACACTTAGTATTTATACTTAGTCTTTTAAGTGTACTAATGCCTTACACTTGATACTTATATTTAGTATTTTAAGTGCACTAGTGCTTTACACTTAATACTTATGCTTAGTCTATTAGTGCATTAGTGTCTTACACTTAATACTTACATGTATATTTGGTCTTTTAAGTGCACTAGTGCCTTATACTTAGTACTTATACTTAGTCTTGTTGAGTGTTGAGTGCGTTGACATTGAGACGAATGCTCGAATGCAGTACACTGTCATTACTGGGACGCAGTCTAACGTTTTGCAACATGAAATAAAAAGGAGAGAAGCAGAATGTAAATATTGAGATGACAATAGCATACTTACTCCAACATTCACACAGTCAGGGACAAAGTGCACAGTGTACTTATTGAAGTGTACTGACAGAAGTATAGACAGGAATGCAAGAGATGGCTAATGCAGTGTTGCTGACGTTAGCGTCAGCAAGGCGCTAGCTGGGGGTGTCTGCCTGGCGGCTTCACGCTGTGTGTGGACACAAGAGCACTATTGATTAGTTCCCCACACAACACAACAACACAACACAACTGCTGGGAATCAAACACGCTCACAGCAACTTCAACAGGCAGGCAGGAAGAGCAAAGGTCACGTTGGCAGGTAGGCTGTGGTGCAAACATTGAAGAAGCAAGCAGGAAGTTACACAAAGAGGATTTTTATGAATTAAAACATGACTAAGACAACCTTGATGAACAGAATGTTGGCTTTCTTGATGAATTACTCTTAATGATTTCGCTGACATAATTGAGCCCAATTGCTAACATAAACAAGCCCAATTGCTGACATAAATGAGCCCAATCCCTGACATATTTGAGCCCAATCGCTGACATAAACGAACCCAATCGCTGACATAAATAAGCCCAATCGCTGACCAAAAACGAGCCCAATCTCTGACATAATCGAGCCCTGTCACTGACATAAATGAGCCCAATCACTGACATAATTGAGCCCAGTAGCTGACATAAATTACCCCAGTCCCTGACATAAATGAGCCAAGTCGCTGACATAAACAATCCCAATCACTGACATAAACGAGCCCAATCGCTGACCAAAAAACAGCCCAATCTGACATAATCGAGCCCTGTCACTGACATAAACGAGCCCAAAAACTGACATAAGTGAGCCCAGCTGCTGACATAAATTAGCCCAGTCGCTGACATAAACGAGCCCAAACGCAGACATAATTGAGCAAAATCGCAGACATAAATGAGCCCAATCGCTGACAAAAATGAGCCCAGTCGCTGACATAATTGAGCCCAGTCGCTGACATTAACGAGCCCAATCACTGACATAATTGAGCCAAATCGCAGACCGAAATAAGCCCAATCGCTGACAAAAATGAGCCCAGTCACTGGCATAAATGAGCCCAGTTGCTGACATAAATGAGCCCAGTTGCTGACATAATTGAGCCCAGTTGCTGACATAAATAAGCCCAGTCACTGACATAAACAAGCCCAATTGCTGACATAATTGAGCGCAGTCACTAACATAAACGAGCCCAATCGTTGACATAATTGAGCCCTGTCACTGAAATAATTGAGCCTTGTCACTGACGTAAATGTCACTTTCCACTTTCCACCACTTTCCTCCATCCCGAAGACGGATTTAGATGGAAAATGCGAGACTACTGGTCTGGGTAAGGAGTCTGTTAAATTAGAACAAGTTTTTTCTGCTTTGAGTGTTTCGGAGTTAGACATGTGTTTTACTGAGGTGGCTAACTATGATGCGTGCAGTTTATCAAAGCAACAAACAAACAATCGGAAAATCCCCGTTACTGAGGTGGCTAACCATGATGTGTGCAGTTTATCAAAGCAACAAACAAACAATCGGAAAATCCCCGTTACTGAGGTGGCTAACCATGATGCGTGCAGTTTATCAAAGCAACAATCAAACAATCGGAAAATTCCTGTCGTATCAATTCCTAGATATGGTCGTAACTATACTAAATGCACTGGGCGTAATAAACACAACATTATTAATATTGCTACTACGGATAATTTGATCAAAAACTCCCTAAAACAGCCCACTACCTATAATATAGGTTTTTTAAACATAAGATCATTGTCTCCTAAAACGTTGTTAGTTAATGATATCATCAGAGACAACAATCTTAACGTCATCGGTCTCAGCGAAACCTGGCTTAAACCAAACGACTTTTTTGCGCTAAATGAGGCATGTCCTCCTAACTTTACACATGCGCATATTGCCCGTCCGCTCAAAAGGGGTGGGGGGGTTGCACTAATATACAACGAAAACTTTAACCTTAGTCCTAACATAAATAATAAATATAAATCGTTTGAGGTGCTTACTATGAGGTCTGTCACACCGCTGCCTCTACACCTGGCTGTTATCTACCGCCCCCCAGGGCCCTATTCGGACTTTATTAATGAATTCTCAGAGTTCGTTGCTGATCTAGTGACACACGCCGATAATATAATCATAATGGGGGACTTTAATATCCATATGAATACCCCATCGGACCCACCGTGCGTAGCGCTCCAGACTGTAATTGATAGCTGTGGTCTCACACAAATAATAAATGAACCCACGCATTGCAACGGTAATACGATAGACCTAGTGCTTGTCAGGGGCATCACCGTTTCCAAAGTTACGATACTCCCGTATACTAAAGTATTGTCTGATCATTACCTTATAAAATTCGAGGTTCAGACGCATGTTCGTCAAACTAATAATAATAATAACTGCTATAGCAGCCGCAACATTAATACAGCCACAACGACAACTCTTGCTGACCTACTGCCCTCGGTAATGGCACCATTCCCAAAGTATGTGGGCTCTATTGATAACCTCACTAACATCTTTAACGACGCCCTGCGCGAAACCACATAGCACCGCTAAAGTTAAAAAAGGCTCCAAAAAAGCGCACCCCGTGGTTTACAGAAGAAACTAGAGCTCAGAAATTATTATGTGAAATGTACCCAGTCATCGACATAAATGAGCCCAGTCACTGACATAATTGAGCCCAGTTGCTGACATAATTGAGCCCACTTGCTGAAATAAACGAGCCCAGTAACTGACATAAATGAGCCCCATTGCTGACATAATTGAGCCCAGTTGCCGACATAATTGAGCCCAGATGCTGACATAAACGAGCCCAGTAACTGACATAAATGAGCCCCTTTGCTGACATAAATGAGCCCAGTCATTGACATAAACGAGGCAGTTGCTGACATAAACGAGCCCAGTTCCTGACATAATTGAGCCCAGTTGCTGATCTTCATGAGCCTAGTTGCTGACATAATTGAGCCCAGTTGCTGACCTTCGCGAGCCCAGTCACTGATACAAACGAGTCCAGTCGCTGATATAAACGAGTCCAGTGCTGACATAATTGAGCCCAGTTGCTGATACAAATGAACCCAGTTGCTGATCTTCACAAGCCCAGTTGCTGACATAATTGAGCCCAGTTGCTGACCTTCACGAGCCCAGTCACTGATATAAATGAGTCCAGTCGCTGATATAAACGAGTCGAGTGCTGACACGATTGAGCCCAGTTGCTGATACAAATGAACCCAGTCACTGACATAACAGAGCCTAGTCGCTCACATAAGTGAGCCCAGTCGCTGACATTAATGAGCCCAGATGCTGGCATAAACGAGCCCAATCGCTGACATAAATGAGGCAAGTCGCTGACATAAACGAGCCCAGTCCCTGACATAATTGAGCCAAATCGCAGACATAAATAACTCCAGTCTCTGACATAATTGAGCCCAGTTGCTGACCTTCACGAGCCTAGTCACTGATATAAACGAGTCCAGTCGCTGATATAAACGAGTCCAGTGCTGACATAATTGAGCCCAGTTGTTGATACAAACGAACCCAGTCACTGATATAATTGAGCCTAGTCGCTCACATAAGTGAGCCCAGTCGCTGACATTAATGAGCCCAATCGCTGACATAAACGAGCCTAATTGCTGACATAATTGAGCCTAGTTGCTGACATAAATGAGCCCAGTCGCTCACATAATAGAGCCCAGACGCTGACATAAACGAGCCCAATTGCTGACATAAATGAGCCAAGTCGCTGACATAAACGAGCCCAGTCCCTGGCATAATTGAGCCAAATCGCAGACATAATTGAGCCAAATCGCTGACATAAATGAGCCCAGTCTCTGACACAATTGAGCCCAGTTGCTGACATAATTGAGCCCAGTTGCTGACCTTCACAAGCCTAATCACTGATATAAACGAGTCCAGTCGCTGATATAAACGAGTCCAGTGCTGACATAATTGAGCCCAGTTGTTGATACAAACAAACCCAGTCACTGATATAATTGAGCCTAGTCGCTCACATAAGTGAGCCCAGTCGCTGACATTAATGAGCCCAATCGCTGACATAAACGAGCCTAATTGCTGACATAATTGAGCCTAGTTGCTGACATAAATGAGCCCATTCGCTCACATAATTGAGCCCAGACGCTGACATAAACGAGCCCAATTGCTGACATAAATGAGCCAAGTCGCTGACATAAATGAGCCAAGTCGCTGACATAAACGAGCCCAGTCCCTGACATAATTGAGCCAAATCGCTGACATAAATGAGCCCAGTCTCTGACATAATTGAGCCCAGTTGCTGACCTTCACGAGCCTAGTTACTGATATAAACAAGTCCAGTCGCTGATATAAACGAGTCCAGTGCTGACATAATTGAGCACAGTTGCTGATACAAATGAACCCAGTCACTGACATAATTGAGCCTAGTCGCTCACATAATTGAGCCCAGTCGCTCATATTAATGAGCCCAATCGCTGACATAAACGAGCCTAATTGCGGACATAATTGAGCCTAGTTGCTGACATTAATGAGCCCAATCGCTAACATAAACGAGCCTAATCGCTGACACAATTGAGCCCAGTCACTGAGATAATCAAGCCCAATCGCTGACATAATCGAGCCCAGTCGCTGACATAAATGAGCCCAGTTGCTGATATAAACGAGGCCTATCGCTGACATAATTGAGCCCAGTCAATGACATAAACAAGCCCAATCGCTTACATACTTGAGCCCAGTCACTGACATAATTGAGCCCAATCGCTGACATAAAGGAGCCCAGTAATGAAGTGATAGCTCCAAAGATCTTCTTTAGAGCCACCAGATATTAGTCCGAGTGATCCCTCTCTCCCTGAGGATGGTTAGAGAGAAGTGGAACACTTTATATTAAACACAAGTGTGAAAACAACCAAAGTTGTCTCACATTTACAAGCTGCAGTCTTTCCTCATGATGGCCACAGTTTGAGCCTGGAACAGACCATTTGCAATATTCCTTTCAGACAAATGCATTATTATTATATGTTATTGCACAGTTGGGGAATGTTTTTCCTGTGCTTTTGAGAGGGCGCGGCACAAATTAAAAATGTTGGGGGACATTTTTATTTATTTTGTACAAACGTTTGTAAATAAATTTAAATCCCATATCCTGTGAAGCATT
Organism: Nerophis ophidion; assembly: GCF_033978795.1. Lineage (NCBI taxonomy): Eukaryota > Metazoa > Chordata > Actinopteri > Syngnathiformes > Syngnathidae > Nerophis > Nerophis ophidion. The sequence goes on from NC_084617.1 coordinate 21,661,299, forward strand.
TAGAATATATATATATATATATATATATATATATATATATATATATATATATATATATAATTTAAAAAATATTTTTTATATATTTAGTGCATTATATTTGTTTTTACAATGTACAAAACATATTTTTCTTCTTACTTTATGCATATTTTTGCTCTTTTCTCAACATTTTGGAGGTGTTTTTTTTTGTAGTTATTTTTATGCTGAGGGTTGACTTTGAAGAGAAGTACGACTGAAAGAGTATATCGGTGTAGGTTGGGTCAGTCATCTCTCTTTTGGTAACTTCCTGTTGTCCTGTTTATGAGCACAGTGCACACACGCACGTACGCACGCACGCACGCACGCACGCACGCACGCACGCACGCATGCACACACACACACACACACGCGTGCGCAAACACACGCACACACTCTGTCAGAGAAGTTTTATTCGTCATGCGAGTGCGAAGCTTCTCTCATTTTCAGAGACAATCTGGAAATAGACGAGACGAGCGTCCGAGTCAATCATTGGATGTCGCCGTGTGTCGTACGATAGACAACTTCCTCTTCGGGGTTAAAGGTCATCCAGATCTCAAAAAGGTGGGGTATTTCACTTTCATTCATTTACTTTGTCCAAAGTGTGTTACTTCTTCAAAGAACGCGATTGGAAATGTTGCAACAAGGACTACAAATGCAAAAATAAAGCAGGACATGTATATTTACAAACTATTTGTATATTAATTTGGCTAGCAATCATGCCAAGGAGGAACCTTTGCTCGAAATCCCTCTTCTGTAGTTACAGTCTTTTTATATTTTATGAGCCATTTTACAGGGCCGCCCCTCTTTATACACAGATCACGGGCTGTGTGTAATCCATTTTACAAGAAGAGGCGCATGTAAAATGTCAGCTATTAAATGAAAGTGAGCTTTGTGTGCTAGCCCCTTCCTGCTCCGTCACAAATAACAATATGATGGCAAAATCCCCTTGACTTTGTCACAGCTAGACATATTTACATGGTTTATTTTGTGAAGCGGGTCCAAAACATGCACTTATTTCAATTCAAGTCTGAGTCAAATAATATATAAAAAATTGTTTCACATAAGTCAAATATTTTTATGGGGCTGGGAGGACGCTGAACAAAACTATGCTGGGCTTCAATTCAGCATTTGAATTTAATCTATTTTTTTATGTCCACCCAAAAGTTAAAAGTTTTTGTATTTTGTACCCAAAATGAACCCAAGGAGCGTGATGATAGTAGGGCCCCTCCCTAAACGCAGATCAAGTGTTCTGCTTAGGGCCCCGTGATCCATGAGGGGCCCCGTTTCACATGAAGAAGCGCATGTAAAATGTTAAAAAAATGACACTTCATACAACATTTTTATTCCTAGCCCCTTCCTGCTCTGTCACTGATAAGAATATAATGGTGAATTCCCCTTAACATTCACAAAGTCCTGGAGTGGAATGCAGGATTTAAATCCTGACCGCATGGGAAAATATGTACATTTAGGTTTCAAACTTTGTTGATTTTTTTTTTTTTTACTAAAATATATTTAAATACTTAACAAACTATGTACCAATGAAATAATTTTAATACATCAAATTAAACTCCATTTTGATGAGGAAAGTATAAAAATATTTCACATAAACAAGGTCCCAGGAAGATTCAACAAGTCACATTTTTTTAAAGACCATAATAATTTAGGATCAATTACTAGGGATGGGTATCATTTACATTTAAACCGATACGTTGCCATTTCTTGATACCTTGGAATCAATATCGGTGCTAATATTTGGTACTTTTGTGCTTTTTATTGACTATCAATTGTTTTTATACATAAAATTGTAATTTTATTGCAATTTTTGGTACATTTGCGTATATTAATAACTAGTAATTGTTTATAAAAAATAAAATTCAATTTTTATTGCAAAATATAAAAATGATCTGATTATGATAAAAAAAAGGGCACCGAAAAAATCGATTTACATCCGAATTCCAATTCCTATTTATCCTTACTTTTAATTAATTCTTTTTTTTTTTGTTTGATTATTAAAAAAACAAGAGAATAGATTTTTTTTTTTTTTTTTTTTTCCCCAAGAATCAGTTGTTTTTTTAAAAAAGTTTTTCAGGTCATCCTAATGGAACCAGAAGGGTTTTTTTTAACCTGATTTGAAAAAGCCTCATTAGAATTATTATACCAAATAACATGGATCGAAATTAGATCAACTTGTAAAGTGCCCAAAGAGTCACACCCTATTATTATATAAATCTAATCCATTATTATTATTATTATTATTATTATATCAACACATACAGATAAAAAATAAACATCAACTTCAGGGTGGCGTGTACTGTGTCCTTGTTCATAATTTATATAATCCTTAATTTCTAAAATAGTATACGGTCTGTAATATCATCAAAAGGTTCAGAGAATCTGGAGAAATCTGGAGAAAGCAGAGTTGAAAAACAACATTGAATGCCCGTGACCTTCGATCCCTCAGGCGGTACTGCATCAAAGACCAACATCCGTGTGTAAAGGATATCACCACATGGACTGAGGAACACTTCACAAAACCACTGTCAGTAACTACAGTTTGTCGCTACATCTGTAAGTGCAAGTTAAAACTCTACGATGCAAAGTGAAAGCCATTTATCCACAACAACCAGAAACGCCACCGGCTTCACTGGGCCAAAACTCATCTAAGATGGACTGTTGCAAAGTGGAAAAGTGTTCTGTGGTCTGATGAGTCTACATTTCAAATTGTTTTTGGAAACTGCGGATGTTGTGTCCTCTGAAGCAAACCACCCGGACTGTTCTAGGCGCAAAGTTCAGACGCTAGCATCTGTGATGGTATGGCATGTGTAACATACACATTTGTGAAGGCGCCATTAATGCTGAAAGGTACATACAGGTTTTGGAGAAACATATGTTGCCATCCAGGCAACGTTATCATGGACGCCCCTGCTTATTTCAGAAGGACAATGCTAAACCACGTGTTACAACAGCGTGGCTTCATAGTAAAAGAGTGCCGGTACTAGACTGGCCTGCCTGTAGTCTAGACCTGTCTCCCATTGGAAATGTGTGGCCTGCCTGTAGTCTAGACCTGTCTCCCATTGAAAATGTGTGGTGCAATATGAAGCCTAAAATACCACAACGGAGACCCCGGACTGTTGAACAACTTAAGCTGTACATCAAGCAAGACTGGGAAATAATTCCACCGGAAAAGCTTCAAAAATTGGTCTCTTCAGTTCCCAAACGTTTACTGAGTGTTGTTAAAAGGATAGGCCATGTAACACTGTGGTAAAAATGCCTCTGTGTCAACTTTTTTGCAATGTGTTGCTGCCATTAAATTCTGAGTTAATGATTATTTGCAAAAAAACAAACAAGTTTCTCAGATTGAACATTAAATATCTTTGCAGTCTATTCAATTGAAAATAAGTTGAAAGGGATTTGAAAATCATTGTATTCTGTTTTTATTTACCATTTACACATCGTGCCAACTTCACGGGTTTTGTGTCAAGTGCCAAAATATAATATTCTCTGAGGTGTGTACCTGAACATTTTTTTTAAATGCTAACCTGCAAACGTTAGCATGTATTGAGTACCAAAATATGACTGAGGTGTATACCTATAGCACAAATGTATCCAAATAAAGTTTGCATACTAATGTTACCATGCTAACAGGTACAATTTGTCACTTAAACTATGAGTTGTATACCTGTAAAATTTGCCAAAAAAGCCAGCATGCTGATATTAGAATGCTTATGACATTTCTGCTGACATAAACGAGCCCAATCACTGACCTAAAAAAATGGTGTGAAAAAAAAAGCTAGCATGCTAACAGTACTATGCTAACAATAGCGTGCGTACAGCGAACGTTAGAGAAATACCAAAATATATGACACTGAGGTGAATAAATATCTAGCATGTTGTTGTTAGCATGTGTCAAGTATCAAAATGTCATATTCTCTGAGGTGTCTACCTGAAAAATGTTTTTAAAATGCTTACCTGCTAATGTTAGCATGCATCAAGTACCAATAGTATACCTACAATACAAATTTAGCTAAATAAAGCTTCCAAGCGAATGTTAGCATGCTAACAGGTACAATTTGTCATGTAAACTATTTGACAGTGAGGTAAAATTTGACAAAAAAAAAAAAGCCAGCATGCTGATATCAGAATGCTGAAATCACCTTGCCGTGGACATAGGTCATTGACATTAAAAAATGGTGCAAATTGAGCAATGTATATAAAGAAAAAGCTAACGGTACTGTGCTAACAACAGCGAACATTAGTGAAATACCAAGATATACGACGCTGAGGTGTATAAATATCTAACCTGCTAACATTAGCATGCATAAGGTACCAAAATATGACTGAGGTGTATACCTACAGTACACATTTAGTTAAATAAAACTTGCATACTAATGTTAGCATGCTAACAGGTACATTTTGTCATGAAAACTTTTTGAGACTGAGGCAAAATTTGCCAAAAAAAGCCAGCATGCTGATATTAGAATGCTAACCATTTTGCCACGGACATAATTGAGCCAAGTCGCTGATATAAATGAGCCAAAAGTCACTGACATAAAAAAATTGGTGCAAAATGAGAAAAAAAAAAAACCCAGAAGCTAGCATGCTAACAGTAGTATGCTAACAATAGCATGCATACAGCGAACATTAGTGAAATACTAAAATATGACACTGAGGTGTATAACTATCTAGCACAGTGGTTCTCAAACTTTTTTCAGTGATGTAGCCCTGTGAATTGTTTTTGTAATTCAAGTACCCTCTAATCAGAGCAAAGCATTTTTGGTTGAAAAAAAAAGAGATAAAGAAGTAAAATAAGTGAAGTGTGAAGTGAGTTATATTTATATAGCGATTTTTCTCTAGTGGCTCAAAGCGCTTTACATTATGAAACCCAATATCTAAGTTACATTTAAACCAGTGTGGGTGGCACTGGGAGCAGGTGGATAAAGTGTCTTGCCCAAGGACACAACGGCAGTGACTAGGATGGCGGAAGCGGGGATCGAACTTGGAACCCTCAAGTTGCTGGCACGGCCACATTACCAACACAGCAATACCGCCCCAAAATACAGCACTATGTCATCAGTTTCTGATTTATTATATTGTATAACAGTGCAAAACATTGCTCATTTGTAGTGGTCTTTCTTGAACTATTTGGAAAAAAAAGATATATCCATCCATCCATTTTCTACCGCTTATTCCCTTTTGGGACGCGGGGGTTGCTGGCGCCTATCTCAGCTCCAATCGGGCGGAAGGCGGGGTACACCCTGGACAAGTCGCCACCTCATCGCAGGGCCAACACAGATAGACAGACAACATTCACACTCACATTCACACACTAGGGCCAATTTAGTGTTGCCAATCAACCTATCCCCAGGTGCATGTCTTTGGAAGTGGGAGGAAAGATATAAAAATAACTAAAAACTTGTTGAAAAATTGTTGATATTTTTAGAATATTTTTAAAGGCCTACTGAAATGAGATTTTCTTATTTAAACGGGGATAGCAGGTCCATTCTATGTGTCATACTTGAACATTTCGCGATATTGCCATAATTTTGCTGAAAGGATTTGGTAGAGAACATCGACGATAAAGTTCGCAACTTTTGATCGCTAATAGAAAAGTCTTGCCTGTACTGGAAGTATGTGCGCGTGACGTCACGAGTTGCAGGGTTCCACACATATTCAGATTGTTTTTAACGTGAGCCACCAGCAGTAAGAGCAATTCGGACCATTAATTTCAGCGAGGATGAAAGATTTGTGAATTAGGATATTGATAGTGAAGGACTAGAAAAAAAAAAGCGATAGCTCCGGGCGGCGGCAGATGTAATTAGAGACATTTACTAGGATAATTCTGGAAGATCCCTTATCTGCTTATTGTTTTAATAGTGTTTTAGTGAGATTGTTAAGATTGTAAAGACATACCTCGAGGTCGGATGGCTGCGGTGAACACGCAGTGTCTCAGAGAGAAGCCGAGGAGCCAAGTTCACAGCTGCCTTTTAAACAGCTACCACAGGACGACGAATAATCCACCGATGTCTCCGGTAAGATATATATATCACAATTTCCCCATCCAAAAACATGCTGGTTGACGCTCTGTGTTAAAGCTTCACAACAAACAAAGAAACACCGGCTGTGTCTCGGTGCTAAAGACAGCTGCAATACACCGCTTTCCACCAATAGCATTCTTCTTTATAGTCTCCTTTATTAAATGAACAAATTGCAAAAGATTCAGCAACACAGATGTCCAAAATACTGTGTGATTACGCCATGAACAGAGACGACTTTTAGCCGTGTTTGGTGCAGCGCTAATATTTCCTTACAGTCCGTGACGTCACGCGGACACGTCATCATTCCGCGACGTTTTCAACAAGAAACTCGCGGGAAATTTAAAATTGCCATTTAGTAAACTAAAAAAGGCCGTATTGGCATGTGTTGCAATGTTAATATTTCATCATTGATGTATAAACTATTGGACTGCATGGTCGGTAGTAGTGGGTAGAGATGCGTAGTTTGCGGTCACAACCGCGGAGTCCGCGGATAAACCGCGGGTCGGGCGGGTGACATGACGAAAAAATAGATTTTAAATAGATTCGGGCGGGTGGCGGTTGAAACAATTCGGAAGTATATATTGTAATAATCCCAGGAATGTAGGCTCATAGAACTTCTTCGTTTGTCTTGTCTTTATTGCACAAGATGTAATACAACCACACAACAGCTCTCATGTCTCTAACGCTTTTCCCGGGACAACACAAACTCTCACTTCCTGTACTCAACGTCACTTCCCTATCTCTCCCGGAAGTCCCGCCCCCCAGCCAAAGTCATTGGCTAACACCCCGTAGCCAGCCCCTACCTTATACATAGTTAAATGTTATGTTGAAGAGGTTCATTTAGTCTACTGACGTGTATTTATAAATGGTTGATTTATACAGGCTAGTAGGTAAAGTGTTGTACCTGACAACTCTTGATGGTACAATCCATATAACACGTCACAGACAAGGTCACGCTAACATCACGTGACACCTCTGATGAAGACTGCAGAAGCAAGGTAGCCCAAACTTGTCGCAGGTACAACACTTTACCTTACTAGCCTATTGAAAACAACCATTTATAAATAGTTAAATGTTGTTACCCACATACGAAAAACGAGCAGCACTCTTTAAAACAGTATGTAGGCATACTTTTATTTTGAAGTGTCTTGTTTGGTCTGTCGACGGATGTAAGGAAGCTACTTCCGGGTATGGCCAATGAGGTATTTTTCATTTGTTGGTATTTTACTTGGTAAAATGTTTGATCCGCATGCTGTGCATGTTATTATTTTTATGTTTGTAACCTGCTTTATTTATTACAGTTTTCACTTTGAATTTGAAGGGAAAGGAAGCCTTCAAATAAATCAGTTCAAGAAAGCCACCGTGTCTGTGCTATTTGGAGGGAGTTACACTTTCTAACCTCACTAATGCCTTGCATCGTCTATATTAGATGTATAACAACGGGCGGGTGTGGCTTCGATGAAATGTTGGTTCGGATGGGTGGCGGGTGGATGACGACTTTTGTGATGCGGTTGCGGATGATATAATTGCCCATCCGCTCATCTCTAGTAGTGGGTTTCAGTAGGCCTTTAAAAAATCTCACGTACCCCTTGGCATACCTTCAAGTACCCCCATTTCAGAACCACTGATCTAGCATGTTATTGTTAGCATGTGTCAACCACCAAAATATAAAAGCTTTCATGCTAATGTTAGCATGCTAACATTAAACTGAGCTAAAATTTGCCAAAAAAAACCCCACAGCATGCTGATGTTAGAATCCTAACCACTTTGCGACAGACCATAAAAAATGTCCTTATGGGCCACTGATGGCCCCCGGGCCGCACTTTGGACCCCCCGGGCACAAATGTGTGGGACGAAGTTATCATCATGAAATAACGATGGAGGTGTATGATTCCCAGTCCGATGAAGGAGTATCGGGGGCGGGGGGTCTTACCTTCCAGGCAGCAGGTCCTCCACAGGCCCGAGTGAGTCATGACCTCCTCGTTCTTCTTGCTGGTCTCGTTGTCGCTCATGGACTTGCTCCTGCAGACCCCGCGGGAGTAGAGCCAGTAGTCCGTGCCCACCGCGATGGTCATGAGGCTGAAGGCCGCGAAGGCGCCCACCGTGGTCAGCAGCATCTGCACGCCGCGGTCGAACAGACCCATGTTGCCGCACTCCATGAAAGGGGGACCCCCTTTCCGTTTGATGTACAGGAAGTAAATATTTGAAAATTTGCGGGACCACAACAAGGCGAAAAAGCGGGACAACGCGGACCGCCAGGAGGGGGGAGAAGGAGGAGGAGGAGGAGGCGCCAGGAGCCTGATGGTGGCGTCGGGATGAGGAGCACCGAAGAGGAGGAGGAGGAGGAGGATGAAGATCTTCCTTTGCAGATAATAAATCTCTCAAGTCCAGGCGGGACAAAATTACAATTTCACTACAAACCCCCCAAAATAAAGCGTTAGGCTATTTTTTTTCTCCCGCGCTTCTTTCTAAAATTCTGATCCCCACTTTCCATAAGGGTCTCTGCTGCCGCTAGATTTCCGCCGGGAGTGGGGGTCTGCGTCCCTCGTCGACGATCCACAGGCAGCGGGGGGCTTCCAGCAAGGCCGGCCGACCATCACTCGACATGGAGCGGCCAGGAGGAGGACGAGGAGTCGGCGCGTCTTCTTCTTCTTCTCCTTCTCGTCGTTTCCCGCCAGTGAGGCTGTGGTCGCCGCGGGAATATCCACGAAGCCGCCAGGAGGTTCCCGCCAGTGTTGATGAAGCCCTTCTTGTTCCCTCCCTCCCTCCTCCTCCTCTTCTTCTTCTTTTTCTTCTTCTTCTGCTGCAGCTGCCGCGTCAGAGGCTGTCAGCATGGAGACGCATGTGGAGCAGATGTACATCTACATCTACATCTACATCTACATCTACACCTACATCTGTCCACTCTGCAGCCTGCTTGCAAAGAGGGGCCACGGCGCGTGCGCGCGCCTCCGCTGCAGCAATGGAGGATCTCTGCTGGCAAAATGTTCAACAATTTTAATTGGCTTGGTGAGAGCCGAGGGGGCGGGGCAGAAGGGGTGTGGGGGTGGAGGGGGGCTGCTCTTCCGACGACCATAGTTGAGATTGGCGCATTTCCCCGCGTCTCCTTCACATCATAGCTTTTTATTTTATTTTATTTTTTTCAAATCCATATGTAACATTTCAATTAAAAGCTGAACTTCGTGGAGAAATCCAGATCACGTGACCTCGACTGACGAGTACCTGAAAGAGAAAACATCCATCAGTCATGTGCGGCCATGTCCAAACTCCACAAACGAGTTCGTTTGGTGCTGAAAGGACAGCGCCCGCTTTAGTTGCACTCTATCTCCCTCTGCTGGACAAGTGTCGTCATCACAGCCAGACAGTCATGAAATAGCAGAGAAATGTAGGTCCTGGGCCGCCACTGGCTAAATTGGGGCCTTAAAGGCCTACTGAAATTAGATTTTCTTATTTAAACAGGGCTAGCAGGTCCATTCTATGTGTCATACTTGATCATTTCGCGATATTGGCATATTTTTGCTGAAAGGATTTAGTAGAGAACATCCACGATAAAGTTCGCAACTTTTGGTCGCTAATAAAAAAGCCCTGCCTTTACCGGAAGTATGTGCGCGTGACGTCACGAGTTGCAGGGCTCCTCACATATTCACATTGTTTATAATGGGAGCCACCAGCAGTAAGAGCAATTCGGACCGAGAAAACCACAATTTTCCCATTAATTTCAGCGAGGATGAAAGATTCGTGAATTAGGATACTGATAGTGAAGGACAAGAAAATAAATAAATAAAAGAAAGAGAAAAAAAAAGCAGCGGCTCCGGGCGGCGGCAGTGTGAGCGTTTCAGATGTAGATAGACACATTTACTTGGATAATTCTGGAAGATCCCTTATCTGCTTATTGTTTTAATAGTGTTCTAGTGAGATTGTAAAGACATACCTCGAGGTCGGATGGCTGCGGTGAACACGCAGTGTCTCAGAGAGAAGCCGAGGAGCCAAGCTCTCAGCTGCCTTTTTCGACAGCTGCTGCAGGATGACGAATATTCCAATTATGTCTCCGGTAAGATATATATCACAATGTTCCCATCCAAAAACATGCTGGTTGACGTAGAGAAAACATGTTCGCTTGACCGCTCTGCTTCACAACAAACAAAGAAACACCGGCTGTGTCTCAGTGCTAAAGACAGCTGCAATACACCGCTTTCCACCAACAGCATTGTTCTGTATAGTCTCCATTATTAAATGAACGGATTGCAAAAGATTTAGCAACACAGTTGTCCAGAATACCGTGTAATTATGCGATTAAAGCAGACGACTTTTAGCCGCTAGTGGTGCAGCGCTAATATTTCCTGACAGTTTTCAACAAGAAACTCCACGGGAAATATAAAATTGTAATTTAATAAACTAAACCGGCCGTATAGGCATGTGTTGCAATGTTAATATTTCATCATTGATATATAGACTATCAGACTGCGTGGTGGGTAGTAGTGGGTTTCAGTAGGCCTTTAAGCATCATTTTTTTGGAGGTTATTTTGTGTCTTTATTACAAAAGCTTTTTTGACACTGAATTAATGTAACTAATATAACTAATTTACTATGAATTGATTAACGTGAACCCCTACTTAAAGAAGTTGAAAAACTTATTCAGGCGTTACTATTTAATGGTGAATTGTACGGAATATGTACTGTACTGTGCAATCTACTAATAAACGTTTCAATCAATCAATCGATCAACTCGATTTTTTTGCAGTTTAATTTTGTAAACTGGACAGTTTACATTAAATTCTCCCCAAATTTTATTTGAATAAAAACAATTGTAACCACATTTTTTCTTAAAAAATGTGTTGCTTCAAAAGTCAAGACTGAAGCAATCAATCCTGTCCCAGAACCGGTCAATGAGGTGTCAAGTTTGAAGTCACTTAAAATTTCTGCAATTTTTTTTTTTTTACACTGAATTTTTATACATTGACTTTTAAAACATACCAATTATGCACACATTTTTTTGTTCAATTTAATTGTCAGCATATTTTGATACAAAAAAATTCAGTTGTATGAATTTGGTATCCAAGAAAGGCTTTCGTAATAAAGACACAAATTACCCTACATACGGTACTACCTCCATTACACTTTTTAAAACCTGAAAAATGTTTTATTACTAATAGTTACCAAATATATATTTTTCACCCATTTATATGCAAGTGCAGGTCGATGACTGAAAATATTGTGCAACAGTGGTTTGAGAAAGTCAATCATACTAAAAACACAATAAAATAGGGTTAGGAGATTTTTATAGAATATTTGTTGATCTATTAGAGTAAAAACAAGTAGTTTACAAAAAAAAATTTTTTGGGACAGTTTAAGATAATCCTGTTTTTTTAAGAGTTGTAAGGTATTATTAAGAAATACATTATTGAATATTATCACCATTTTAATTTTTTTTTGAGAGTTTGTAGTATTAATATAGTATTCATTCCACAGTTTAATTTTAATATAAACTATGATTTATTGATTATATTTAATGATTTCCCTTAGAGATAGGGTGAGAAGCTCTGCCATCCGGGAGGAACTCAAAGTAAAGCCGCTGCTCCTCCACATCGAGAGGAGCCAGATGAGGTGGTTCGGGCATCTGGTCAGGATGCCACCCGAACGCCTCCCTAGGGAGGTGTTTAGGCCACGTCCAACCGGTTGGAGGCCACAGGGAAGACCCAGGACACGTAGGGAAGACTATGTCTCCCGGCTGGCCTGGGAATGCCTAGGGATTCCCCAGGAAGAGCTGGACGAAGTGGCTGGGGAGAGGGAAGTCTGGGCTTCCCTGCTTAGGCTGCTGCCCCCGCGACCCGACCTCGGATAAAAGGAAGAAGATGGATGGATGGATGGATTTTATCATTTCAATTTCAATTATGATTATTTTATGTTTGCCATCTTGAAAATTTCTTTAAAGCACATTCGCACGAAATGCGTTCTATAAATTTAAAAAATAAAATATAAAAAAAGATATAGAACAAAAATTCAAATTCAATATATAGCCCTGACTTATTTGTAGAGCCTATAATTACTTGGTCATTTACATGACCATATTAATAAAACTATTATACTTCCCTTTTTTCAAATGTCCATCTTTCTACTTTATTTTACACTATCATTAGCATTTGACTGCCAATATTTTTGACCATTTGAAAAATTATGTAGCAAATTCCTCTGAAATCAACAATATGGGGTGAGTTAAAAATACAGTATTTTATTAAAATTTACAGAACCCAAAACCAGGGAAGTTGGCACGTTGTGTAAGTGGTAAATAAAAACAGAATACAATGATTTGCAAATACTTTTAAACTTATATTCAATTGAATAAACTGCAAAAAACAAGATATTTAACGTTCAAACTGAGATACTTTGTTATTTTTTTACAAATATTAACTAATTTGAAATTTGATGACTGCAACATGTTTCAGAAAAGTTGGCACAAGTGGCAAAAAAGACTGGGAAAGTTGAGGAATGCTCACCAAACACTTATTATGAACATCCCACAGGTGAACAGCCTAATTGGGAACGGGTGGGCGCCATGATTGGGTATAAAAGCAGCTTCCATAAAATGCTCAGTCATTCACAAACAAGGATGGGGCGAGGGTCACCACTTTGTCAACGAATGTGTGAGCAAATATTCAAACAGTTTAAGAACAACATTTCTCAACAAGCTATTGCAAGAAATTTAGGGATTTCACCATCTAAGGTCCATAGTATCATCAAAATGTTCAGAGAATCTGGAGAAATCACTGCACGCAAGCAATATTACGGACCTTCGATCTCTCAGGCATTACTGCATCAAAAATCTACATCACCGTGTAAAGCAATGGTTCCCAAACTTTTGCAGGCTGGCGCCCCCTTGGCTCCCCAGTGAATTCCTAGCGCCCCCCCCCGCCCCCCCCCCCCACACCCAGACACATATGGAAACAAACACTTCTTTCTTGATATTTGGTATGCTGCAATTTGAAAAGAGAAAGGTTAAACACAAATGTGTATTTCACAAATAAAACCCAATGTAGTAAACCAATTTATTTTTTAGCAGTTTTAACTGTTTCAGCAACATAGAATGGTAAATAAACATTCCACCAGTAACCTTCATTGTCTCACACTTAATATTAATGGGATGGATGTGCTTGGTGCAGGGACATAGGCTTCTCAACATCAGGCTGGAACTCACTAAGAAGAAGCCGTAGATCCCCGCAGTCAGTAATTTTCAGTCGGTTTCTTTGCTTGGAAAGAAGCAAGGCGACTGCACTGAAGCCCCGTTCTACTAAATATGATGTTGGGAAGGCAATAAAGTACATCTTGACCCTGTTCCACAGCACTTGATAGCAGTCAGAGATTTTTTTTTGTAACCAAAAATCTTGATATGAAAATTCTGAACATTACAAGCTTGAAATTACAAACCTGAGCTTTTGCTTTTGTAGTCTATGCTGTCGGATCTGACTGGGCCAGAGCGGCGTGTGGTAACCGGACCCTGATGCGTCGTCCACTGACTCGTCCTGCTGCACGTGTTGTGTACAAATCGTCAAACAAACGTTCGAACTTCTGACTTCGACTTCGGACTGCCGCCCCCTTCTTCCTCACCGCCCCCCCAGATCTTTCCACCGCCCCCAGGGGAGCGGTACCGCCCACTTTGGGAACCACTGGTGTAAAGGATATCACCACATGGGCTCAGGAACATTTCAGAAAACCATCGTCAGTAACTACAGTTTGTCGCTACATCACTAAATGCAAGTTAAAACTGTACTCTGCAAAGCGAAAGCCCTTTATCAACAACACCCAGAAACGCCGCCGGCTTCGCTGGGCCTGAGCTCATCTAAGATAGACTGATGCAAAATGGAAAATTGTTGTTGTCTGACCAGTCCACATTTCAAATTGTTTTTGGAGACTGTGGACATCGTGTCCTCCGGAACAAAGAGGAAAAGAGTCATCTGGATTGTTATCGGTGCCAAGTTCAAAAGCCAGCATCTGTGATGGTATGGGGGTGTATTAGTGCCCAACGCTTGGGTAACTTACACATCTGTGAAGGCACCATTCATGCTGAAAGGTACATACAGTTTTTGGCGCAACATATGTTGCCATTCAAGCAACGTTATCATGGACGCCCCTGCTTATTTCATCAATGCCATGCCACGTGTTACAACAGCGTGGCTTCATAGTAAATGAGTGTGGGTACTAGACTGGCCTGCCTGTAGTCCAGACCTGTCTCCTATTGAAAATGTGTGGTGCAATATGAAGTAATAAATACCACAACAGAGACCCCGGACTGTTGAACAACTTAAGCTGTACATCAAGCGAGAATGGGAAAGAATTCCACCTGAAAAGCTTCAAAAATTGATCTCCTCAGTTCCCAAACGTTTACTGAGTGTTGTTAGAGGAAAGTTTATGTAACACAGTGGTAAAAATGCCCATGTGCCAAATGTTTTGCAGTGTGTTGCTGCCATTAAATTCTTAATTGATGATAATTTACAAAAAAAAAAAGCTTCTCAGTTTGAACATTTAATATCTTGTCTTTGCAGTCAATTCAATTGAATATATGTTGAAAAGGATTTGCTAAATATTGTATTCTGTTTTTATTGACAAATTTCACAACTGTTTTTTTTTTTTTTTAAATAAGATGGAGATATGATTGTTGAGACAAAACCAAAGCCAACTAAAGTTTGGGTGAATTTGAATCCAGATGACACTTTTGTCAAATCTCATTTATAATTTGTTGTTTAATTATGGCGGATCTTTGACATTAAAGGAGCTCAAAGTGCTGATATTGTACCTACAATATAGGTACTCATGTTTGTATATCCATTCATGGCTTACTGTGTGTAGTGAGACCGTCATATAGAGTGCACAGAAGTAAACACGCTGCTGGCGGTGCCTTCAGTAAAAGTACTTTCCCCTCTTTGTTTAAGTTTAAGATCCAACAAGAGCAGCATGTAACTACTCTGGATCCACTTGATGCTACAGACATGTGTGCATTAAGGTAAATCTCTCATTTTATTACCGAATCTTTGTATTTAGTCAACATGATGTTGTATCTATTTGACTCGTGTGTAAAAGGAGCTCTTCAATTGTACTTCACTTACAACAGATTCAAGTAGGAGGATTTTCATTTTTTCTGACTTATGTTGGGGTGCTCGTGTTAAAACATGTAAAATCATAAAGTTCACACATTTGGTGTGAACTCGCACGCAGTTTTGGATGCTTTTGAATTCTGTTTTCTTCTTCTTTTTTAGATAGTGACCATTTGTGACGTCACAGATTGACATAAGTACTTGTGTTGACATTCTTCAAGCCCTGGCAAAAATGTAGGAATCAGCAAACGTGGAGGATGTTCATTCACTTGTTTGATTTTGTACAACCTGACATAAAACTACAGTCGATTTCAATGGCAACTTTCTGGCATTAAGAAACACCAGACCAGGGGTGTCCAAAATGCGGCCCGGGGGCCATTTGCGGCAAGCTGCTAATTTTTCAACGGCCCGCAGCACATTCTCAAAACACTATGAAAAACAAAAAAACATTTAAAAAAAGTGGAATAAAAGATAATACAAAGTTGCAATGATGACTCTAATAACACAAAACTGCCATGCAGGCTTTTTTTCTCTTTAGAACTGTCATTGCTCAAAAATAAAACATAAAAATGATCATGATCTATTCCAGGTTCAATTACTTCACATCAAATATTCCCCTTAGAAATATCTTTGGAAGGAAAACATCACATATTTTGTGTCTGCCATAACAACAACGTTTTCTCTAAAAAAGGCCATAAAACAAACAAATTATATTATAATAAATAAACAAAAACTTATAATCAAAAGATAGATTTGAAGTTGACACTATGACACAAAAATATATATGCAAATGGAATAGAAGAGAGGTAAAATGTAACAACAAAAAGTTCAAATGTCGACTCAAATACCACAATAACTCTTTACAGCTGTCATTGCTAACAAAATAATGAATTATAGTCAACATTTATTGATCTATTCAAGGCTCCAATTAATCCACATTAATTATTCCAGTTTTTGGGGAAAGTATTTTATATTTTGGGTGTTGCCAGATAAAAATAAATTCCATTATGACGAAGGGCATAAAACAAATAAAAATAATAATAAAAACGTATACTTAACGCACAGATTACTTATCTGCGATCGATTCTCGTTAATCCGAGATATTTAAGTTTTAATAGTGCCAAAAAAATGTGTGATTTATATTTAACACTTTTATGAGTGGGACACTTTTGGATCCATAAGAAATTTTGTGGGATTAAGAAAAAAAGAAAATTAATAGTGTTATGAATTATTGAGCTATTTGAGACTAATTAACCACATCAAATATTTCATATTTTTTGGGGATATATATATATATATCCCCCCCCCCCAAAAATATATATATGTATATATATATGTATATATATATATATATATATATATACATATATATATATATATATATATATATATACATATTTATATATAAACACACACACATTTATATATATATCAGGCCAGAAAGGTGTGTGTATATATACACACATACATATATGTACATATATATATATACATACATACACACACGTGTATATATACTTACATACATATTTATATACATACTGTACATACATACATACGCATACTGTACATACATACATACATATATATATATATATCTTATGACTGACAAAAACAGCATTTACCTTAAAAATATATATATATTCATATCGACAGATAAAACTGAAGTTGATCCAGAGATTTAGCATTGAATAATAAAACCATTACAAATGACTTATGATTTACATTTTTATGGCTGAGACCCTTACAGGTCCCTGGGACCAAACTAGAGGGGTGCCCTAAGGATTAAAAAAAATATATATATATTTTATTGGCTTTAAAAATGAAAAATAACAAAATGACCTGTGGATAAGTTGATTGGCAACACTAAATTGACCCTAGTGTGTGAATGTTGTCTGTCTATCTGTGTTGGCCCTGCGATGAGGTGGCCACTTGACCAGGGTGTACGTCGTCTTCCGCCCGATTGTAGCTGAGATAGGCGCCAGCGCCGCCAAAAGGAAATAAGCGGTAGAAAATGGATGGATGGATGGACCACCGCAAGTTTTAATTCTTCAGTGAAAAAGGTTTGGACAGCCTTGAATTAAAAAACTATTAAACCACATTTTTAAAATGTTGCATTAACTTCTTTAAAGACTAACCTTGATGCAGCCAACACACGTCCCTGGGTACTCCTGTGAAAGACCAGTGACGTTAAGGACTTGCTGAATGTCTTCCAGAGCATCGCTGCATGAGGCCTTGACCCGCTATGCCTCAGACACGCTCCTCCTCATGGCCACAGTGGGACGATTCTGCAAAAGTCTGTCCGAATGGACCCTGAGGCGGGACAATGAGTTAAACACTATGATGGACATCAGCAAGAGAGTGCAGCTGAAGCTCAGCAAGGACGTGATGGCCTACGCCAAGAGCAACATGGCTCCGGAGAGCAGGCGAGTTGCGCTGGACGAGCTGGCGGAGGTGCTGACGGACGTCACGCTCGGCCTGGAGGAACTGGAGGTCTTTGTGGAGGCGGTGGAGAGGCTGGCGGTCACCACACCGCACGTCTACAAGGACGAGTTGTTCAAAACGCCCGACGGCGTCAGCTGCGGTGACGTGGAGCTCGCTATCGGAACAGCGTGTCGGGCCTGCCCGCTCGCCATCGCGTTTAAGAGAGACGCAAAAGTCTTCTTCCTGCCTGCGCTGGACAACGTGCAGGTGCTGATCTACGTGTTGGACAAATACGTCCAGACTGCACTCAGCATGTGTCTCTTATTGAACAAAAAGTACGTTTACATGTAAGCTTGTATTTTTGCCTCATTTCTGTGAGAATCCTGTGTGGGACTATCCAGGACTAGTCACAGTCCGCTCAAACAACCAACAGGTAGCATCTGTGAGCAAATAATATTGTATCATCTCTTTCGGACGTATCAAGTCGGTGCAGTCTTCTCTCACGCTTTAAGCGATGGATGCGGCAAAAACTAAGATAGAAACTCTGAAATTAAACATTAAATGTGTGCGTGCGTTTCTTTCAGCAACTTCTGTCTCAACATGGCCCTGAAGATGACGTTGGACCTAGGAGTGGAGCTCCTAGTGGACGTGTCTGCAGACCAGAGGACGCTTCACCACATCACCACCCGTGACCACCTCAGGTAACGTATAAAAACAGATGGATTCCACCAGAGTTTCCCACACATTCATTTATTTGTGGCGGCCCGCCACGAAAGAATTCCGGCCGCCACTAATAAAAATTAAAAATAAATAAAAATATATTATATATATATTTTTTTCAGCTTTTGACTCGCTCGACCGCTCATAAAAGCAATGGGACTCTGTCTGTGAATGGAGCTTGTAGTTACATGATATATAAATATGTAAATATTATATAAATATGTATATAAATATGTACACAAAATGTTGTAATTATATTCCAACTCCGCGTTCTTCTTGGTCATCGCCGCCGCCGCCGCCCCCCCCTCCCGACCACACCACCACAAATAGATGCCTGACCTGTAGGAAACACTGGATTCCACACACCATTCTTTTCCTTGTCCTGCCATTCAGGAAGGACGCCAACTTCCGGCTGGTCTTCATGCTGCAGGACGAGGCCAGTCGTCGCTTCATCATGGAGTTCAGCCAACGGCGTCCCAGGATGCTTCAGCTTCTGAACCAACTGGACCAGTGCGCCCTGGAGTTGGTCAGGATGAACAAAGCCCAAAAAATCTCCAGCGTTGTGGGCAACTCGGTGGGCGTGGTCAGCGGCGCGCTGTCCATCGCCGGTCTTGCATTGTCCCCCTTTTCTGCCGGGACATCTCTGACTTTGAGCATGGCCGCGCTGGACCTCGGACTCTCCGCTTGGGTCAACTGTGCCGTGGTTTCGGCCACAGGTATCAGAGTCAACCAGAGACACAATAAGAATGCCAATGAGGCGTTTGAGAGCTTCATGGAGGAAGTCAAGTGTCTGGAAGATGCCACT
Source organism: Nerophis ophidion (assembly GCF_033978795.1). Classification (NCBI taxonomy): domain Eukaryota; kingdom Metazoa; phylum Chordata; class Actinopteri; order Syngnathiformes; family Syngnathidae; genus Nerophis; species Nerophis ophidion. Next base: position 21,680,384 of record NC_084617.1, read on the forward strand.
AGTGAAGCAGGTCAACTGAACGCGGCTGTCAGCGAAGTTCTTTGTGAGACGGACGCCGCCATCCCTTCTAGGCTGCTCAACAACCACAGAGTGATTACGAGGGTCGGCAAAGTGGTGGTCCAGGGTGGAAAAGCTTTTCGAAATGTCCACAAGATGGTGGCGGACGTCAACAAAGTGAGTCAGGCGACCACCAGAGGGTTCCTGCTTGCGTCACGCACGGCCAAGGCCAGCCTCATCCCGCTCAACGGGGTCTTCATCGGCATCGACATCTTCATCATTTGCATGGACATCAATCAATCAATCAATCAATGTTTATTTATATAGCCCCAAATCACAAATGTCTCAAAGGACTGTACAAATCATTACGACTACAACATCCTTGGAAGAACCCACAAAAGGGCAAGGAAAACTCACACCCAGTGGGCAGGGAGAATTCACATCCAGTGGGACGCCAGTGACAATGCTGACTATGAGAAACCTTGGAGAGGACCTCAGATGTGGGCAACCCCCCCCCCCTCTAGGGGACCGAAAGCAATGGATGTCGAGCGGGTCTAACATGATACTGTGAAAGTTCAATCCATAGTGGCTCCAACACAGCCGCGAGAGTTCAGCTCAAAGCGGATCAGCATCGCTCTCGTCCAAGGATGCCACACTTAAGTGTCCCGTTTCATCCGAGCAAGAAGCACCCTATGGCGCCAGGAGATGGACGCTTGGCAGAGGATGTCAGACTCGTTGGTCTAAGGCTTGGCATCCATGGAGGATCAGGCCTTGATAGAGGCAGAGTTTTACCACCGAGAGGAGGAAGATAGGCAACATTGTGTCATTCAGTAGCAAACATGCTAGACACAGGGAGAACTTGTCCTAACGAGTCAGGTAATAGTTCTACTGCTCAGACAATTAAAAAAAAACCTTCTACGGCCTTGAAAAATATGAGTGAAAAGTCACACAAACTTCACAATCGTGCTGAGTTTTGAGTGCAGTACTCATCCAGGACACACAATACAGTAAAGATCGACCAATGTGTTCTTTTTGGGCCAATACTAATAACTAGTAGTCAGGGAGGCCGATAACCTATAATTGTAGCCGATACTCATTTGCAGTAAAAGTAATTTAAACATAAATAGTATATTGGCAACACTAAATGGTCCCTGGTGTGAATGTGAGTGTGAATGTTGTCTTATCTGTGTTGGCCCTAAGCTGAGATAGCGACTTGTCCAGGGTGTACGCCGCCTTCCGCCCGATTGTAGCTGAGATAGGTACGAGCACCCCCCGCGACCCCAAAAGGTAATAAGCAGTAGACAATGGATGGATGGAGTGTATCAGTAAACAGCTGGAAAAGGCTCTAAGTTGTTTTAACATTATTTTTTAGGGAATGTAGTAGTGACTTAAAGGCCTACTGAAACCCACTACTACCGACCACGCAGTCTGATAGTTTATACATCAATGATGAAATATTAACATTGCAACACATGCCAATGTGGCCTTTTTAGTTTACTAAATGGCAGTTTTAAATTTTCTGCAAGTTTCTTGTTGAGAACGTCCCGAAATGACGCTTACGCGTGACGTCACGGACTGTTAGGAAATATTAGCAGCTGCACCACTCGCGGCTAAAAGTAGTCTGCTTTAACCGCATAATTACACAGTATTTTGGACATCTGTGTTGCTGAATCTTTTGCAATTTATTAATTTAATAATGGAGACTATACAGAACAATGCTGTTGGTGGAAAGCGGTGGATTGCAGCTGTTTTTAGCATCGAGACACAGCCGGTGTTTTTTTGTTTGTTGTGAAGCTTTAACACAGAACAGTCAAGCGAACATGTTTTCTCTACGTCAACCAGCATGTTTTTGGATGGGGAAATTGTGATATATATCTTACCGGACAAATCATTGGATTATTCGTCGTCCTGCAGCAGCTGTTTAAAAGACAGCTGTGAGCTCGGCTTCTCACTGAGACACTTCGTGTTCACTGCAGCCATCCGACCTCGAGGTATCCTTTACAATCTTTAAAATCTCACTAAAACACTATTAAAACAATAAGCAGATAAGGGCTCTTCCAGAATTATCCTAGCAAATGTGTCTAGTTACATCTGAAAAACTCACAGCCGTCGCTTTTTTCCCCCCTAGTCCTTCACTATCAATATCCTAAATCACAAATCTTTCATCCTCGCTCATATAAATGGGGAAATTGTAGCTTTATCGGTCCGAATTGCTCTTACTGCTGGTAGCTCCCATAAAAAACAATGTGAATATGTGTGGAGCCCTGCAAATCGTGACATCACGCGCACATACATCCGGAAAAGGCAGGGCTTTTCTATTAGCGACCAAAAGTTGCGAACTTTATCGATGTTCTCTACTAAATCCTTTCAGCAAAAATATGGCAATATCGCGAAATGATCAAGTATGACACATAGAATGGACCTGCTATTCCCGTTTAAAAAAGAACATCTCATTTCAGTAGGCCTTTAATGTTTTATGTGGCGCTAATGTGGTTAATTTAGCAGCAAAAAACATCAGGGGATTTTTGCAAACACCTTTATTACGTGTGTCTAAAAGGAGCATCAAATTTGCATTTCAAAATATGGTAAATCTCCTGGGAAAATTTGCAAAAAATGTTATTTCTCTACATCACAATAACTCGGCCTCTACTCTATTTTATAACAGTCTATGGATTTAATACATTGTAATGTTTCTTCATGAGGTACCTTAAAAAAAAAGTTTGACTCCCTAACGTAGTTTATAGTTGACATTTTTCAAGCTGGCCGACAATTTCTTCCTGGATGTCACAAAGTATGAGAATGTGTGAGCTGCTGCCTGCCGTTCTTTACTTGTTTGATAATCTCCCATTTGTCACGATAATTACCCCAAAATTGGATTTTTGGCAGAAATATATTTTCTGTCGCGTTATTTGATTGGACCACGGAAAATGAAACTCATGGCGCTCTTTTAATCTGACAACGCTCAAGAGTGTTGCGGAAGGCGGCTTGTAGAGTGCCTCAATTGCTGCATTTGCCAAAACAAACTAAACCGGAACGGGAAGAATCCAGGAAAGACGGACAAAAACTGGATTTCCCAGCAAAAATATGAAAGTTTTGACAGGCAAGCAGAAAAGGCGTATTGTAGGCGACCAGCACGGCAGGAAGGAGGTGAAGGGGAACGTGGATGCGTGAGGGCCACTTTGAAAGCAGCTGAGCAGACCATGAAGAATTCCCACAAGAACTCAAATAAATGCTCTGTTAGATATCGAGTCATACTTGGAGAGAATTATTGACAAAGAGTAATTGTTATTGTTAAATTAATTTAAAAAGGGGAACTTTACTCATGCAGGGCATTACAAACTACTTCACTATTTGTATTTTTAACTAAATAATGGTATCATATGTGTATATATAGTATCTGCTGATGTAGTCAGGTTGTATTTAGGGGAAAAAAAGAAGGTTGATACAGATATGTCAAAGTGCACATTCGGTCCATCTCAACTATACTGTACTGTGTGTTTAGGAAGCTTGGATCACATGCAGTAAGCACTCAGGACACTTTCAGGTTTTGGAGACTTTAGATGTAATGCTCTGCCTGATGGCCTGCAGTGAGTTTGACACAAAAATATTCAATAAGAAAGCTTGTGGCACATTGTCTCTTTTATTGAGTGTGTGTGTGTGTGTCACGTTATCTGGTCACCAGAACGCCCCATTTTAGTTCTCCTCATCTAGAATCAAAAGCAAAGACTCCAGTTAGTCTCCATGGCAACGCGTTGGCTGGCGACCAAATAGCAGCTCACCTTCTTCCTCCTCCTCCTCTTCTTCCTCCTCTTCCTCCTCCTCTTCATCAGAGCTGAAGGTTCCGTCAGGCAGGCTGTAGACCCGAATGACTTGCTGCGGGCCCACAAAGAACCAATCAGAGGCGGCGCTGGCTGTGTGTGGTACACTAATGGCGGGGGGCACTGACCTTGTTGGGGTCTTTGAGGATGAGGTACTTTCCCTCCTCCAGCTTGCGGCAGATGTCTATGACGCAGCGCAGGATGCCCCACGCATTCTCCATGCTCAGGTTGATCTGGCTGGCAAACTCGTTAGGCTTGAACTGTTGGGTGCCCAGAACCACGTGACGAGCAGAGTCTTTGACGTGGTAGCGAGACACGTATCTGCGCAGGGTGCGACGGCAATGACATCATCAAGATTTGAGACCACTTGTGTTTTTGTCCTGAATTGAGAGCGCTAATAAATCCTCACCCCAGCTTGAGGTATTCGGACCCGGCCAGCATGGCGCAGCAGGTCCAGCGGGCCAGTTTGTAGCTGTTGTTCTTCAGCTCGGTGGCCAGGACAGCTCCTCTCTGAGAGTCCAGCTTCTGGCGCCAGTCCACACCGTTACAATACTGTAAAGAAACACAACTAGCTTCATCATCACTTCCTTTTACACTTTCACCTAACTTCATTTTTATTTGGGCGGTCAGATACAACCTTTCACATCTGATAATGATATTGGACCCTTGAGTAATGGTTGAAACCCATATTGATTCAATACGATATGAGCAGAAATAAAACATACTTGTATCATCATGTAGCGTGTCATGTTAGAAAAGGTTTGATCAAGTGAAATTCATCACATAGACCAATCGTTCATGTATGTGCAAAGATTCTACTCTTCTGATATAAAATGTAGTCCCTGTTGTTGGAGTAACAAACAATAGTACCAGTACTCCAGTATATATACATTAAAAAAAAAAACATTTTGTTCCTGACATCATTAATCTTGTTTTATGTGTTGGTGCACATTATGTTACAGTACCTCAAATTCAAACTGCACTTTAATTTACTTTCATACAATATAAGTTTGAAAAACTCAAAAAAGTGGGTCACAGCTTGCCGTTTGCCAAAGCACTGGTAAGATGCACTGATGTATACAAGTAATCAAAGATTTCAAATATTAACTTACCATTTGAATGTGCTGCTCAGTAAATGCTAACTTGAAATAAAACTCATATAAGTATCCACTCAAACCAATTATACTTTGTTTACTCCGGAATGTGTGATGACAAGAAAAAAAACTAAATAACTGAGGGGAAAAAGTTGTTCTCTTCACCTCTACAAAATGTACCTAAAAAGGAAAACCGTGGCTCTAAAATCAGATAGGAACCGTAGCGTGGGTTAACTGTACAGTTGCATCTCTAGTAAACACAAATATAGATATAAACAAAATGACAGTTGCCTGCTGTTATCCTATATTACCTAAAGCAAACATGGTGGAAATGTCTGTTAAAAGATGCTGCAGTAGTAAACAGTAGTGATGCGGTACTTGTTATAATCCTGTACGGGACAGTCCACCTTAATTGAAAAAAATAATAATTGTGACATTAATCAAGATCAGATGATATGAAAAAGTTAATTGTGCCCAGCCCTAATGCATCATCAACATGCATTATCACGATATGACGATAGTAATAACAGCTCCTTCGTCTGTCAAATGTATAAAATTTTTATCAAATTTTGACGACATTACCCAACCCTAGTAGCCAATACACATGCTTTCATTATGGCCAGTTTGACTCTGGAACTACTTGCATTATTTCCAATGACAAAAATGTATCTGAACATTCCTACCCTAGAATCCCATTCGTTGAGGGTCTTGACGTTAATAAAAGACACTTCTCCATTGGCGCCGGTCATCACACCGTCGTGCTCACAGCGGACAATCAGGTCGATGTCTTCTCCCAACTTCCAGTGGCGGTACCTGGTGGCCGAGTGGGCGTTGGATCACAATGAGTGCCTGCAAACTTCTTGGTGACCACAAAAGTTTGCCAACTCACCTGTAAGCAACAGACGCCACCTCGCCCTTGTCCATGTCCTCCTCCACAAAGGGGTTCGTGTTGGGGAACTTGTACTGCTCTCCACCCTATTGTTTACCACAAATATGTTCAAAAGTGATCAAAAACTATCATCAATGTGCGTCCTCACCATGCGTAAGCACTGCTGGCTGAAGTTGTGGTTGATGTAAGTGGCCTCCATGGCAAGGTTACGAGGGGAGTTGAAGGAGTTTCCCTCATCCTGCGGCGGTTCGTTGGCGGTCTCGCTCACAGTCAGCAGATCTGCGGAGGCGGTACAGATGTGAACATGTCAAGCAGTGACACAAACTAGCGCTGGGCAGTTAATCAAATTTAGATTTTGGCTTCTCACAAACATAAGAAAAGTAATTGAAAAAAACGATGAATGTGCCAACATGCATGCAAATTCCTGAGGTTGTAACAATGAAACAGATGACTCAGCATTTGAGCCGAAACAACACCACATCTACTAAAGGTTTGTGATCTCACCATGGTTGTTACTTTTATTTGACAACACTAGTATGCTTATATCAATGATTACTTAACTAAAAAAAAAAAAGTTAAGTATTTCTGCGGTTGGTGTTACATAAACCAAAAAACGGAAGCCGCTGTTAAGGAAATTTGACACAAATGTAAGCCAAATGTCATTGTGAGAAAGAAACATTTGTTTGGAAAATAATGTGTCCAATACCACTCATTCATCCCCGAAACATGTTCAAAAAAACGTATTTATTTTATTTTTTTAAATGTGGAGACAGCCACATGAAACAGCAACTAAACTACGGAGCTAAAGAGAGCCGGAGCAATCCATACACCCACGACAGATCTCATCTACTGATGTTTTTGTGAACGACTCGATGTAGGACAGGGTTTCCCACACATTCATTTATTTGTGGCGGCCCGCCACGAAAGAATTACGGCCGTCACAAATAAAAAATAAAAAAAATTCAAAAATCAATTTTTAATTTTTTTTCCCGGCTTTTGACCCGCTCAACCGCTCATAAAAGCAATGGGTCTCTATCAGTGAATGGAGCTTGTAATTACATATTATATAAATATGTAAATATTATATAAATATGGATATAAATATGTACATAAAGTGTTGTAATTATAGTCCAACTCCGCGTTCTTCTTGGTCATCGCCGCTACTGACGCCGCTGCCACCACTGCCAACACCCCGACAGGCATAACGTACATAAAGCACTTATTGATACATTTACAAAAAATATTATGCTTTAATTTGAAATATTGGTCAAAACTGTCCAACGATGTACTGTACCAATAAATGTGAGAATTTATACATTATATTAACTTTATTCATGGCACAAAAATCACACACTATGGCAGTGAAATAAGTGTAAAAGGCATAAAACAAAATTAAAAACGTTTTTTATGGAATAACTTAATTTTATTGTTGTATAGTACTGCTATTGTTGATTTAAGGTTGTCACTATTGGTTTTTTTTACCCGCTTATTCGTTCCCAATTTATATCCGTTCCTTTAAATTAGCTCTTGGCCATACTAAAATGGAGTTTCAAAAATGCATATTTGGGGTTGAAAAAGATTTCCATCCAAACAAGTGTGGTTTCAAAACTGTCTACACACAAACGCATAAAACTGCTGTCACGCACATTTTGTTTCATCAGAAGCCTGAAAAAGCAGCAACAGCTGACTTGGTAAATACTTTTGGGAAATTATGAATAATTGTGATTTCAATATTTATCAAAATAATTCTGATTATTATTTTTCCATAAATGTCCCCTCACCAAAGTCAGAGTTGTCTCTCTTGTCAAAAAAGAGCTTATTGCCGACTCTCTGCACGATGATGTCCCAGGAGTTGACGGACCGCGTGCAGCACATCAACGTGGCCAAAATGGCGTCAGTGGCAAACACATTACCTTGAGTCTTTGCCAGCTGCACACACAAACAAAAAACCATTAGGCGCAACACACGAGTTCATGGTCTCGTACATAGTGGTTTACGCACCTTGCGGATGACGGGGTCGTCGGTGGTGGTGACCGTGTGGAAGATCCTCTTGATGCTCTTCAACGACTTCTCGTTGCGAGTGGTGATGCGGTCGAAAGCCTTGTTGTAGTACTCCAGGGCCCCGCAGCACTCGCTAGAAGAAAACGAGACGGGATGGCGTAAGCAGGCATCAGCGCGGACGGCTTTAACGGCGGCTATGAGCTCACATATCAACGGGATCGGCCACTTCCATGTATCGCATCTTCATGAGTCTGGGGAAATCCATCTCCTCCTTTACCTCCCAGTCGCTGCGCACCTCCACAGAAGAATCTCTGGGCTTCAGCTGGGCCTGGAAAAAGAAACCACTTAGTATATTACATTTTTGACATTATATTTACTTTGAAATGGACACCTTAAACTTTGATTTGGGGACATGTAATAGCCAAGTTAAACTTTTTTACTACCTGGGATTTTTGGTCCCATTTCTGACGGACGCCAAACTGCTTCTGGAACTTCTTCTGCAGGCGCATGCGATCCCTATAAAGAAAGTGTGACGGGTCAAATGAGGACTGGTCTGGTGGATTTGCGTTCATGGTGAAATGGTCTCACCTCTCCTTTTGCTTGGCGCTCTTAGGAAGCGTCTGCATGTTGAACTGCGTCACGTTCCTGCGGTCTTTGTCCCTGCGCAGGTTCCTCTGTTGAATCCAACACAATCCTGTTCTGTTGGCCAGCTCAAACACAGATGCATCAGGTCATAAGTCACGTTCTTACCTGAGCAAACCTCATGCGGTTCTTCTGGTAGGCCGTCTTCTGCATCCTGGCCGTGTCCACCAGCTGGAAGCTAGTCTCGTCTTCCTCATGGAAGTAAGCATACTGACTCCCACCACCGAACTGAGAGGAATACTTGTCTGTGGACACACGGAACATGTAATCATGTCAATACGCCATGGATACATTTGGACTGCTCTAATAGATTTGGAGCTGTGTGTTCATTTGTACTCATAAACATGTAGCACACTTGGTCAGCCAGACAACAAGACAACCAAGCAAGAAAGAACATTCGTGTTGCCAACTTAGCCACTCTGTCACTATATTCAGCGACTAACCAGCCACCCATTTTCTACAACTTGTCCCTTTTGGGGTCGCAAAGCCCTTTAAATTAGGGGTGTCCTGATAAAACTTTTTCACTTCAGCTACGATACCAATATTGGAGCCTTGAATATTGACTGCTATTATTAAGATTTGACATCAGCGGGAATCATATATACTTTTATTAATTTGTAGTGTGGAATGTTAGAAAAGTTTTGATCACGTGAAGTGAGTCAAGCAGAACAGTGGTGGATATGTAAAACACTAACTTATCGTTAACCAACTAAAATGGACTTATGCTGACTTAAAGTCCCATGCTAATAGGTTTTAGTTCACACCCAGCAGTCCTACTAATTTGTGGATTAAAGCCCATGACGCAGTAAATTGAATGTTGCGGACACATTTGTTACTGGATATTTTATAACGCGCTTCTTTCTTGGAGACTTTGTACCATATTTTCTGCGCTATAAAAGCTGCCACTTTTTTTTCCTACGTTTTGAACACTAATAAACAGTGCAGTTAATTTACATATTTTCATTTGATAATTGCGATAATGTTTTGTATTTAACAAATACTTTTCATATACGCCGACAGAGACACTGAAAATGTCTGTGCTATGGTGTCATCTTTTGGACAAGTTCGCTCACTGCATGTGCTGGTGGTTAAAAATGTACTTCCTATTTCTGCTTCGAACCGGAAGTAAAACTGTCCACAGCATGTCTGCTCATAAGGATTTTTCATTACTCCAAGCAACGATTATGTTTTACTATATAACTACCAGGAAAACAATTCATACATACTAAACTATCCCTTGTGTGATGTCTGTAGAAGTGTTTTCATGCATATTTGTACGTGCTATCATAATGTAATCACGTTGTTGTTAAAATTAGCTAATATGCTAACATGTTTGCTACACATGTCTGTTTTTTTTCTTTTTTTGTTTATTTGATTTTTGGCATACAGTCCAGCAATACAATGAAACATGTCACATGTTTTTCCCCCCTCCCCCAAAAAAGTAACCCACAAAAATGATATTCAAAATAAATGTTAGCTTACAATGGCAATCTTTTTTGTATTGTTTCAGTTTCTGAAGAGTCTTTTTAGCGTATTGTAAATCTAGCTTCCCAAGCTAGTGGATCCATTACAATAACTTTATTTTGTTTGATTAGCTGCTACTGCCGTGTTACAGACACTGTTAGCGGTGTTAGCAGATTTTAGTTATTTACGACTTAGAACGCATTCAAAAAAAACATGTAAATTATTGTCTTCCATAGGTATTATGAATGATTGACAGCACATCTCTTTCTAATGTGTGCATATTTCCAGTATGACTAATCTGCTGATATTATCAGAGTGCAGAAGCGTTCCCGCCGTGACGTCATCTGACCCCGGATTTACGGAAATTGCCGAATACATTCTGGGCTGAATATTCAAAATGGCCATCTGAAATTGTGGAATTTTGTGATGTTTAGACAGTATTTTTACATACTTTGCGGACTGGAAATACAATGATATATGGTTTGATGGATACAATGAAACACGATTGAGCATAAAAAAATCAACTACTTTTTGCACAATCCTGGTACTTTAAAACTGTTACACTAGTCGTTGGGAGTTTTATTGCGGTTATCATTAAAACCATTTTCCACTCTATGCAAATGTATCATTACAATTTATGCAAATGTATCATTACAATTTATGCAAATTCAACAATTATATCATTCCCCAAATCACAAATAGATTGCAGTCCTGTGGGGATACACTGCGCTAGCAAACTACAGAGTTAGCAATTTGTCATCCACCTCACTCACTCGTGTATCTCTTGTCCTGGTAAGTTGCTCCTGTCCAGTCGGCCACCTGACAACCACAAGAGACCGTTGTGAGTGAAACAACAAACAATTACAAACGGCATGTAGTGTGGTAAAACAGACCTTTCCTAGACGATCTCCTTTACTGAAGGGCTGGTAGGGCATGTCTTTAAACTTTTCTGGCACGGCACATGGACCCCAACCGGACGGGTTGTCCTGGATCACAGGCGCGTTGAACTTTGCCATGACCTTAGATGGGATTAAACCACATGGAAGTTAAATAGAGTGGTCTTGTGGCGCCGCACATGCCGTTTGTTACATAGTGTCTCAGGCAAAGATCAGAACTTTTTCTCTTCAGTAGCGCACCTTAATGAAATGCACTTATCCGGCCATGGTAATAGAATGCAACAGATGTAGGTTTGTACCGAATAACATAATACTCAGAATGGTTGTTGTCAGTAATCTAAACTGGAGTCCGTTGTGGACGTTTACATGACGTGGTTAAAAATTGACAATGTTAAGACAAGTGTGACATCCGAAAGATACCTGTGACTCCCTAACAATTTGCTATTGTATTTGATGCCATTACATCAGGTGTTGTTATGTTGTACAGGGCATACTAATTTCCTCTTTCTGCTGTAACAATTATGAATGAGCCACTTGACACTCCTGTGAGGAAATTTTGTTTTGATCAGAAAAATCTGCAGCTTATTACAATATGATTGTGTGTCTGTCGCCTATGTAATTGCGCTCTGGAATAATGTTGTGAATGACATCTGATGGGGAAAACATGGTCTCTTCCGAACAGATATTTACTTACGAACAAAATCAGAGAGATTTCTTTCTAAATCAAACATTGTTACTGTGATGGTTAGATACAGGAAGGACATTGATGTTACCTGCACCTTATGTATGTAACATGCATCCAGAGACTGTTTATCACCTGTTTTGGAGTTGTGAAAGCACTCGATCACTATGTCAGGGCATCTGTCGTTTTATCCTGGACAATATTTATGACAAATTTCTGCTTGGTTTTAAAGATGTGCTATTTGGATTTACACTGAATGAAAAACATTTTTAAAAAGGAAATTTACCTTTTCAACCTCATTATACTATTGGCTAAGTTTTATATTCATAAATGTAAGTTTCTCAATACCCTACCTGTTTTAGTGCCTTTAAAAAAAGATTTACTGCTTTACAAACACTCTCTACCTCTAACAACCAAAACAGCTGTGAAAACTATGAAGCTTTGATCCAAATTTAAATAATTTAAGGCCATGGCTTTACATTGTGTTACATATATATATTTTGCATTCTATTATAGTTACTTTATTCTAGGGCTGGGCGATATATCGATATACTCGATATGTTGCTGGTTTGTCTGTGTGATACAGAAAATTACTATATTGTGATTTGCGAGTATACGTTCTCACGCAGATGCATTTCACTGCCGGCATTACACTACAGGCGTTTCTCACTCTTTCTCGTCTCTTCTCAATAAAACAAGCGCTCCTTCTCACATACACCACAAGCGTATACGCCCTCGTGGAGCAGAGAGGTAGCGGCATGGGTAACTGTTTGAAAGTCCGCATGTCAATATCTCCGTTCGGTGCCACACCAACAAAATGCTGAGGCAACCATTTCCACATCAACACTGTATGAAAGAAACAGTCAACAACAGAAGGAGATAACGTCCGTACCAGTAAACTACCACACAGTGAAGAACATACACTGTTTAATCTCCTATTATGCAGTTCATTTTATTTGACAGTTATTCAAATATCTTGTGTGACATCATGCACAAAAGTGCACTTTATTAGTTTTAAACTATTGCAATGGCGTTCTGTACAAAAAGTGCACTTTAATTTAGTGTTGTTTTGATATGTCATCTTAGTGACATCATGCACAAAAGTGCACTCAATTTGTTTTAAAATGTCTCTGACAATCTTCCACTTTCTGTTTTGAAATTACATGAATGTTTGTGCCACTGCTTAATAACTGTTTAATAAATTCAGTTTTGGTCAACTGACTTAATTGTGGTTTCCCTCTCTGCATGAAAGTTTAAAGGCCTACTGAAAGCCACTACTACCGACCACACAGTCTGATAGTTTAAATATCAATGATGAAATCTTAACATTGCAACACATGCCAAAACGGCCTTTTTAGTTTACTAAATTGCAATTTTAAATTTCCCGCAAAGTTTCCTGTTGAAAAATTTGCGGAATGATGACGCGTGCTTATGACGTCTCGGGTGGTAGCGGACATTTTTTTCCAGCCCGATCCAAGCTATAAGTAGTCTGCTTTAATCGCATAATTACACAGTATTCTGGACATCTGTGTTGCTGAATCTTTTGCAATTTGTTCAATTAATAATGGAGAAGTCAAAGTAGAAAGATGGAGGTGGGAAACGGTGTATTGCGGTTGCCTTTAGCCACACAAACACAGCCGGTGTTTCCTTGTTTAAAATTCCCGAAGGTGAAGCTTTACTATGGAACAGAGCGGTCAAGCGAACATGGTACCCGACCACATATCACCGGCAGGTTTCGGTGAGAAGATTGTGGTAATAAGTCGTCTCTTACCGTAGTTATGCCACTGCTGCTTACTATTACCTCCTCCTGCCGGAGACACTGGCGGTCACCACACCCCTCCGACTTTCAGATACCATATAATCTCACTACAACCCTAGTAACACAATAAGAAGATAAGGGATTTTCCAGAATTGTCCTAGTAAATGTGTCTAAAAACATCTGAATCGCTCCCACTGTCCTTGCCTTTTTTTTTCTTGTCTTTCTCTCTCACTATCCTCATCCACGAATCTTTCATCCCCGGTCAAACTAATGGGGAAATTGTCGCTTTCTCGGTCCAAATAGCTCTAGCTGCTGGTGGCTCACATTAAAAACAATGTGAGGATGTGAGGAGCCCTCACACCGGTGACGTCACACGCACATCGTCTGCTACTTCCGGTACAGGCAAGGCTTTTTTATTAGCGCCTAAAAGTTGCAAACTTTATTGTCGATGTTCCCTACTAAATCCTTTAGCAAAAATATGGCAATATTGCGAAATGATTAAGTATGACACATAGAATGGACCTGCTATCCCCGTTTAAATAAGAAAATCTAATTTCAGTAGGCCTTTAAAATGAGCATATAATAATGCATTAGGAACAAAATGTTTTAATGTCGACACACACAATTCTCATACTAGTGTGATTATATGTATCAAGTGTTACTTCCAGGCTAAGGCAAAATATCGAGATGTATATCGTGACATGGCCTGAAAATATCGAGATATTAAAAAAAAGCCATATCGCCCAGCTCTATATTAATGAGTTTACAACCCCCTGGCGCTGTTAAGTGCTGTTTTTGTATTGACAGCTCTATTTTATTGAGTTACCAACCCCCTGGCGCTGTTTAGTGCTGTTTTTGTATTGTTTCTGTATTTATAAATGATAAATGCGAAGCGCTTTGACAATACTTCCACATTTACCCATTCACACACACATTCACACACTGATGGAGGGAGCTGCCATGCAAGGCGCTAACCAGCACCCATCAGGAGCAAGGGTGAAGTGTCTTGCTCAAGGACACAACGGACGTGACGAGGTTGGTAGTAGGTGGGATTTGAACCAGGGACCCTCGGGTTGCGCACGGCTACTCTCCCATTGCGCCACGCCATCCCTACATATTTTGACCATTTTAATTTCTTGATTATATGTAAATGTTACATACTGTAAATAAAGATGTATAAAATACGAAAAAGCGTCATATCAGACTTTAGCATCCGGGCTCGTGGTCAACTGAGAGCAGCACCAGCTGAACTCGCTAGCTTCCTATTTAGCATCAATTCAATGTTAGTGTCACTGGTAGCTTTCAAAATCAACTTTGACGTGAAAGCTTTGAAATGATATAACCTGAGGCCAACATTGGGCACATGAAAGTATTTGAGAGACAATTCTCCCGAGTGGATGCTAAGGCTTAAAGCACTTAGGCCGTCATCCTGCCAGGTGGCCGCGCTAGCTCGGCTAAGCTAACCGTCTGCCAGCACTGTCGTCCCTTTTGTTCAAGTTCAAACAAGAGACGCCAGTGAAAAGAAGTCGCTTTTAAATGTCTTAGATATCGTCTTCGTCTTCTTACCGTGGCCGATGTGACCCACGTCCAAGGTTTAAAAAGAGGCCGGTGTCTTGGGGCTAAAACCCGGACAAGACGCCTGCGTGAAAGGAAGTGGTTAACTGCCGTCAAGCGGACTGGTATTCCTGTCGTAAAGTGTCGTAAGCGCAACTGTAGGGCTGTAACGACCGAATAACATCAATTATTGTAATCTACTTGGTTATGAAATAGTATTCATGATTATTTTCGAATAATAAAGTAGAATTCCACTTATTTGTTAATGTTTCATGAATATCCCAAAGGTTTAACGTGTAACTGCAGTTTCACGCTAAAACCATGAGGGGAGGCTGACGCCTTATTCTTCAAGATGAAGAGCAGCAACTCTTTGATCTTTTTAATTTTCTAAACCATGTGTGTATATGTATGTATATATATATATATATATATATATATATATATATATATATATATATATATATATATATATATATATATGTATATATATCGAATTTCCTTGAATTGCCGCCGGGGCACTAATTAATTTAAAAACCTCTTCTCACTCCGGCACTTACCGAAGGTATGCAGTAAAAATTTGAGTGTGATGTAAGCTTGGACCTCGTGTCTCCCCATGTCTAGCATTAAACAATTACAGTTGGTACAAAATGCGGCTGCTAGACTTTTGACAAGAACAAGAAAGCTTGATCATATTACGCCTATACTGGCTCACCTGCACTGGCTTCCTGTGCACTTAAGATGTGACTTTAAGGTTTTACTACTTACGTATAAAATACCACACGGTCTAGCTCCTTCCTATCTAGCCGATTGTATTGTACCATATGTCCCGGCAAGAAA
>NC_084617.1:21698516-21841016 GCF_033978795.1 Nerophis ophidion
CTCCTTCTCTTAGCCATGCTGAATGTTTGGGTCTTACTGATTGTATGGGGTGGACAGGTGTCTTTATGCAGCTAATGACCTCACGCAGGTGCATCTGATTCAGGATAATACAGTGGAGTGGAGGAGGACTTTTAAAGGCGGACTAACAGGTCAGAATTCTAGCTGATAGACCGGTGTTCAAATACTTATTTTCAGCTATATCACACAAATATATTGTTAAAAAAAAATAATTAATTGTGATTTCTTGATAGGCGCCAGCGCCCCCCGCGACCCCAAAAGGGAATAAGCGGTAGAAAATGGATGGATGGATGGATGGATTTTTCTTTTCAGTTTATCTCTCATAGAGTGGACATGCACCTCCCGTGAAAATTTCAGACCCCTCCATGATTTCTAAGTGGGAGAACTTGCAAAATAGCAGGGTGTTCAAATACTTATTTTCTTCACTGTACATATGTACATATATATGTTTGTATATATGTGTATATATATATACACATGTATATATACATATTTATATATGTTTATATATATTATTTACATATGTTTATATATACACATATATATGTGTATATATATTATTGATTTATATGTTTATATATTATATATACATATATACGTATATATAATATATATATACATGTGTATATATATACATATAATATATATATATATATATATATATATATATATGTATACATACATACATATGTATACGGGGGTATAGCTCGGTTGGTAGAGCGGCCGTGCCAGCAACTTGAGGGTTGCAGGTTCGATCCCCGCTTCCGCCATCCTCGCACTGCCGTTGTGTCCTTGGGCAAGACACTTTACCCACCTGCTCCCAGTGACACCCACACTGGTTTAAAATGTAAAATTGGATATTGGGTTTTACTATGTAAAGCGCTTTGAGTCACTAGAGGAAAAAGCACTATATAAATATAATTCTAATATACAAAATGTTTTTATTTTTGTTAATTTTTTTTAAAGTGGAATATTTCATGTGAACTAGTTGGAGCCTTAAATAGGTCAACAATTTATAACACCATTGATATTAATTCAATATTATTTGAGCAAGGGCCCCCACTTATTAAAGTGTTAAAATAAGTCATAGCTCTTTTAAAAAAAACTCTCATTTTATTTCCTAGATCAACTTAAGATATATCCGTTCATTTTATAAATGTATTTAGTTTGTCCTTTTTGTCAAAGAAAACTGTTTTAATATGGCAAACACAAATAATGCAGTCTTTTCCCAAAATATATTTTTATGTTGAATATTTCCATCCATCCATCCATTTCCTACCCCTTTTGGGGTTGCTGGCCATGTGAAGTAATTGGAGCTGTGAATGGATCAATAATTCATAACATTGGATTCATAATTATTTTTATTTTTTTTTTAGCAATGACAGTCTTAAAGAAATATTGTTATCGGAGTCGACATTGCAACTTTTTCTCGTTACATTTCATCGGTTTGCTCTTTTATTCCACTTTTTTCTTTTTTATAATGTGAAAAAATGGCCCCAGGGCCACACATTGAACGCCCTTGATTTAGGCATTTTATTAATTTTTAATACTGAAGTAAATAAAAGAACATACATTTATGTTTTTCATTCTGTTTTGCAACTGAATATAAGTCCACTCGACATATATTTGAAAAATTTAATAACATCTGGAAATAATTAATTACTGTATAAATGTACAATTTAATAATATCTGGAAATAATTAATCAAAGTATAAACTTTGAACATTCAATTGTTTTATTGTGAAAAAGTCTCCCTTCAAACACTCACAGCATTGAAACTGTACAATCAATAATTTAAAAAAAGAAAAGAAAAATAAACGTTTCAGCTTATTTCTCAGCCACACAGACACATTCACACCTAAGCAGCTTTGGACCCAAAAATAGTGTTTCACTTGAGTGTGGTTCTAAGTCTCCGTTATAAATCTCACAACACTGATCCTCTGCACAAGCCCAACAGGCGATATCACCCTGCTTCCCTGGAAGGGTCCTGAATCTTCTTTCTTTCCTTGTCAACAAAATAATTTAGAATCTTAGCTGAGTAAAAAAAAATCCACAGGAGGAAGATTTAACAGCAAAAAAAAGAAAGATGGAAAACACAATTACATGTTTGAGTCCACGACTGTGGACAGGAACAACAACAAAAAGTTTTCTTGGTCGTCATCAGAGTTCTTCTGGAATTCTTGTCAACAACAAACACCCAAATTCATTTTCCAACTGAGACGACGCGCGTCTTATTTTTTTCATAGAGTTTATCATCACAACGTCCCTTAAAAAAGAAAGCTGATACACATTAAAGCCCATTTTTGTGCAAAAGACCCCCAGTAAGTGGCACAAGCATTAGTTCCATTTACGGTTGTATAGTGGGAAGGGGATTCATATGGCCCCATTTGTCGCGGTTGACCTGACACATAAAACGTGATAAATTAGGGCGATGCACTATCTACCTTAGCCGCCAGACGGCAGTAGAGTGTTGAATATTTTAAAATGTGTTTTATGGGCTATTCCAAATTTTCTATGCAGAGTGGCGCTTTCCATCATTTCAGCAGACTGCATTGTAAATTGATAAACCCACCTACCCCCACGTCCTCTCACGTAAAATCAACACAGGAATTGGACCCTATGAATCCCTTCTCTACTGTGGTTTATACCCTACACTCAATCCAGATTGTTAAACATATCATGCGGGATATACAAAAAACAAACTCAAATCATTTGGATGTTGTTTTTTTATGATGCATGCTTTGGTCGATGGTATGTGTGGCCACGTTGCGGAGAGCAGCGGGTGGAAAAGTAGTGGCTGGCGCAGGAAGGAAGGAAACACATTCCCAACAGGAGTGTTGCTAGAAACAAAATCTACAAGTTGTCTTGTGAAAACATGAAGCAGTGAAAAAAAAAAAAAGGTCTGATCGGCTCCAAAATGTAGCTGCACGAGCCACAGGACTGCAGTGTGGAGAATGTTTGGGGATACAAATAAGCCATGTGTGTCTGGAGGCTTGAAAAAACACAAGTAAATCTCTGAAAACATCAAAGTTAATGTAATTTAGGGGGTTAAAAGACACTAAAAAGGTGATTTGGCCAAATGAGAAAACAGTGATTCTCAAACTGTGACAAGTGGGCTACATCTAGCGGAAGGCCCACAAAGTTTGTAAAAATGTACTGTACACTCTTTTGTGCGTTGTGTGTAATGTTACAGTAGGATAACATATTAAATATACTTGTTAAATAAAACTTATGCTTTTTTTCAAACAAATACTTAGCCTTACTACACTACTGTATTTTATTGCTGGTCATTATAGTGGTTCTTGGAGGGTCAAATGTTTTCTGAGGTGGTGACAAATGTTTGAGAGAGCCAGATAGAAGTCGAAGTGGCATCGCATCAAAAACACTGAGAGGAAAGACACGCTGAGGAAGGGGAGCCTCTGAAAAAACAAACCGATGGAAAAAAAGGCGAGAACAACGGGCTGTGGCGTGGAAGGAAACATGGCAGAGGGAAAGAGGGGAGGAAGATGCTAAAGGATGAAAGAGGAGCGAGGAACTGCAGCGCACTGATGAGGCCCTCCTGAGATCTGTGAGAAGAGCATCTATTATTCAGCAGCATTGAATCTTGTGACGACGTGCGGGGGCGGCATCAGAAGACGTGCCGTAAAAGCAGCGCCATCGCATTCCCATGCAGCAGATGACACCTGAATGCAACATCTGCCATTTCCAGTGGCGCCCTGAACGCAGCCAAATGTAAATTTTCTTGTGCCGACACCTGAATCATTTCATTTCGGTGCTAGGCTCTCAAAACAGACTCAACAGGCACCTAAGTGAGGGATGCCCAAAGCGGGGCCCTTCGGCTCATTTCATTTGGGTGGCTACCAAAATGTATTGCATTCATTTTGACCTCTTTCAAGCTGCACGACTATGTATGCTAGGCTACCCGAAAAATAAAAAAAAATTTGAAAGGTAAAAACCTGGGAGCTAAGTCACTGGAATCTACCGTATAAGGAACAGTGGTACCATGTTTCCATTTACAGTAAAGCACTGTTAAAAAAACAAGGAACACAGATTTTGCAGTAAAAAAAAAAAGTAGCAGCTCAGTCGGCAGAAATTTACGGTATAAATAGCAGTGGTATTGTTTTTCAATTCACAGTAATGCACTGTAAAATAAAAAGGCTGTAGATTGTGTATAAACTAGCAGCTCAGTCGGCAAAATGTTACAGTAAAAATAACAGTGGAACCGTTTGTTGTTTTTTTTTAACATAATGCACTGTAAAAAAAACGGCTGTAAATGTTTACGGGAAAAAAACTGGTAGCCCAGTTGCCAAAACTTTTATGTCAAAAAAACATTGGTAGAGATTTTCAATTTTCAGTAAATTAACGTCAAAACTAGGGCTGGGAATCATTGGGCACAGCACGATTAGATTCAGAATCCATTCTCGATTAAGTGAGTGCCAGTTCTATAATTAACAACATTCCTCCATAAAATAGGCTCTGATAAATGTTTATATTACTTAAAAGAAAACGGGTTTTGATTAACAAAATTCTACTCAAACATTTGTTAAAGTCAAATACAAATAAGGCAACAAGAGAAGTATCCAACACTTCTCTTTTCTAAAGTAAATTTGTGCAGCAGATATGATCATATACATCAACTATATGATTTACCTGAGTCGCTGGACAGGACATTTAAAAAAAACCTAAACATTTTCAATTGATTTTTCTTTTTAATTAAAAATTGATACAGATAAAACCACTGTATATTTTATGGTTAAGTTCTGGTAACTTAGCTGCGAGTTAATTTTTTTTAACAGATAATCTATAGATTTAATATACAGGCCAACTAGTTGCCATCTATTGAGCCTGACAGTCTCTACCGTCTAATATTCATGTATGGCGGTATGAGTCTAAATTCCTCACACATGGTGCTGTTGCATGGTAAAAAAACATTAGCACATTTTCACTTTGGCCCTTGGAGTCAAAAGGTTTGGGCACCCATGACACAACACAAATGCAACACGCGACTACAACCGTCCATGAATGCCACACACACACACACACACACACACACAGTTATGCAGCAACATCCTCCAATGAAAAGAGCCGATTTTCCTCGCGGTCGTGTGTTGGGAGATGGATGTGTTTCGCAGGAACAGCTGGACCGCAGCTGTCCAACACGAGCGGATGGCGTAACGAGGGCAGTTTCAACGCGATCGTGGGTACAGTGAGTCATGCCCCTCCGACATAAACATTTAGCAAATAGTTTTGGTGGCGCACTAATAAGCAGATGGGCTCGCTGGCAGATTAAATGCATGAACGCCAAAAAAAAAACAGTTGTCAAGATTGTGCTTTGAAACCAGCGTTGGAGTATAGCCGAGAATACTGTTGATGGTCGGCGTTTGGAGAGGAATATGGGTGCACAAAAATATAGATTTTTATCCGAATCGCGATTCTTGTTTGAATCGCAATTCTTATTCATACTGTATCCAAACTAAAATCA
Source organism: Nerophis ophidion (assembly GCF_033978795.1). Lineage (NCBI taxonomy): Eukaryota > Metazoa > Chordata > Actinopteri > Syngnathiformes > Syngnathidae > Nerophis > Nerophis ophidion. The sequence goes on from NC_084617.1 coordinate 21,704,016, forward strand.
ATTAAACCTTTCCTATCCTGTAACCTGTTTTGAAAAAAGTTTTTCTTTAAAATTCTTGTACCAAATAATACAGCGCGAGAATCGGTTTGAATTCAGAATGAATTCCCAAGAATCGAAATTGAATCGTTAGGTGCCCAAAGATTTGCACCACTAATAATTACGAGATTGTGTCGACTACTAACATTATGTCGGTGATGAAATCGTTTTTTTGTATGTGTGCGATATGTATTATTTATTGCTCCTTTGTTTTGTCGTTGTGTTTTAAATTGTAGTAAAAAAAAAATGTAAGTAGAAATGGCACCGCTTAAGTGGCAGCTGGTTGCGTCCGCTCACTGCTCTTTTAATATCCTTTGTTTACCTATTGTTTAGTAACCACATCATTTCCCCACAGTGGGATGAATAAAGTCTATCCTATCCCGTTTGTTGTGGTTCTAAAGTGCAAAAACTCTTCCTGTTTGTTTACACGCCAACACGCACCTCCACAATCAAAACGAGACCCCTAAAAAAGAGCTACTTCCTGCTTCATGTTTGTGCTAAAACTACCTTTTTAACCTCCGCCTCAGAAACCACCTGAGAAACTTCAGACGTATCAGGAGGGGAAAGGGGCCAAATGTGGCATCGGGCCTCAGTGCAAGTATTACTAGCATGTAGTAGAATTACTAATAGTATTCTCAGGGCGTTCAAGCGATCACAATGGACTGTTTGGTTTGTTTCAGAAAACGTTTCGCCTCTCTCAGGTAGGCTTAATCAGTTCATGCTCATAGGCTTAGATCGGTCAGACCCAGTCTAGCAGCTGGTGCCAAAACATCAACTATCTATACTCCGACACAAGGAGGTTGAGCCTGGGTAAGGATGGTTAAAACTGTTTGGATGCAAAAAGAGCAACCGTACTGTCAATACCAACAATAAATTCCCCTCAATCGCTGTGGAACGACCACTAATAGCCCAAAATGAGTAGGAAAACTCACGTTGGCATTCGTTTCAATTTTAGAAAACCCAGAACAATCCAGTTGAGATTGGTTACACGCCCTGGGAATACAACGACCTGGATGAACGAGAACATCCGTAGACATTACTAGTATTCATAGTACTAGTAGGCAAGCCAAAGTGTATGAGGAGATCAAATACCGTTGAAGGAAAAAACAGGGAAACTTTCTTTCCCTTGACTTGTGCCAAGCCAGAAACCAAGAAATAGATGAGTCATGTATTGTAGCAGTGGCTGGTGTCCATGGCAACAAGCCATCCCTCTGGAAAGTAGGCGGTGATGCGTGGAACACAAAACAAAAAGGAACCTCAAAGAGTGGAACCCTTCTTAATGGTCACCACTAGTGAGCAGGGCTAGTAAAGAGTCACTAATCAGGAAGAGGCGTTGGGGGCGGGGTTTAAACCTCTTGTGCAGCATCAATTCAAAGGCCAACCCAAAAAGGCGGTGGAGTGTGCTCGTGTGCGAGGACTTTTAGCTTATTGACTTTTAGAAAGCAGATGAAAAAGGTTTGCGATGCAGACACACGATGAGCGTACACACGTCTGTACAAGTGGACAGCGCCAGAGTCTCTCATTTGACTCGTTAAGTAGCAGCGGGACACTCAAATGTTTCACTTTTTCTCTGCGACGGGCCCCTTAGCCACGCCCCCTGGCAATGATCTGAAAGGTTGGGGCCTGGTGGGAGTGGCACATCAATCCGAGGGTTGAGGGGTGCGCCGCTTTCCTACACTTCACGCCCTCCTGCATCCCGGCGAACGCCGCAGGGTCTCGTCATCGTCCGCAGGGGAAAGGGGGAAGTTAGGAGATCTTGCAGTTGTTGCGCGTGCAGTTCTGCGGGGGGCTCTGCGGTGGACGGATGGACTTGGAGCGCTTCAGGCTGTTGCCCTTGGAGCCGCCGGCGGGGTTGGCCAGCGAGTAGGAGCGTCCGTGCATCATGACGGCGTTCATGCCGTTGGCCATTGAGAAGGACTTGAGGTGGGACTTTATGGCCACGGGAAGCGGGAGCTTGTCGATGAGGTGGACCGGCGTACATGACACGATGGCTCGGCAGCAGAGATCCTGAAGGCTGAACACTGGAGAACAGAATCGTTAGTCAGGTGATGTTTTTGTTTATTGTTAAATCACTAAACGATTGGTACCTAATACTGCCCTTTTTTGGCACCGATCGAATCCCACCGGTGCTAAAAGGCACCGATTGACATAAAATCCAACAGTGCTACGTTACGTGTGCGTGACGTCACGCCCGTTCGCACTTTGCAATCACTTCAGCAGTACTGAGAGCGGACTCAGCCAAACTACCTCTAGATAGTGTTGCAATTTTAAATGCCAACACAGCAATTGACTGAGAAACGCTTCAACGCAAGTTAAGTAGGGTGACGCTTTTCCAAAAATACGCTAGCCTGATGCTAATACACATTGGCTTTTCTATTGACATGCTACTGATTAGCATTACGAATTTTACATGGCAATTTCAGCACTTTCAAATGTGTTACTGAAAACTATAACTGAGATGCACGTTACAATCAAACATAGTTAGTAGAGTCAGACGGTAGAGCATTCGGCCAGAAACTTGAGGGATCCTGGTTCGAATCCAGCTCCCGCCGTCCTTATCACTGCTGTTGTGTCCTTGGCAAGAAACTTAGTCCACCTTGCTCCCAGTGCCACCCAAACTTATGTAAAGGTAGCTTAAATGTAGATAATGGGGAACTTAAAGGGGAAATTTGCGTTTTTTTAATTTGGCTTATCGTTCACAATCATTCTGAGAGACAAGAAGACACACGTCTTTTTTAGGAGATTTTAAAGATGATAAAAACGCTTGAAAGATGCAGTCACAGTTGCAGCCTTCGAAGCCCTCTAAAATTACTTCAAAACCTTCCATCGATGTTTTTTATACACACTGCAAGTCTATATATGATGTAGTAACAGACACGTTCATAACAATATGTAATATGTACAATATCTACCGTATTTTCATCATTTCAATAATTTTCGGGACTGATTTATTTCGTGCATTGATTTCTGTTTCAAAAGCGGCGCACTTCTGACTTCTGACAACATGTGTGTTCCTACTTCCTGAATCAAACACGAGTGTGTTTTCTAATCATGGCAGACTTGGTAGTAGGCAACAAAGAATACTATTTTTGGACAAATGAGGATTCACAACCTTCGTTTTGAAGCTAAATATACTGCTGCTTATAGATGCGAACACGAAGAAAGAGTGAGACGTTTGAGCAGACGGAACCAAGAGAGGGGGATAAAAGCAATTTTGAGGCTATAAACATGGAACCAAACTATTTTTACATAAATGGATTGCTTACCCAAAATCAACAAGAAACTTCCCCGGCCAGCTGGATCATACAAGTCACTTTAATATTGACCGTGATACACGCAGCAAGTCATGCATGTTAGTACAACTACAGTACATAAGATGTCTGGCTAGCTGTATACAAAGTAAAAATACATGAAATGTGGGATAATACTTTACAGATACTGTAATCTGAATCTTCATGTTTTTCAAGCAGTACAGATTGGTGTCGTATCACATTGTGTTGTGCATTACAAACCCAAACGCGTTTCGTGTTGTTGTAGAAGCCAACTTATCTCTTGCCATAGTTAGCTTTGACGGCTAATACCGAAGCATGCCGGTGTGCTACTACGATAGAAAAATACTTCCTCAGTGTTTGCTCTTACAATAACAATGTCTATACAGCTTGATTATTATAAGGGTTAAGGAACGTAAATTAAGTATTGTTGATGGTTTTTGAATGCATTTTAAAAGTGATAGCATTGCTAGCCACCTAGAAGGAGCCGGGTTTTATGTTTTATATGTTTGAAAGCGGAAAAAAACTAAAACTTCAGTCTTCTTGTCTTTTATAAATATTATGAACGATAGGCCAAATTCCCCAAAAATGCAGTTCCTCTTTAATGTAAAGTGCTTTGAGTCTTTAGAGAAAAAGCGCTAAATAAAAATAATTCACTTCACTACAATACTTACAGTATTAACACTTTTTAGGGCGCAACAAAAGACCAGACAGCAGAGACTGAACTGACTAGCAAACATCCCATAAAGTATACACTACACATTATTATAATCAGCTATTTTTTAATGCTGCAATAAAAAAAAGTATTTTACTAGCAAAAAACACATTTAATAACACACAAAAGTACTGGAAATTGGTACCACTAAGTACCAATATCGATTCCCAGATACTAGGAATTGGTACTGTATCGGTTCAAATGAGAGTGGTACCCTTCCCTGCACCTAAAACGCACCTCGGTTGGGCTTCCAGAACTTCTCCATGCCGTGTCTCATCAGGACAATGCGCGACAGCTCTGTAAAGGACTCGATGACGTTGAAGTTGCACAGCGGGCTCACTTCGAAGAAGGTCATGCCATTCTTCTCGGCGTAGGCCCGAGCCTGCTCGGTGGGCACCTGCCGCTTGAAGGCCAGGTGCAGCCGGTTTCCCACCAGGATGCGAGGCACGCCGGGCGCATGCTGACGGTGGAACAATCAGAAGGGGTTCATTAACATCAGCCTTAATACACGCCGTATGACACCTCAACAAAATGTTACTGCATGGCTGCACTCACCTCATCAATCTCCCGTATCCACCTGTCGATGCCGTCAAAAGACCAGCGGTTGGTGATGTCGTACACAAGCAGGATGCCCTGCAGGAAGACAAACCATAACACGTTCTAGAACCTTTGGAACGCTCAGGTTTCTAAGCTATTATTGGCATGCCACTCACCTGTGCTCCACGGGAGTAGGAGCGGAAGATAGTGCAGAATCTCCCCTGTCCTGACGTGTCCCTGAAGAGCAAAAGAAGACATCAAGGCAACTGGAAGGTGATGGAAGATCCCAATGACCGCATTTAGGGTTCTATTCTTCCAAAATGCTGCGCAAAAATAGGTCTGTCAATGTGTGCCTTCATCCAAGGTGTGCACTCTGGGTGAAGCAACTCTTAAAAGGGGAACTTCACTTTTGTTGGAATTTCGTTCACTGTCCTTTTGAGAGCCAAGAAAACAAAAGGTTCTTGGTAGCCAGCAATGCAGCTAATGGTAGCAATCGATTCTACATCAAAAATACTTTAAAAACTGTCAACAATACTTAATTTACATTCTCAGAAAATTATAAAATCTATTCTGATGGCTTCAATTGAGACACCTAGAAACATCCATTCAGTTGAGGATAAAATGGCTATAATGCCACTCTGTATTAACTTTCAAAAATCTATAGGCACACAGTTGTTTTCTTATGAGAGTGCGACCACAGCGGAAGTTGACCGCGCTATCGCCCGTGTTTTCGGGACACAGACTTTTCAGCTGGTCATCATTGAACTATGTGACTTTTGAATAGAATTTTTTTTTTTTTTTTTGACAGGTACTGTCAAGCTCACTCAGGCAAGCACACACACAAACACCTGTCTGAGCCTAAACAAAACTCTTAACATCACAAATAACATCAGAGTGGTTATAATAACAAGTGAAAAAAGTTTTATCAACAGATTATTGTTCAAATCTAGTCAGGAAGAAGAAGCTGTTGTAGCCTGCATACACATACTACGTCACCATGACGACTAGCGTACAACATCTAGTGTGGCTTGGATTTATATAGCTTCTTCAAAACGAAAGCGTTATGTTTTTCATGGATTTTAATTACATTTACAAGTGTGAGGAAAACTCCATCCCCCACAATTTTCACGCAGCTTTTTGAGGGCCTGTTTCCAATAGCAGTTTATACGCGACCAGGAAGCAGTTGAGTAGTTGGCTGGAGTTGAATGAAGTGTGTGTACAACGCTCGCCAGAGATGATGCATCTCTTGTGTTGTGGCATGCTACATATAGAAAAATTAAATACCATAAGTTCTGGCCTATAAGCCACTACTTTTTGTTATGCTTTGAACCCTTCGGTTTATAAATCTAATGATGAGATTAATCACTCCAGAGAACACATCTCCACTGCTCTAGAGTCCGTGCTTTACACCACTGCATCCGACGCTTTACATTGGACTCGGTAATGCATGGCTTAGATGCAGCTGCTCGGCCATGGAAACCCATTCCATGAAGCTCTCTACGTACCGTACGTGGGCTAATTGGAAGGTCACATGAAGTTTGGAGCTTTGCAGCAACTGACTGCAGAAAGTCTTTGCACTATGCGCTTCAGCATCCGCTGACCCCTCTCTGTCAGTTTACGTGTCCTACCACTTGGTGGCTGAGTTGCTATTGTTTCCAAACGCTTCCATTTTATTATAATAAAGCCGAATGTTTATTTTGGAATATTTAGGAGCGAGGAAATTTCATGACTGGATTTGTTGGACAGGTGGCAGTTGTGTCATCGGATTTGCGGCCTTATGTTTTGGACACTCGGGTGAAGAGAGGGGCGGAGCTTTCTACCGATCACCACCTGGTGGTGAGTTGGCTGCGATGGTGGGGGAGGATGCCGGACAGACCTGGCAGGCCCAAGCGCATTGTGAGGGTCTGCTGGGAACGTCTGGCAGAGTCTCCTGTCAGAGAGAGTTTCAATTCACACCTCCTGGAGAACTTTGAACATGTCACGAGGGAGGTGCGGGACATTGAGTCCGAGTGGACCATGTTCCGAAGCTCTATTGTCGAGGCGGCTGATTGGAGCTGTGGCCGCAAGGTTGTTGGTGCCTGTCGTGGCGGTAATCCCAGAACCCGTTGGTGGACACCAGCAGTGAGGGATGCCGTCAAGCTGAAGAAGGAGTCCTATCGGGTTCTTTTGGCTCATAGGACTCCGGAGGCAGTGGACGGGTACCGACGGGCCAAGCGGTTTGCAGCTTTAGCGGTCGCGGAGGCAAAAACTCGGACATGGGAAGAGTTCGGGGAAGCCATGGAAAACGACTTCCGGACGGCTTCCATGGTTCTCGCCCGGAAAAGGGTGGAGTGCCATCTCCGGGTTGGGGAGGAGACCCTACCCCAAGTGGAGGAGTTCAAGTACCTAGGAGTCTTGTTCACGAGTGGGGGAAGAGTGGATCGTGAGATCGACAGGCGGATCGGTGCGGCGTCTTCAGTAATGCGGACGTTGTATCGATCCGTTGTGGTGAAGAAGGAGCTGAGCCGGAAGGCAAAGCTCTCAATTTACCGGTCGATCTACGTTCCCATCCTCACCTATGGTCATGAGCTTTGGGTCATGACCGAAAGGATAAGATCACGGGTACAAGCGGCCGAAATGAGTTTCCTCCGCCGGGTGGCGGGGCTCTCCCTTAGAGATAGGGTGAGAAGCATCTGCCATCCGGGAGGAGCTCAACGTAAAGCCGCTGCTCCTCCACATCGAGAGGAGCCAGATGAAGTGGTTCGGGCATCTGGTCAGGATGCCACCCGAACGCCTCCCTAGGGATGTGTTTAGGGCACGTCCAGCTGGTAGGAGGCCACGGGGAAGACCCAGGACACGTGGGGAAGACTATGTCTCCCGGCTGGCCTGGGAACGCCTCGGGATCCCCCGGGAAGAGCTAGACGAAGTGGCTGGAGATAGGGAAGTCTGGGCTTCCCTGCTTAGGCTGCTGCCCCCGCTACCCGACCTCGGATAAGCGGAAGATGATGGATGGATGGATGGAGGTGGCATCTTATGACAGTTCCATGCTGGAAATCACTGAACTCCTGAGAGCGGCCCATTCTTTCACAAATGTTTGTAGAAACAGTCTTCATGCCTAAGTGCTTGATTTTATAAACCTGAGGCCAGGCCAAGTGATTAGGACACCTGATTCTGATCATTTGGATGGGTGGCCAAATACTTTTGGCAATATAGCGTATATCTGCAGTTTATAGTCTGGTGCGGCTAATAAATGGGAAAAAAATAAAATACAAATAAAATAATTTTGTGGGTGTGGCGTCTGGAAAATACGGTAGTCGTTCTGCAAGCAAAACTGTCGTCTTGTCTTAAATTCAAGTCAGTGCTGTCACCAATGCCACTGGACGGCAAAGCCAGACAGGTTCCGAGGTGTTGCCGTTCAACAGCCGTTACGTATCGAGAGGAAATATCGGGTTAAAACTAACAAAAGGTACACACCTCTAGCTTTTCTGTGGCACCTGCAACATGACTCACGACAATGATAAGTAGCGGCAGCACACATTGGTGGGGAAGAGAAAAATGGACAGAAAAAGCGCAGCGAGACGGCGGAGGAAAACCTGATGCGGCATAAAGAAAAAGGATTCTTCAGCAAAACTTCCCTCCCTGGGGGAACAAGCAGGCGCTGGCTCTCCACTCTATTTCTACTAGACACACTTCACACTCAGCACCTTTACTGGACGTGTGTATGACGTATGGAAGGACACGCGGTGCTGGTTACACATGGTTCTTAAAAATGTAAATCCAATATGTCTTCTCCTGCTGCAAGGAGAAAGAAGTATTCAGGCTAGATCAGTGCTTCTCAAATAGTGGGTGGCGTGAGAGGTAACAGCGTATATCTTGACACATACAGATAGATAGATAAATAAATTAACATTCAGTTCACGTGAAACAATTATGTCCCCTGAAAAAATAACTGTGAGCAAGTTTCAAACGGCCTCTTTAACGCAGTGTTTCTTAAATAGTGGGGTGAGGGCCCCTTGGAGGGCATGACGTGAGAGGTACCGTATTTTTCGGATTATAAGTCGATCCGGAGTATACGTCGCACCAGCCGAAAATGCATGATAAAAAAGGAAAAAAACATATACACATCGCACTGGAGTATAAGTTGCATTTTTGGGGGGAAATTTATTTGATAAAATCCGACACCAAGAATAGACATTTGAAAGGCAATTTAAAATAAATAAAGAATAGTGCACAACAGGCGGAATAAGTGTACGTTATATGACGCATAAATAACCAACGGAGAACGTGCCTGGTATGTTAAAGTAACATATTATGGTAAGAGTCATTCAAATAACTATAACATATAGAACATGCTATACGTTTACCAAACAATCTGTCACTTCTAATCAATAAATCCGATGAAATTTTCTTCCTTGATGTTGCTTCTAAACAACTCTGCCAACTTCAAAGGTGTGCGCCGCTTCCTCTTGTCGTTTTCTGCTGCATATTTCACTACGTCCAGCTTGTCATCTGCAGTACATGATTTCCTTTTCGGTGCCATTTTTGTTCAGCCCTTCTCAGTTTTTATAAGTTACCGCCAACGATGAAATGATCCATTTTAATAGCTACGGCAGTAGCATATAGCAGTTAGCATTCCATGACCCACAATGCACTTCTGCCATGACCCTCCCCCGCCAATTCTTATTGGTTGACGTGTGTGTGACGATTGCTGACGTGTGAGTGACGATTGCTGACATTTTCTTTGTGTCTTCCGGGAATGAGATGAATGATATTATTTGATATTTTACGGTAATGTGTTAATAATTTCACACATAAGTCACTCCGGAGTATATGTCGCACCCCCAGCTAAACTATGAAAAAAAACTGCGACTTATAGTCCAAAAAATATGGTAATAGCGTCTTTAGTGTCAATAAATAACTATATTGACAATTATAAATAAAAAAAACTTTAACTTCAGGGGGGCGTGAACAATATTCTGTCCCTTAGGGGGGGCGTGAGAAAAAAATAGTTGAGAACAACTGGGTTAGAGCAACTCACCAGAGCTCCAGCTTCACCCTCCTCCCATCCAAAAGGATGGTAGTGGTCTTGTAGTCGATTCCTGCATGGACACACAGAGAGGAACGTTATTGGTTGTAATCTTTCATTGCATAAAAAAAGAGGGAATTTACACACAAGGCATCACAGAATGTCATAACTAGCTGGTGAAACTAAAGAGTGTAAGACTGAACAGATTTGGAATATTCATGAATAGTAATGAATCTTTGAGCTCTGGTGATCTAACACATAACGTTGTTCTTATGGGATCTTTCGGATCATCTCTTGTGTTTATTAAAGATAATCAGACCTTTAGTGAGCACTACTCATGATGATAGATGAAGCAAAAGAACAAGGGTGTTCACACTTTCCCCGCTGAGGGCTGCACAGGGTCAACTTAAAGCTTGCGGGACCATTCTGATGTTTTTCATTTTTAAAACCAACACAATATATAGATTTTTTTAACCTTTAGGAGTACCCTCAAGTTTGGTCCGAGGACCCAAAGTGTCTCAGCCATAAAAATTTAAAAAAATAAGTTGAAAAAATGTGTTTTATGTCAAAGAAACTTGTTTTTTTTTTAATGTAAAAAACACAAAGTAGGCAATATGCCTCCCCAATTTTTTTCTAAGTGGAATATTTGATGTGAAGTAATTGGAACCTTTGAAAAAAAAAAGCACACTAAATTATTGGGGATTCAAAAGGGTACCACTCATAGTGTTAAAAATAAATATATATTATTTTTAAATTCTACTTCCAACTCTTAAACCTGCAGTTCAGCTTCAAATCTATCCATTTATCATAAGTTTACATTATTTTTTTAATGTTTTTTATTCATTTATTTGTTTTATGGCAAACACCATGAATTGATTAACGTGGACCCCGACTTAAACAAGTTGAAAAACTTATTCGGGTGTTACCATTTAGTGGTCAATTGTACGGAATATGTACTGTACTGTGCAATCTACTAATAAAAGTATCAATCAATCAATCAAAAACACACAAAACATGCAATATTTTCCCTTAAAATATTTCAAAGTGGAATATTTGATCTAAAGTAATTGGAGCCTTGAATTGGTCAATAATTCATAACAACATTGAGTTTGATTCATTGCATAATTACAGTCAACATTGTAACTTTTTCTTGTTCCATTTCAGATGTTTGGTCTTTAATTCCACTTTTTTATGTTATTTTTTAAATGTATTTTCAGAATGCGCAGTTAAAGAATTTGCTGCGGGCAGCACTTTGGACACCTCTGCAATAGATGATTCAAGGAAAAGGTTAGAAGTAGCATATAATGGTCCAACCGGGACCTTTCCGTTTTTATCACGTCTAATAATAAGTTCATTGTTGTGTGTAAGATTTAACGGCACGAAACCTGTCTGACTACACCTGCTGTTTCGTGTCCGGACATGTTCCTCTACATCATCTCAACTGCTTTCTGAGCTTTTCACATAGCTGGTAACTCCCGCAGCTAAACGAGTGAAGCGCTGCCGTATGACTTCTACTTTCAGCTTCATGAGAGTGAAAACTGCTAGAAGGCCATACCATATTTCTTGGAGGCCAAGAGCGAGCAGGGTTGTCAAAAGACATACTTAAAGAACTAATCAAGTCTCTTCCTGTGCTGGGAATGTGTTGTATAGTGCTACAGGAGTTTCTGCCCACTTTCCAAGGCTGGTGTGCTAATAGCAACCGATTCTCCATCGTCATGAAGCCTCCATTGGACTAAAGTGCTGAGCAAATTACATTGCACAGATGGAGAGAGAGTGCTTCTTGCACCCCGACTGCTATTGGCCTCACGCCATGATCGATAGCAGCTCTGATCACTTCTGTTCCGGGAGAGGAGAGCGTGACTTGCTCAAAAGGATGGATGTTGATTTGTGTGGCGTCTGCTGTGATCTCCCTTTGTCACTCATTGTCTTCAGCACAACCAAACCTTACGTGTGGTGACATACACCTATAATCACGATTAGGATTATCATTGCGGTATTTTCGAATGCGCTCAAAAATAGATAGATAGATATATAGTACTTTATTGATTACTTCTGGAGAGTTCCCTCATGAAAATTAAAATTCCAGCAGCAGTCTACGGAATTGAGATCGAATTGAGATCGAAAAGTACTTATTCATACACTTTTGACCAAGTTATTTTTCAAATAACCAGAATAAATAGACACACTGTTGAGAGCCACTATTTTGCGTGTTTTGTTTTTCTTACGCTTCATTGATAGACTAATTTTAGTCTGAGTATTTGATTTGTTTTAATGGCTGAGCTTTTTTTTGTCCTAAATATAGTTTTGTACTGAGGCCATTTTATATATTTAAATGAAAAGTGAAAAACTAATAAAAGCATATATTAGGGACGGAGCAGCAAAAAGCTGCTAAGTCCTATTCCAATTGTTATTTATCATTTCTGGCGAGCGTTGTGGCATCCAACTCTGCTCAGCGGTCCTTAGACGCATCCTAAAAATACCTCCGTCACATATGCACAATTGAATATTTTATTTGCTCAGATAGTAATGTGTTTATGTACGTTTAGATTAGAAATCACCGTTTCTTAATGGGGAAAGTTGATGTCTCTTGCTTTCATGTTAGCATTTAAGCACGCGAGCATAGCCTCCATATCATAATTTCATTTATTTTTACATCCCTAGTATCGTCATCCATGTTAATATTGTTCTGCACATAGTATCATAGTGGTAGTAATGGCATACCGTATTTCCTTAAATTTCTGCAGGCCATATAGTATGCGCCTGCCTTGAATTACTGCTGGGTCAAACTCGCTTCGCAAAATAATTAGCGCATGCTTAGTATTACCGCCTGGTCAAACTCGTGACATCACGAGTGGCACTTCCCCTGTCATCATTTTCAAAATGGAGGAGGCTGACTTCAATACCGGTATTTTGAAATTGCATAAAGGGAAGAAGATTAAGACCTATTCAGTAGGATTTAAGGTCCAAGTTTACGTCACACTCAATTTTTTACTGCATGCCTTTGGTAAGCGCAGGAGTGAGAAGAGGTTTTAAATTAATTAGCGCCCCGGCAGCAATTCAAGGAAATGCGGTACATCATGTAGTAGTGTCACGAACGCAGTGTCATACACTTAGTATCGTATCATACACAGAGCAGGGCTGGGCGATTGACACCTAATTGATATGAATAAACAATGTGTTCAATAAATGTTCAATATTTTTTTATCTTCTGTTGGAAGAAAGCAGAAGTTGCAAAGCAAGGTGGGTTGCATGAGGAAAGGCACTCGCTTTCTGGTAATCGAGCAACACAGGAAAGTGGTCAATGATCCGTGGGAGTGACACGCTAACAGCCAATCAGGTAACAGTATCCAATATCAGGTATGTTTGCCCCATCTTTTTGTCCATCCATCCATTTTCTACTGCTCATTCCCTTTTTTGGGGGTCGCTGGCGCCTATTTCAGCTACAATCGGGCGGAAGGCGGGGTACACCCTGGACAAGTCGCCACCTCATCACAGTGCCAACACAGATAGACAGACAACATACACATTCACACACTAGGGCCAATTTAGTGTTGCCAATCAACCTATCCCCAGGTGCATGTCTTTAGAAGTTGATTCACGGTTAATTCTATGTTTGGAGTAAGAGAGAGTAAAAATGAAGAAATTGTGGCTAAAGGGGGAAAAGTCACCTACACAATATGGCATTTTTTTTAATTCTGGCAAAAGGACCATAGTCTGTAAATTATGCAAGTTGTTTTTCCCCACCACTACTGGTAATACCACACACTCTTTAGAGCACAGCTGTAACATCCTGGCAATAAACCTGCAGAAAATAGTTCATCTCAGGTTTGTCTATGTTTACATTTTCACACTTTGCACTATTTTCTTTTACTTTATTAAGCATTTCTTACATATTCCTTATTTTTGCACTGTTTATTGTGTGATCATTCATCGCCACGCTTTGATCCAATCACAGTCTTCTTCTACTGGCCTGATTTGTCCTCTTCAAATATTTACTTTGGTCACAAAGCTTCTTAGCCAAAGGAAAGGACACCAAGAGTTGACATTATGTGCACTTTATAATTGATGAAGACACTTCTCCGCTATCGGACAACAACGAGAATAGCAACCGGACTTTTTCTCACGCCATTTGCTCCCAATGGAGCCATGATTACAATGAATGCTCCATTGCACTATTAGCCTAACAAGGAATGTTCAATTATGTATATTGTAGAAATATTCATCATGTGTTTCCCACAGGACTGCAATCTATTTGTGGTGGTGGGTTAACAAAGTTACATATACATATATTAATGACAAATCTTTGTGTTACTAGTTATTAGTATCTACATTTCAACTTTTTCTTGCAAACTTTTTGCTCATTATTTCTATTTTTACTTTCTTATTATTTCTACATTGTGCAACAGACCATTAAATTCGCAAATGGCCCTCTGGTCGCAGTTTGTCTATAGGCACCCCTGGTTTACGTATTTTACCGGGAAGTGTCATGAGCCAACGGAAGAGTGTCTTCAGGATCTGTCTTTTTAGCGACATTAATAGTCACGACTCCTGCAAGTCAAAGTCTGGGATGTGGGATGTGGCGGTGTCATGCACACCTCATCTTGCCCTGCAGTCTGGATCTCCAATCTTGTGTCAAATACTTCAGCTTTCATGACAGCTTGTATTTGTAAAGTATGTAAAACGCAACAAACACTTGCTGTTTTTGTTTTTAAATGCATACAATGTGGATACAACTCTGTACTGAAACCGAAGGTTGCAAACGGGAAAAAAAATCAGAATACATCCATTGTTACACAGGTAGGCCCTGATAAAGGTTTGCATGTGCACAGGGCGGCAGGATCAGTGCTCGCGCTGGACATCCTCTGTCTTCAAATATTTTCTTTGGTCAACATTTTGGACAGTCAGAAATAAAAAATATTAGACATATTGTGGATTCAGCAACATCTTTCTAAAATTTTATACCTGCTGTATAATATAAGGGGCTGATTAAAACAAATATAATTGATGTGTTTTAGACATATCGTGGATTCAGCAACATCTTTTTATAATTTTACACCGGCTGTATAATATAAGGGGCTGATTAAAACAAATATAATTGATGTGTTTTAGTGACTATTAGTATATTTTTAATGACATTTGTTTTTTTTACAACATGCTGACTTGTGACATACAGAGCTGAGGGGCATGTTTTGTGTGTCAGTGGGCGTACACTCAGAGCGCACACGGAGAAACAGTGCGGAGAAGAAAAATTACAAATAGAGGCAAGTCTACTGGTTAATAAAGAGAGTACGTGAAGCGAAATTTGAAGGTAATTTGGCTTCAAAATTATCGATCAAAGTGACGCTTTGTAAACACGGAAGCGCTGCGCGGCAAGCAGTGCTTTAAAACATGCCTCATCAAAGATGTCATGATTCAAGTATTACAATCTTTGCTTCAAACTTAATAAAACATTTAAATAACAATCATCCAGACCTGCAAAATGAGTTTCAGCTCCCCTGTTGTGCACATGTAGACACGTAGACGCACACATAGCTGGTTGGATTCTTGCCAGATATTAGCGGAGTTAAAACCACCCACATAGCGCAAACTAATGCAAGTGAAAAACTACATTTTGTAAGAAATTGCTACAATTTGTGTTTTATATTTAACTAAATGTGTTATACCTGCTACATGTTTATCTGTGTAGTTTCAGTCATAGTATTGTTTTTAGTATTTGCTAATGATTTTAATTGTCTTAAAGCACAGACAGTGGCCACCATAAATCATGAAGAATTTAATATAATGTCAGTAAAGCTTTCTGTTGTACTCTAACCTAATCCCGGATTATGGTAAGGTAAATGTTATGTATAAAATTATAAATGGTTCTTTGATTAAAACAAGAAATAATGCCTCTTAATTTTTATTTTAATCTTCTAAAATTTTTATTTGAGTGCAATGAGAACCATTTGGTAATGTTTCGTAATATTATTTGTTAAAATGAAGCCAAAAATGAAATTGTTCCGTGGTCCCCTTTATTTTGAAAAGTATTTAAATACATTTTGGTACCGGTACCAAAATATTGGTATCAAGACAACCCTAATTCAGACCAATGTGATTTGTAACTGATGTAAGGCGCCCGTCACCACCAAGACCGGTAACACCACAACACCTTAGTCATGCTCACCTTTTAGAGCACAGCTGTAACTTCCTGGCAATAAACCTGCAGAAAATAGTTATTCTCCGGTTTCTCTATGTTTACATTTTCACACTTACCATTATTTTCTTACACGTTATTGAGCATTTCTTACATTTGCACTTTCATTTGAAGAAGTTAATAAGTGTTCAACGTGATTTTACAATTTTGTTTAAATAGAGTGTTTTCCATGCTTGTGTTGACATTTGCTTTCTGCCTAGATAGCTGAGTGGATTATAATTAGAGTACGACTACGTTTGAAATAAAAATGTTTACTTTACATTTCATACACATATATATATATATATATATATATATATATATATATATATATATATATATATATATATATATATATATATATTATTTTCAATTATTATCGAATGTTGTTTGTCTATCTGTGTTGGCCCCTGTGATGAGGTGGGGACTTGTCCAGGGTGTATCCCGCCTACCGCCCGAATGCAGCTGAGATAGTCATGATAGTCATGATAATCATGAACTGATTAACGTGGACCCCGACTTAAACAAGTTGAAAAACTTATTTGGGTGTTACCATTTAGTGGTCAATCGTACGGAATATGTACTGTACTGTGCAATCTACTAATAAAAGTTTCAATCAATCAAAAGAAAGGCTCCAGCACACCCCACGGCCCCAAAAGGGACTAGCGGTAGAAAATGGATGGATGGAATGATCGCCACCAACTGATAGAAAACACCAATATGGTAGGGCTGGGCGATATGGACAAAAAAGTACATCTCGATATATTTTTATTTAAACTTGATATTCGATATGTATCTCGATATATTTGTCGGTGAAATTATACATATAAAAATGTTAATTTTTTAGCGATATTCAGTGAAATTGAAGTGAATCACAACTGTACTGTAGACAGTCAGTGGCACTTTTATTAACCGAGTTAGTCAAGATGGGTATTAACAGCACAGAAAAGAAACTATTTAGGTAATACAGAATTACATAACATAAAATAGAAACATATTATTTTTACATAAAATAAATAACATAACTGTGCAAATAATACAAAATGTATCAGACTCAGATAAAATTTTTTTTTTTTCAGGCAGGCCCTTTGTGATTTCCCTTCCTGGTTCGCCCACCTGCCCTATCAGAATCGAAATCAGAAATACTTTATTAAATAAATAAATAAATAAAAAGTCTGGCCTTTGATTGGCCTGTCCCTAACCAACAACCAACCAATCATGGATGCTCTTTTTAGAGTGCAAGCACTCTTGGTAGGAGTAAGGGGTGGGGTTCAGTAGCCCACAACAGATAAGCGGCATTTGGTAATTTTAACATAAAATAAATTATATCGATATTTTCTTAAATCATATCTTGTTTAAAAATATATCCATGTATCTTACAAACTCGATTATCGCCCAGCTCTACAGTAACGTAATACAGTTTTCAGCCGTAATAACACCCAGCCCTAATAATAACCCTGAGGGATTGATCTTTATTTTCCGTCTACTTAACAAAACCACCAGCATGACCCAAATGTAAATAAACACGACGACTGATAACATACACAAAGTCAGGAAGAGACTGTATCATGAAGTGACGACGTCTGCAATATTTGTGTATACCTTCACGGGACAAAGCATGAAGATGAGCTAAAACTGTCGTTCACCGATGAGGTCATGGAAAAAGCTGGGCGGACTGGCTGGGTTGACAACAATGTCCATATATTCATGTGAAAGCACCGTGTGTTTGGATGCCGTGGACAGAGTGTCCCTTGTGTTGTTCTCATTACGTTTGTGATGAGCAAGCATGACACAACAGGACGATCTGAGGGTCCAAAGATGTGACGGGAAGAGACGAAGCCGACTCACCGCTGCTGTACGCGTACGGGGACTCGGCCGAGCCGTCCTGGAGGCTGTCCAGGATCTCCCCTTTGCCCACGTCGCTGTCCCCCACCAGGAGGAACTTGAGGAGGTAGTCGTAGCTTTTCACCGGGCTGCCCTGACTGCCCATGGCCTCTCGCATGAGCTGAGCCCTGCGGGACGTGGAGACGACGAGGATGAGGAAATGACAATGACACAAACACTACCCTGCTCCAGAATAAAGATGTCCATGGGGGCAGGAACCTGCTGGCGACACAGTCCAGTGTCATGTGTAAACAACTGGAGCGAACCAGCAACAATTCACCTGGGATAAGGACTTAACACAGGGGTGTCCGAATGTTTTCCAGCGAGGACTGCATACATAAAAAATTAAGAATGCGGGGGCCACTTTGGTACATTTTGTTCTTTAAAAATACTAAAACCAATACAATAAAGATCAATATATGCGAAACTATCTGAACACAAAATCCATATCTTTGCTACCAAAAAATATCCTACATAATGGTGCCCTACATTAAGATCGGTAGGTTGTGAGTTCTGCCCACTGCTCCCCTCACCACCCAGGAGGTGATCAAGGGTGATGGATCAAATGGAGAGAATAATTTTGCCACACCTAGTGTCTGTGTGACAATCATTGGCACTTTAACTTTTAATTTGCCAGCATAAAAATGTCTTAAAGAAGTAAAACTGACAATACTACAGTAGTATTGGTCACGAGACCAGACCAGAACAATCAGACTGTGCTGTTCAGTATCTTGGCCACTGATTCGCTCAGCCTCAGGAAGCATTACTAAAAATAACATTCAAACTTTTTTGTTAGCCAA
Source organism: Nerophis ophidion (assembly GCF_033978795.1). NCBI lineage: Eukaryota > Metazoa > Chordata > Actinopteri > Syngnathiformes > Syngnathidae > Nerophis > Nerophis ophidion. Next base: position 21,722,434 of record NC_084617.1, read on the forward strand.
TTTTGCAGACAAACGCCTCAGACTTGTATACTTTGATACTTGACATGCTAAATGTTGGCATGCTAACAATAACATGGCAACATTTGTTGCCAATGTTGCAGCCAAACGCCTCAAGACTCATATAACTTGGTCCTTGGCACGTACTAAATGTTAGAACTTTATTTGTAAATTTTGCAGCCGAATGCCTCAGACTCATATAACTTGGTCCTTAACACATGCTAAATGTTAGCATGCAAAATTTTTAGCTAAATTTGCCACCAAACACCTCAGACTCAAAAATTGGTACTTGGCTAACTGTTAGCATGCTAACATGCAAACTTATATTTTTGCCAATTTTGCAGCTTAACGCCTCAGACTCATAACTTTGCACTTGACCCATGCTAAACGATAGTATGCAAACTTTTTAGCTAAATTTGCAACCAAGCGCCTCAGACTCATAAATTGGTACTTGTCAAACACTCAATGTTAGCATTCTAACATAACTAGCTAACTTTTTTTAGCCAATTTTGCAGCCGAATGCCTCAGACTCATAACTTGGTACTTGACAAGTGCTAACTAATAGCATGCTAACAATATCACGCTAACTTCATTAGCCACTTTTTACAGCCAAATGCCTCATACTCATATAACTTGGTACTTGACACGTGCTAATTATGAACATGCTAACAATAACATGCTAACTTCTTTTCTGCCAGTTTTACATCCGAACATCTCAGAGTTATATAACTTGGTACTTGACACATGGTAAAGTTAGCATGTTATTTTTATTTTAGTTAAATTTCCAGTTGAACACCTAAACATCATACAACTTGGTACTTGACAGGTTAACAATAGCATGCTCACTTTTTTCGACAAATTTTCGGGCTAACACCCTAGAGTCATATGACTTGGTACTTGACACTATCTGTTAGCATGTTAAATAGCATTTTAAAGGTGTCTGGTGCATTTCCAATCCTTGCACATCCATCCATTTTCTACCGCTTATCCCCTTCGGGGTCAAAAAGGGCGCTGGAGCCTATCTCAGCTTCAATCGGGCGGAAGGCGGGGTACACCCGGACAAGTCACTACCTCATCCCAGGGCCAAAACAGATAGACAGACAACATTCACACTCACATTCACACACGAGGGCCAATTTAGTGTTGCCAATTAACCTATCCCCAGGTGCATGTCTTTGGAAGTGGGAGGAAGCCGGAGTACCCGGAGGGAGCCCACGCAGTCACGGGAAGTACATGCAAACTCCACACAGAAAGATCCCGAGCGCAGGATCGACCCCAGAGACCTTCGTTTTGTGAGGCAGACGCACTTACCCGTTCCATCGTGCTGTTCCTCTTTGCAGATTACAGCATTTAAACACAATTTTTCTCAGAATGGCATATTCTAGTTTTTTTGTTTGATATTCAAATCCCAGATGTTTTTAGTTTATCTTTTGAATGTGTCATGAATTGATTAACGTGGACCTCAACTTAAACAAGTTGAAAAATGTATTCGGGTTAGGGTTGGGCGATATATCGATATAAACGATATATCGCAGGTTTGTCTCTGTGCGATATAGAAAATGACTATCGTAATATTCGATTATATGTTCTCACATAGTTGCTTTTAGCTGCGTGCATTACATTACTGGCGTTTCTCACTCCTCCTCGTCTCCTTCACACAGAAACATAAAACAAGCCCGCCTTGTTACATACGTCACATACTGTCACGCGTCTAGCGTCATACGCTCTCGCCGAGAGCTAACGTTAGCATGGCTAAGGTTAGCTGAGGCAGGTCCAGTTGCTTTTAGCTGCGTGCATTACATTACTGGCGTTTCTGACTCCTTCTCTTCTCTCATTCTTACAGAGACGGAAAACAAGCCCGCATTCTTACATACGTCACATACTCTCGCGCGTCTAGCGTCATACTCTCTCGCCGACCAGAGAGGTAGCAGCATGGCTAACGTTAGCTGAGGCAGGTCGAGTGGAGCAAGTGACAATACAAGAGAGAGATGGTGCGAAACTGATCACAAATGGAGGAAGAACAATGAATGCCCAAAATAAACACCAGGGAGCCCATCATTTGGCGGTGGTTTGGCTTCAAGTGGGAATATATTCAGCGGACAACAGCAATATGCAAAGTATGCAGCAGAAGTGTTACTACAAAAAGGTAGCAGCACTATTAATTTGTTCTTTCATCTAAAAAGTCACCCGTGAGAGAATGAAGAGTACCGTATTTCCTTAAAATAGCCGCCGGGCAAGTAATACGCGCCTGCCTTGAATTACTGCCGGGTCAAACTCGCTCCCCAAATTTATTAGCGCATGCTTACTTTTACCACCGGGTCAAAATCGTGACGTCACGAGTGACGCTTACCCTGTTGTCATTTCCAAAATGGGGGAGGAGTTATTTTTTGCTTTTACTATGTGTAAACCAGGGGTCTTGTTCCACAGCCATACAGATCACACTAATGGTTGTGATATAAAACAACTTTAACACTCTTACTCATATGCGCCACACTCTGTGAACCCACACCAAACACATTTGTGGAGAACATTGGCTCTGTAACACATTATAAACGCAACATAAGAATTACCCAGAATTCCAATGCATCCATGACTCTTGGCTATATTATACAGACCGCTAGCACCAAACCCCCCCTCTGTGCGTCGTTTGAGGTGGGCGGGGTTGGTGGCGCGTTTATAATATAGCCAAGAGTCATGGATGCATTGGAATTCTGGGTAATTCTTATGTTGCGTTTATAATGTGTTACAGAGCCAAGGTTCTCAGAAATGTGTTTGGTGTGGGTTCACAGAGTGTGGCGCATATTGGTAAGAGTGTTAATGTTGTTTATATCACAACCATCAGTGTAAAAGGTATGGCTGTTGAGCAAGTATGCATTGCAATCTCGTATGAGAAGCAGCGATATGCATGCGTCCGGCCGGCACGCAGATAGCGTTGTGTAAAGGCGGTCGCGATGACATGTTGTAGAGCAGTGGTCCCCAACCACCGGATCGCGGCCGCAGGGGAATTATTTATTTATTTAAAATCACACTAAATTTTTTTACTGCATGCCATTGGTAAGTGCAGGGGTGAGAAGAGGTTTTAAAATTATTAGCGCCTGCCTACTTTTACCGCATGCCTTGAATAAGCGCAGGAGTGAGAAGAGGTTTTAAATTAATCAGCGCCCCGGCGGCTATTCAAGGAAATACGGTAGTTGTGATTTCCCTCTCTGCATGAAAGTTTAAAATGAGCATATATTAATGCAGTATGAAGAATATGTTTTTAATGTAGACACAAAATATTGTAATATATATCATATATCGCAATATGTCATAAAAATATTGCGATATTAATAAAAGCCAATATCGCCCAGCCCTAATTCGGGTGTTACCATTTAGTGGTCAATTGTACGGAATAAGTACTGTACTGTGGAATCTACTAATAAAAGTCCCAATCAATCAGTCAAAGTCACGGGCCAATAAAAACAAAGCTGCGAACCGCAAATGGCCAATGTGCCATACTTTGGACACCCTTGTTCTGCAGGGAAAGACAAACTAGGAATCTTGTGGCAGTATGGGACATACTTTTGTGGGACTTACAAGACCTGGCAAAACAATCCCAAGGCTTTAGTGAGACGTATGTGAACTATAAATCATCACAAACTTAATTTGACTGGAGTTGTAAACAAGCTGTCTTAAAAGGGTCCAAAGTGCTAGCAGGGGAACAACAAGCTAATAGCCAAGCAGCTAAGCGCCTATGCTAACACGGGTGACCGCTGCCAACGTCATGGAGGCGCACAAAAAGTATTTAAAGACGCCGTCACAGCACATATTTATTCCAGTTTACATGCTGGGGTTAACGGTTAAATAAAACACGCGTAGCTGTTTAACGGCTAGCTAGGAAGCAAAATGCTAACCTGGTGAGCTCAACTTCCAGCGGCGTCTGCGTGATCCGAGGCCGCCTTTTCGTGCTCAATCCCGGGTACAAAGATTATTGGAACCTTCCTCCGTTACATCCGAGGAATCGTCGTGGAGACAAAAACGCCACGGAGAATTAATAAAGCCAGTCCGAATCTCTGCGTGTGCTCCGCCGTGTCAGCCCGCGACATCCATGTCAGTTCGCTCCTCCGAGCCATGGTGTTGGAATAGAAGCCGACAACAGGGACGCCTCTGCCGCCGCCTGACAGATCACTACTGCCGCCTCCTCTTCAGCTGCAGCGCCCTAGTGCCAAGCCCCGCCTTTTCAGTCGTCCAATTGGTCGCTTTGTTCAGCGCCGTAAACAGGGACGCTGCCATTGGTCGAGACAAGCTGTCACTCAAGCACGGCTGTCAACAACACGCAGATGGTGAAAGGAACAACAAAGCTGATCCAATTGTCGCACTGAACAAAGACACACAACCCTAACACTCTTGATACAAATAATTATTGACCGCCACCGTAACTACTTAAATTACTATATTTAATCAGTTTCGTGTTTAAAAATAGGACCGTTTCATCGCTTTCTTTGTGACAATGGGTGATTATGACACTCCCTCAAGCATAAATGACACCAATTATTCAAAGTAGACAATTTCCCCACACAGCACTGGTGAATTTTTTTTTTACAGATAAACAAAACGAGAAGACATTAATGTAATGTACGAGTTTTATTTCCTGGCAAAGCTCAACCTGAGAGCGTCACATAAATCAACAGTATGAGTATTTTTTAATTTAACAGCTGGCTCATATTAATACTTCAAATGATCTAGCACATGACAAAGGAAACACACACACACTCATAAATTATTGTCATAGAAAAGCTTGTCATCATTTGGTTTAAACCAGTGGTGTTCAAGGTGCGGCACGGGAGCCATTTGCAGCCCTTTGCTAACTTTTCAAAGGCCCGCGGCACATTATAAAAATATTGTTACAAAAACAAACAGAAAAAATAGGAACAAAAAATTCGTTAAAAAAAAATGAATAGGTGAAATATAACAAGAAAAAATTGCAATGCCCGCTGTTTTTTTCTTTTTTTAAACTGTCAGTGCTCAAAACCAAACGAATCAAAATCAACGCTGTTATGAATTATTGACCTATTCAATTACTTCACATTAAATATTCCACTTTGAATTATTTTCTGGGGAAAATATTGCATATTTTCAGTTTTTACAATGATAAAATAGACAGTGTTTTCTATGACAGAAAGGGCACAAAACAAACAAAGAAAACCATATAAAAAATTATAAAGACTAACTTATCCACAGATATATCTGAAATTAAACGAGAGATTTAAATGTTATAAAAATAATCTATGATCTATCCTTTAACACTTTTATGGGTGACAACCTTTTGAATCTCCAACAATTTAAGTGGGATTTTTTTTAAACTGCCATTGATCAAAAAATATTCCATCTATCCATCCATCCATTTCTACTGTTTATCCTTTTCGGGGTTCCGGAGCCTATTTCAGCTAATGGATCAAAATCAATGTTGTTCTGAATTACTAACCTATTTTAGCTCCAATTATTTCACATCAAATATTCCACCTTAAAATATTTTGGGGGGAAATATTGCATATTTTGTGTTTTTGCCATAAAAAATGTTTTTCTTTGACAAAAAGGGCATTTTTTTCTTACTTTACACAAGTGGTTCTCAACCTTTTTTCAGTGATGTACCCACTGTGAATTTTTTTTTAATTCAAGTACCTCCTAATCAGTGCAAAGCATTTTTGGTTGAAAAAAAGAGAAAAATAAGTAAAATACAGCACTATGTCATCAGTTTCTGATTGATTAAATTGTATAACAGTGCAAAATATTGCTCATTTGTAGTGGTCTTTCTTGAACTATTTGGAAAAAAAAATACATAAAAATAACTAAAAACTTGTTGAAAAATAAACAAGTGATTCAATTATAAATAAAGATTTCTACACATAGAAGTAATCATCAACTTAAAGTGCCCTCTTAGGGGATTGTAATAATGATCCATCTGGATTCATGAACTTAATTCTAAACATGTATTCACTAAAAGAGAAATCTTTAACATCAATATTTATGGAAGATGTCCACAAAAAAATCTAGCTGTCAACACTGAATATTGCATTGTTGCATTTTTTTTTTCACAGTTTACGAACTTACATTCATATTTTGTTGAAGTATTATTCAATAAATAGATTTATAAAAGGATTTTTGGAATATTTTTTTAAAATCTCACTTACCCCTTGGCATACCTTCAAGAACCCACAGGGGTACGCGTACCCCCATTTGAGAACCACTCTTTTAAACTGTATCAACAGATCGATTTAAAATTGATTTAGAGAAATAAGCCTTGAGTAATAATAATAATAATAAAAAATACTATACATCTTCTGCGATGAGATAGCGACTTGTCCAGGGTGTACACCGCCTTCCGCCCGATTGTAGCTGAGATAGGCCCCAGCGCCCCCCGCTACCCCAAAGGGAATAAGGGGTAGAAAATGGATGGATGGGACTATACATCTTATTTTTAACATTTTTATGACTGAGACCCCCACGACCTCGAAAGGGACAAGTGTTAAAAAATGGATGGATGGATGGATGACTGACTGAGACCCTTTTGGGTCCCTGAGACAAAAATATTCTATATATTGTATTGGTTTTGAAAATAAAAAATATCAAAATGGCCACCACATGCTTTAATTTTTTCAGTGTTTGGCCCTCAGTAGCAAATGTTTGGACACCCCTGTTCTAAACTAGTGTTAAGACTTTTATTAATAATACTACATACTTATATACAATCACAAATTAGCTTGTAGGTGACTAACATTAGCTCATTGCTTAAAACTGACCTAAAATCTGAGATAACACAGTATCTGTATGACTGATTTCTTTGCATAAATGGCTAAATAATAACTTATAAGTAACTAAAACATCTTAAGTTGAAAAATAATCAATAAAATAAGTGGTATCTATGTAGATAAATAATATCACATGATTAGAAAAAAAGGTTTTAGCCAAGTTTCAAAGACTAAATATTCCAGTGTGTGGTTGTACTTGGCTGTGGAGAAAGACAAGGTCCATTAGTGGAATGCAATGTTGGTTCTGTATGGAGCGAGCAAACCGCTCACATGATTGGTCCCGTACTTGTAAGGTTTCCTTCAAACGCACAAGACGACAACGGTCTGCGTCATAAAATATTTCAAAATAAAGGTCTTCGTTTCATCGAAGCAGCATGTGAATATTTGCTTACAACTGAGTACTTGTGAAGTCACACAAACGTTTGATCCTTGTCGCCATCGACTGCGGCGTTCCTCACGCTGTTTTCACTTTTGTTTTTCCATTTCCTCTCTGCAGGCGTCCATCTGTTTCCATTTCATTAATTATTAACCTCTTCCCTTTCCTCCTCTCCCGCATGGCCGCCGGCCTTCAGCCCCTGCATCATTCTCTCAGTCAGCTTTTCTTTTATCGGCCGGCGTGCTCTCGTGCGTCCACGGGTAGATGAGCTCCCCGATGAAGAGCTTCTTGACCAGCGCGGCCCACGAGTCTTTGGGGTAGCAGCTGTAGGTGGGCGTGCGGTACGTCTGGACCACCGTGCTGCTCTTCAGAGGATTAATCTGAGGAATTCATGAACATAAATAATAAGACGTGGAAGGGGATCCATTGTATTGTCAAAAAAAGAAATGTACTGGAGAGAAGAAAAACATGTGAACATTCACCTCCATCAGAAGGTGAAGAGCAGTGCCTGGCTCGTCACTCAGCACTCGGAACCTAACACCCTCTAACCAGCAGGTGGCGCCGGTCAGAAAAACAGATGACATTAATACTCCAAAGAAGACCAACCCTTGTTAGCTTCATTTTCATTTCAGCATCATGCTAATTCAGGGGTGTACAAAGTAGGGCACGGGGGCCATTTGCAGTCCAAAGCTATTTTTTAACGGCCAGCGCTACGTTTTAAAAATAACATAAATTTATTTTTTGAAAAGTCCAATAAAAGAGCAAACAGGTGAGATGTAACGAGAAAAAAGTTGCACTGTTGATTTTAATGACACAAACCTGCCATGCAGATAGTTTTTCCTGTCATTGTTCAAAAAAGATTAATGAATCAAAAGCAATGTCATTATGAATAACTGACCTTTTCAAGGCTGTAATTACTTCACATCAAAAATTCAACTTTGGAATTGTTTATGGGAAAATATATTCAAATATATTTTTTGTGTTTGCCCTAAAAAAAACAGAGTTTACTTTGACATAAAGGGAATAAAACAAATGTAAAAAACACAAAATAATAATAAAAAATGGACAGATCTGAAGTTGATCTGGAGATTTAAGGGTTGAAAGTAAAAACATTAATTAATTAATAAAATCAATGTTATGAATTATAGACCTATTTCAAACTCTGATTACTTCACATTCTAATTTTCCCGAAGGAGCTCTCCTGAAGGAATCAATAAAGTACTATTTATCTATCTATCAAATATTGCACTTAAAAATAGTTTTTGGGAAAATATTGCATATGTTGTGTGTTTGCCATGCAAAAAACAAAGTTTTATTTGACAAAATGGGCATAAAACAAACAAATAAAAAAACAAACATTAAATAATACTAAAACGCATAATTGACAGACAGATCTAAAGTTGATCTAGAGATTAAAGTGCTAAAACTGGGAAAAAAGTTAATTATTTGTAACACTTTTACAGGTTTAGATCCCCAATAATTTTAGTGGGATTTTTTTTTTTTAAATGTCATTGCTAAAAAAAAAATGTAATCAAAATCATTGTTGTTATGAATTATTGACCTATTTACGGCTCCAATGACTTCACATCAAATTTGAATTTTTTGAAAGGAAAATATTGCATATTTTATGTTTTTGCCATTAAAAAAATGTTTCGTTGACAAAAGGAGCTTAAAACATAAACATTACATCGACAAATGGACTTGAAATTGATCTAGAGATTTAAGTGTTGAATAATAATAACAACAAATCATATAGGAAATATTTAAAACAATTTTATGACTCCCAGGACCAAACTTGAGGCGAGACCTGAAGGCTAAAAAAATATATTTATTGTATTGGTTTTGAACATGAAAAAAATCAGAATGGTCGCTGCCTGCTTTAAATTTTCAGTGTGCGGCCCTCGTTGGGAAACAAAACTTTGGACACCCCCGATCTAACTTTTCATCTGGATGACAAGGCTATTTAAAAGGCATGCGGTTGTCAGCGTACCTGCGAGTCGGTACGGCCGACACACGCGCAGCCCGATGGCGAAGAGAGGAAAAGAGTTGATGAAGTCCACGCTGAGGTGGATGACGCCCTGCAACAACACGATCACCAGACGCAACTGTGCGACACACACGCATTATAAACATTGCACACATGTACCCAAGAGGAACATGATGAGTGTGTTACCAGAGTGAAGACCAGGTAGTAGAGCGCGGTGGTGGGCAGCAGGAAGAGCAGGATGGTGAACAGCAGCGTTCCAATGAACAGCTGCAATGGCAAAAAGGAAACGACTTAATAATAATGACAATAATAAAGTTGATTAGGGTGTCACTGTACCACTTTTCACTTCCCGTACAATATCGATATTGAGTTGATTTGAGTTTGTGTTTATTTCAAGCATGCTTGCATACAACATGAAACATCACGATTTCCAGTTTCTAAATTCAACATGTTCGATAAGGAGTAGGAAGAAGCAGAGCTTATCTAATTCTACCCCTTTTCCTTTACATAGCAGTTGTTAAACCTATGTTCATCTCCTGTTCTCAATCTATTCACAGTATACTCTATAACTAATAACATTACAAATAAATAAATAATGATCAGTGAAGTTAGTTATATTTCATATGGTGAGAGAAATAAGATTATCTAGAAAAAATAAAGGATGGATGAAATAAATTCAGAATGTTTATCATGGTTCATCTTCTTTGTACTTTGTAAACACTTTAATTTTGAAGAGTTTCTTGAATTGAATCATATTAGTACATTGTTTGATTTCTTGATATTAGGGCCTTAGCACAAAATAATATTTTGTCGTGTGGAATGTAAAAAAAAAAAAGGCTTGATTGAGTGAAATTATTTAGAGAACAATGCTAGGTATGAAAAACACTCACCCAACAACAGATTCATGCTTTTGAGGTAGTAATGGATTTTTGGTGACACCTAGTGGTCACAATTAATTCATGAGGTTACGCTCAACGACGTAGTAAGTTGAAGGATGCGGACACGTTTGTTAGTGGATACTTTCTAACATGCTTCTGTCTTACGTCTTTTTTGACTATCATTTTAATTTTTCCGAGGGAACTCTCCTGAAGGAATCAATAAGGTAGTATCTATCCATCTATCTATCTATCTATCTATCTATCTATCTATCTATCTATCTACCATATTGTCCTTCGCAAACATGACATTAAGTTGCATTTACAGTTGCAAGTCCAAGACAGTAGATGGCAGTAGTGTATAGTTTATGGTGTGTTGTTTTTCTGTTGCGCCCTATAAAGTGTTAATACTGTAAGTATTGTACTTATTAAGCACCAGTGGCCACAATAAATCATGAAGTTAAGCTCATGACGCAGTAAGCTAAATGATGTGGACACGTTTGTTACTGGATTTTTCCCAATAAATCTGCCCTGTGTAAGTAATATGCAACTATAATTATTTGATATTTGTGTTTATTGACAAATGTGCTTTTTTAAACTGAAATATTGTTCAATGGTTATTATATATGTCTAGCTTGGGTGCTAATGTGTGCTTAACTGTTGTGTAGCTGCTAGAACCTTCTAGCCTATGACCTTTTCCATCTTTGTACAAGTAAACACTGTAGGACTGCTGGAATTGCACATGAGATCACATACAGTATATCTCATGCAAACACATATCACTGATATCCGAAATCCATTTTGGATTTGGACACCCGCAGTGTTTATTATGTGTGTGTTTGCGTCACCTGGTCCATGTCGTAGGAGCAGGAATCCACTCTCTGCCTCAGGACGTTCCACTTCTTCCCTCTGAAGAGCCTCCACAGGGAAGACAGTCCGTAGATCTTCAGGCAGTAGATTCTGTCATTGCATTTCTATTTTAGTTTTCAACATTAACACAAACCTACAAAGCTTTAAAAAAAAAATACTCCTAAAATTCAAAGAGAGTTGTGTTTAGTAATGCTGTCAAACAATTACATTTTTCCATCAGATTATTAAACTTTTGTATTTTGATGAATTGTGATTAATTGAAGTACATTACTTGCATGCAAAATTTAAATAAACTTTAAAAAAAAACGAATACTTTGACACAAATACCAATTTTATTGTTAGAATTTTATCCACTGAGCTGGTAAGTAACGTGCTACATTTACTTAAGTTTGTACTCAGATTAGTTTAAATCAGGGGTCTCAAACTCAATTTACCTGGGGGCCACTGGATGCAGAAACTGGGTGAGGCTGGGCCGCAAGAAAAGATTTCTTAAAAAATCTAACATGCACTTTTTAATTAATTCACCTTCTATGAATGGCTTTCCCGCCCTAGCAACATACTTGCCAACCCTCACGATTTTTCCGGGAGACTCCTGAATTTCAGTGCACCTCCCGACAATCTACCGTTGCAACCATTCTCCCGAATTTTTCCCAATTTTCACCCGGCCGACATTATTAAGGGCTGCCGTGAATGCACTGCCTTCAACGTCCTCTACAACAGTGGTTCTCAACTTTTTTTCAGTGATGTACCCCCTGTGAAAATTGTTTTAATTCAAGTACCCCCTAATCAGAGCAAAGCATTTTTGGTTGAAAAAAAGAGATAAAGAAGTAAAATACAGCACTATGTCATCAGTTTCAGATTTATTAAATAGTATAACAGTGCAAAATATTGCTCATTTGTAGTGGTCTTTCTTAAACTATTTGGAATAAAACATATAAAAATAACTAAAAAACTTGTCGAAAAATAAACAAGTAATTCAATTATAAATAAAGATTTCTACACAAAGAAGTAGTCATCAACTTGAAGTGCCCTCTTTGGGGATTGTAATAGAGATCCATCTGGATTCATCAACTTAATTCTAAACATATCTTCACAAAAAAAAGAGATCTTTAACATTAATATTTATGGAAAATGTCCACAAAAAGTCTAGCTGTCAACACTGTATGTTGGATTGTTGTATTATTTTTCCACAGTTTATGAACTTACATTCATCCTTCATTGAAGTATGATTCAATAAATGTATGTATATTGCATAAAGGATTTATGAATTGCTGCTATTTTTTAGAATGTTTTTTATTAAATCTCACTTGTCCCTTGGCATACCTTCAAGTACCTCCAGGGGTCCGCGCACCCCCAAATAAACTACTGCTCCACTACACGTCATCGTGCACGCTTTTATATCACACAATCAATGTGGTGGCTCTACAACATGTTGTGTGAGTCTTGTGCAGAGCAACGTCAGTGGCTGCAAGACATACTTGTTCAACAGTCATACAAGTCACAGTGAGGGTGCTGTATACTGTTACAAATATGCGCCACACTTTGAACCCGCACCAAACAAGAATGACAAACCCTTTTTGGGAGAATTTCCGCACCCTAACACAACTTAAACACAAGAGAACAAATACCCAGAACACCTTGCAAGGCTACAATATACAACACCTTAACCGACACAAGTAGGGAGGGTGGGGACGTTGTGGGTTGGTGGTAGGGGGTTGTGTATATTGTACCATCACGGAAAAGTTAGGTCTGCATGGAATTCTGGGTAATTGTTCTGGTGTGTTTCTGTTGTGTTATGATGTAGATGTTCTCCCAAAATGTGTTTTTCAGTCTTGTTTGGTGTGGCTCCACAGTCTGGCACACATTTGTATCAGTGTTAAAAGTTTTTTTTACGGCCACCGTCAGTGTGACTTGTATGGCTGTTGACCAAATATGTCTTGCAATAACAGACGTGCGTCACACATGGCCAGATGCAACACACAACTGGGCTTGCACGCTATCAGTTCAGGGTGTAGAGGGCGCCAAAGTCAGTGCCATTGTAGCACCCCCTCAATGTTGTTAATCCCGTGAAATTTGTCAGGGGCTTTGAGAGAATTGGAGCCCTGAAATTCAGAGGTTTTTCGGGAAAGTTGAGGACGTGGGCAAGTATGGCGCTTGGGCAAGTATGACGCTGTCTAGCGCCGTTCATGTTAAGCTAGCGGGCCGCACCAACATTAAATTGTCATATAAAATCGCGGGCCGCACAATAACGTCTCGCGGGCCGCAGGTTTGAGACCCCTGGTTTAAATGCAACATTCTTTTGGTTTTACTTGAATATTTGCTGAAGAAGAAACACTGCTTTAAATTTGTTACATTGATTTGCATTCCGATCGCTACATTAATCACACATTTATTCATGAATAATATATTGATTACGCCATGCAAAGACAAATTCATGAGGCCCATTAGAGACTTGTGTCACATGACTACATTCCACCAATCAAATGGAGCCTGGCCGTCACATGACCACACTCAAACTACATGCTGCAAAAAGTGACATGACTTCATAACTCTTCAATGTTTACATACAAAGTAGGAACATAACTATTATAACATGTGTGTCAGTAAAAATGTTCTCTTTTTAGCCTACAGGAATTCCTCTTCCAACTAGAGAAAACATGTTATGCTAAGTTTTTGAATGTTTTAGCTAGCATATGCTAACATTAGCCTGTTATAGCGTCATAAACGACTGTAAAAAAAATAAGAAGAAAGAAAAAAAGAAATAAATTACTTTAAAAATGTGCATCTTTTGTACTACATATTGTAGTAATGTAATTTTGAAGTTTTTGATTACACAAACACTCTTTAAAGTAGGGCTCGGCAATCTATCGATATATTCGATATATCGCGGTTTTGTCTTTGTGCGATATAGAAAATGACTATATCGTGATATTCGAGTATACGTTCTCACGCAGTTGCTTTTAGCTGCGGGCATTACACTACAGGCTCATCCCACTCTTTCTTGTGTCTCCTTCTCACAGACAGCGAGCGCGCCTTCTTACAAACGTCACATACTGTCACGTCGTATATCACATACGTATACGCCCTCGCGGAGCAGAGAGGTAGCAGCATGGTAACTTTAGCTGTGTTGCGAGTAGTAATACGAGAGAAAGAAGGTTCCAATCTGGTAACAAATGAAGGAAGAATTAATTCCCAAGAAAAACAGCCTCCTCTGGCGGTGGTTTGGCTTCAAGTGGGAATATGTCGACCAGACAACCGTAATTTGTCAAGTGTGGGGCAAAAGTGTTGTAATAAAAAGTAGAATTACTGCCAATGTGTAGCATCATTTGAAAAGTCGTCTGCCAGAGAAAGAAGAGAGCTTACTCCGCATTTCAACATCTCTGTTCGGTGCCGCACCAACAAAATGCCGAGGCAACTATTTCCACATCAACACCGTATGAAAAAAATAGTCAACAACATAAGGAGATAACATCCACATGAACCCACCCCATGGCAATTTAATTTCCTAATATGCAGCTCATTTTTATTTGACAGTTATTGAAATATCTTGTGTGACATCATGCACAAAATTGCACTTTATTTGTTTTAAACTATTGTAGTGGCTTTCTGTACAAAAAGTGCACTTTAATTTAGTGTTGTTTTGATATGCCATCTTAGTGACATCATGCACAAAAGTTCACTTATAGCTTGTTTTAAAATGTCTCTTGACAATCTTGCACTTTCTGTTTTGAAATGACATGAATATTTGTGCCACTGCTTAATAACTGTTTAATAAATACAGTTTTGGTCAATTGACTTAGTTGTGATTCCCCTCTCTGCATTAAAGTTTAAAATGAGCATTTATTAATGCAGTATGAAGAAGAATGTTTTAATGTATACACATAGAATCATCATACTGGTGTGATTATATGCATCAAGTGTTATATCGAGATATATATCGTGTATCGCGATATGGCCTAAAAATATTGAGATATTAAAAAACGGCCATATCGCCCAGCCCTACTTTAAAACTGTCATTACTCAAAAAATAGTCATGAATCAAAATCAAAGTTCTCAATTATTGACTGTTATTTTACAAAAATAATAATGAATCAGTCTTGTCATGAATTATTGCCCTATACAAGGCATCAATTATTTCACATAAAATATTCCACTTTGAATTTTGTTTGAGGGTAAATATTGCATATTTTGTGTGTTTGCGATATAAAAAAAACAAAGAAACGTTTGTTTTGACAAAAAGGGCATACAGCATAAAAAACATTATTTTCCTTTTATATCGACAAATAGACTTTCAGTTGATCTCGAGATTCAAGTGTTGAATAATCGTTCCATATAATAAAAAATAATTTATTTTCAACATTTTAATGACTGAGACCCATTCTGGATCCCAGTGATCAAACTTGAGAGGGCCCTGGAAGGTTAAAAAAAAAATCGATATATTGTATTGATTTTGAGATTGAAAAGTAACTAAATGGCAGCCGCGTGCTTTCATTTTTCCTGAGTGTGGCCCTCAGTGGAAAAAGTTTGCATTTACCTGATTATTGACTATATAACAACCTGCTTACCTCCGCCTTACAGGTAGCCATCCACAGTTAAGGTAAAGTGGCAGATACGCTCAAAATAAATAGAGCGATTAACCTGCACTAATGCAATATTTCCATCCATCCATCCATTTTCTACCGCTTATCCCCTTTTGGGGTCGCGGGGGGCGCTGGCACCTATTTTGTTCTGAACACCTTAATATTTGCACCTGGCTCGCTGACAACAAGCCATCCATACACTTAGGTAAAACTAATCCATCCTATTTTGGTCCCATATCAACCTTAAGAAAGTCAGTGACTTCACTATAAAAGTGGGTGACATTGTTATCACCAGGAAAGATGAGATCACCAACCTAGGTTCCATTCTAGAGGCTAATCTTTCCTATGATAAAATGGCAACCAAGGTAATCAAAAAGGTCAACCAAAGAATGAGATTCCTCTACAGAATCTCCACTCTGGTGAACAAAAGCACCTTGAAGATTCTAGCGGGAAATCTCATTCAACCCTTTTTCGATTACGCTTGCACCTCCTGGTACCCCAGCACCTCCAAAACCCTCAACTCTAGACTCCAAACATCCCAGAATAAGCTTGTCCGGTTACTTTTAGACCTCCACCCCAGATCACACCTCACTCCAACCCACTTCTCCAAAGTGGGCTGGCTCAGGGTGGAGGACAGAGTAAAACAACTTGCAATGAGTCTAGTCTATAAAATCCACTACACCTCCCTGATACTGAAGTATATGTCAAACTACTTCCTTAATTTAAATGACTGCCATAACCACAACACCAGGGGGAGCTCCACAAATCACGTTAAACCCAGATTCCGATCTAACAAAGGTCTTAACTCATTCTCTTTCTATGCCACATCAATGTGGAATGCACTCCCAACAGGTGTAAAAGTAAGTACATCCCTATCATCCTTTAAAGCCGCTCTAAAACAACACCTGCAGGCAACTTCAACCCTTTACTAATACCCTCCTCCATTCACATCCCATCTCCCCGGATTATAAATAACCCAATGTAAATAATCAAATGTACTTCTAATGTATTTACTTGCTCTTATGCTATCTGAACTTACTATGTTCTCTGCTCGCTGTACATATCCTACTGTAAGACCTACACTGTTTCAATGTCCATTTCTCTGTTGATGCAATTGTTGATGACTGAAGTACTGATATCTACCAAAGCTCCTCATCCCACCCCCCGGATTGTAAATAATGTAAATAATCCAATGTATAAACTATGATGATTAACCTGTGTGATGACTGTATTATGCTGATAGTATATATTTATACCATGAATTGATTAACGTGGACCCCGACTTAAACAAGTTGAAAAACTTATTCGGGTGTTACCATTTAGTGGTCAATTGTACGGAATATGTACTGAACTGTGCAATCTACTAATAAAAGTATCAATCAATCAATCAATCAATGACAGCCCTTGTTTTCAATTGATTTCGACTTGAAATGAACGTGACAAAGCTTCCTTTATCATCAATCCAAGCGTTCAAATGGACTAAAGTGAGAATGTGGCTACTATTTCATTATGCACTACAAACCAGGGCGCTATCTTTAGTCTGAATGCATTATTCAGTCTATCTCCTCCCACATTACGACTTAAGTTCGACTGGAAGCACTCATTATTCCAGCTGGTACCAGCAGGACCGAGGAGGACTACAATCAAGGACGGTCCTGAGGGGCACTTGGTTGACTTTGAAGGCAACACACTATTTTAAAATGAAGACTCTATTTCCTTCTTTTAACCAATTAATTCATTATTTTTTATTCATTTAATTTTATCTATTTAAAATGTATTAAAAATAATAACACATAAATAAAAACAATACAATAAAATGAAGGCTTTCTGGATTTGGCCTTTTTCATTAGCGTTCTAGGGCATAATTTATCTATGTACTCGTATAAATAGCCAAGGATGAGAATTTGAGAAAAGCCTGCTCCCTGCAGGCCATTTACTGTAACGCAGGTCATTGCTATGTCGCGTATGGTTGAGCCAATCAGTGGACACGACATTGAACAGCGCGCTCTGATTGGTTTGGTCTCGCCTGTGGCCAATACTACTGTAGTATTGATAACTTTACTTAATTTAGCCTTTTTTTCCAGCTTTAAATATGCTTTGTCGGTATAAAGTTGTTTTACCATGTTTAATGCCTTTTAAGTTAAAAAAAGTTTTTTTTGATGGTAAAACAACACAAAATGTGCAATATTTCCCCCAGAAAAAATTCCAGTGGACTAATCCCACTAACCATCTTGAGGATCCAAAAGGACCCCACTCATAAGGGTTAAAAATAAGTCATACATTTTTGTCAAATAAAACTTAGTTTTATATGGGAAACCCACAAAATGTACAATATTTTCTCAATCTTTTTTTTTTTTTCTTTGTCATGAAAAAGGGAGGTTTTTGTGGTTGGTGCACTAATTGTAAGTGTATATTGTGTTTTTTATATTGATTAAATTAATTAATTAATTTATTTATTTATTTATTGTTTTTTAATAAAAATGAATAAAAAATTCTTCTGCGGCCCGGTGGTTGGGGACCACTGCACTAATCCACCCATACATCTTCTTGCACTTTTTCCAGGTGGGGTCGCAGGGGGAGCAGCCTAAGCAGGGAGGCCCAAACTTCCCTCTCCCCAACTATTTCGTCCAGCACCTCCCGAGATTCGGTTTTATTTCATTATTATTTTTTGACCAATGACCAATCTACAGAAATTATTGTGGATCTAAAAGCACCCAACTCATAATAGTGTTAAAATAAGGCATACAAGTCTAGATTAACTTCAGATCCATCCGTCAATTAAAGTTATTATTATTTCTTACGGTTTTTTTTGTTTGTTTTATGCCCTTTTTGTCAAACAAAAATGTGTTTTTTATTTGGAAAACTCACATAATATGCAGTATTTCCCCCCAAAAATACTTCAAAGTGTAATTTTTTATGTGAAGTAATTGGAGCTTTAAATAGGCCAATAATTCATAACAACATTGATTTTATACATACATCCATCTATCTTGTTCTGCTTTTTTGAGGTCGGGTTACAGGGATTCAGTCTTATTTCATTATTATTGTTTGACCAATGACAGTTAAGAAAAAAAAATCAAATTAATTTTTTGGGGGATGCAAAAGAACCACACTCATAAGTGTTAAAATAAGCCTTAAAAGTCATACTTTTTTTTTCAACTTTCAACATTTCTATATTTTATTTTTTTATGTTTTAATCCAAAGAAGTTCATATGGTCTTCAAAAAAAACATGCAATTTGTTAATCTTATAGCCAGACCTGTTTACTTCTTTTTTATGTTTTTATGCCCTTTTTGTCAAATAAAACTATGTTTTTTTTAGAGCAAGCACAAAATATACAATATTTTCTCCTCCAAAATATTTCAAAGTGGAATATTGAAGTAATTGGAGCCTTGAATAGGTCAATAATGTTCATAACAACATTGATTTTGATTATTTGTTTGAGCAATGCCAGCTTTAGACAGCTCCTATGTTATCAGAGTTGACTTTGCAACTTTTTCAATTATTAACATTAATATAATATTAAAATAATTTACCACAGTCTGACCCAGAACTAATTAACAGCGATAAAGGAGGAATTACTGTATGATGTCGAGTAGTCCCAAAGAGACATGAGGGTAAAAAAAGGAAAGAAAATGTCACCTGGCTCCGTAGACGTAGAAGCAGTAGATGTGGAAGGTGAGCAGGGCCACCATGTCCGAGAGCAGCGAGAGGGCAAAGGTCAGGCCGAGGCAGGCTGATAGGCCGCCATACCACAAGATGGCCTCCATGAAGGGAGACATCAGGTGGATGTAACCTGGAGGTGACGTGGTAAACGCCATGTTTAACGCATGAAGGTAACTACAAAAAAAAAGTGTGTGCGTCCACTTACTAATCCACAGGTGGATGTGATAGAGGAAGAAGCGGCCCAGCACCTGGTCCAGGGCCCGGTTCATCTTCAGCCCCGCTGGCGCTCCCATCAGCCATTGCAGCAGCTCCTCCAGCTCCTTAGCAACATGCTACAAAAAAAATATCACAGTGCTTTGAATAGAACAAGGGTGTGTAAAGTGCTAAAATGTGCAAGCCGCTGGAATGCGCAAGCTGAACGTCAACGGTAACATTAGCATGTTAACATTTAGAACTGTAAAATTGGCTAAAAAAGTTAGCATGTGCGCTACAAGTATGCTGGGGTTAACATGCCATGAAATAAAATGAATGATAGTCATATAGCGCGATACAATGAGAAACCCATACAGTCGACCTTGGTGGTAAGCTGGTTTAAACCAGTGTGGTTGGCACTAGGAGCAAGGTGGGTGAAGAGTCCTCCCCAAAGGCACAACGACAGTGACTAGGATGGCGGAAGCTGGAATACAACCAGGAATCTTCACATTTTTCAAGGGGCCGCTCTATCCTGTGAGCCACTTTGCATGTTCACTGCTAACAGTTAACATGGGTTATGTGTCAAGTAATATGACTCTGAGGCTGTAAAACTGGTTAAAAAAGTTTGCATGCTAGAATGCAAACGTTAGCATGTGTCAAGTATCAAGTTATATGACTCTGAGCCGTTTGACTGTAAAAGTGGCTAAAAAAAGTTGACATTCTAAAAGTAAGCATGTGTGTAGTACTCAGTTATACGACTCTGAGGTGTCCGGCTGCAAAATTGGCTAACAAAAATTTAGCATGCTATCAGTTAGCATGTGTCAAATATCACGTTATATTACTCTGAGGTGCCATGCGATGAGGTGGCGACTTGTCCAGGGTGTACACCGCCTTCCGCCCGATTGTCGCTGAGATAGGCACCAGCGCTCCTCGTGACCCCAAAGGGAATAAGCGGTAGAAAATGGATGGATTACTCTGAGGTGTCTGGCTGCATAATTGGCTAAAAAAGTTAACATGCTAACAGTTACCATGTGTCATGTGTCAAGTATGACATCATTGGTACTCTAACTTTAAGTATCAAGTTATATTACTCTGAGATGTCCGGCTACAAAATTGGCAAAAAAAAAAAGGTTAGAATTTCAACGTTAACATGCTAAAAGTTAGTATGTGTCAAGTATAAAGTCATATGACTTTAATGTGTCCGGCTGCAAAATTGGCAAAAAAACCCAACCCAAAACTGTTAACATGTATAAACTATATAGTCATATGACTCTGAGGTGTATGGCTGCATAAGTGGCTAAAAAAGTTAACATGCTAACAGTTACCATGTGCCAAGTACCTAGTTATATGACTCTGAGGTGTCTGGCTGCAAAATTGGCCCAAAAAATGTTAGCATGCTGACAGTTAGCATGTGTCAAGTATCAAGTTGTAAGACTCTGGGATGTCTGACAAACAAAATTGGCTAAAACAGTTAACATGCTAACAGTTAGCATGTGCAAATTACCCAGTTTTATGACTCTGAGGTGTTTGGCCAACAAAACTTGCAAAAGAAAGTTAGCATTCTATTGTTAGCATGCGTCATGTATCAAGTCATATGTCTCTGAAGTGTCCGGCTGCAAAATTGGCAAAAAAAAAAGTTAGCATTCTAACAGTAGCATGCTATCAGTTAGTATGTATCAAGTACCCACCTATATGAGTCTGAGGCATTTAGCAGCAAAACTGGCAAAAAAAGGTTAGCATTCTAATGTTAGCATGCTGACAGTTAGCATGTATCAAGTATCAAGTCATATGACTGTGAGGTGTCCGGCTGCAAAATCGGCAAAAAAAAAAGTTACCATTTTAACATTAGCATGCTAACAGTTAGTACGTAGCAAGTATCAAGTCATATGACTCTGAGTTATCCGGCTAAAAACGTTAACATGCTAACAGTTAGCATATGTCAAGTACCCAGTTATATGACTCATGTGTCTGGCAGAAAAACTGGCAAAAAAAGATAGCATTCTAACGTTAGCATACTGACAGTTAGCATGTGTCAAGCCATATGACTCTAAGGTGTCCAGCTACAAAATTGGCTTAAACATTTTTTTTTAGCATTCTAACATTAGCCTAACAGTTAGTATGTATCAAATATCAAGTCATATGTGTCCGAGTTATCCGGCTAAAAAAGTTAACATGCTAACAGTTAAAATATGTCAAGTACCCAGTTATATGACTCTCATGTGTCTGGCAGCAAAACTGGCATAAAAAGTTTGCATTCTAACGTTAGCATGCTGACAGTTAGCATGTATCAAGTATCAAGTCATGTGACTTTGAGTTATTAGGCTAAAATTTTTTTAGCATATGTCAAGTACCAAGTTATATGACTCATGTGTCTGGCAGCAAAACTGGCCAAAAATAGTTAGCATTCTAACATTAGCCTGCTAACAGGGGGATGGCGTGGCGCAGTGGAAGAGTGGCCATGCACAACCCAAGGGTCCCTAGTTCAATCCCCACCTAGTACCAACCTCGTCACGTCCGTTGTGTCCTTGAGCAAGAAACTTCACCCTTGCTCCTGATGGGTACTGGTTAGCGCCTTGCATGGCAGCTCCCTCCATCAGTGTGTGAATGTGTGTGAATGGGTAAATGTGGAAGTAGTGTCAAAGCGCTTTGAGTGAGTACCTTGAAGGTAGAAAAGCGCTATACAAGTACAACCCATTTATAATTTATTTAATTAAATTCACACACATTCACACACTGATGGAGGGAGCTGCCATGCAAGGCGCTAACCAGCACCCATCAGGAGCAAGGGTAAAGTGTCTTGCTCAGGACGCAACGCACGTGACGAGGTTGGTACTAGGTGGGGATTGAACCAGGGACCATATGAGTTATCCGGCTAAAAAAGTTAACATAATCCGCAACCCCAAAAGGGACTAGTGGTAGAAAATGGATGGATGGATGCTAACATTTAGCATGTGTCAAGTACTCACTTATATGAGTCTGAGGCGTTTGGCTGTGAAATTGGCTAAAGAGTTAGCATGCTTATGTTAGCAACACTGTCTAAGACTGGGCCAATCAGTGGCCAAGATACTGAACAGCAAGGTCTGATTGTTGTGGTCTAGTCTAGTGGTCAATACTACTGTAGTATTTACATGTCTACCTCATTCAGCCATTTTTATGCTTGAAATTTCTTATTTTGGCCACAAATATGTAGAATGCGCTTTGTTGGCGATAACACAAAGCTAAAATATGAATGTTGTGTTTAGATAGTTCAGCATATCTTGATTGACCTATATTGTATTAGTTTTACTCTCTTAAAAATACAAAACCCAAAAACAGTGAAGTTGGCACGTTGTGTAAATGGTAAATAAAAACGAAATTGAATGATTTGCAAATCCTTTTCAACTTCAATTTAATTGAATGGACTGCAACGACAAAATATTTAGTGTTCGAACTGATAAACTTTGTTATTTTATGCAAATATTAGCTCATTTGGAATTTGATGCCTGCAACATGTTTCAAAAAAGCTGGCACAAGTGGCAAAAAGACTGACAAAGTTGAGGAATGCTCATCAAACACTTATTTGGAACATCCCACAGGTGAACAGGCTAATTGGAAACAGGTGGGTCCCATGATTGGGTATAAAAGCAGTTTCTAGGAAACCCTCAGTCGTTCACAAACAAGGATGGGGCGAGGGTCAACACTTTGTCAACAAATGCATGAGCCAACTGTCGATCAGTTTAAGAACAACCTTTCTCAACCAGCTATTGCAAGGAATTTAGGGATTTCACCATCTACGGTCCGTAAAGGTTCAGAGAATCTGGAGAAATCACTGCACGTGACACTTTAGAAAACCACTGTCAGTAACTACTAGAGATGCGCGGATAGGCAATCATATCATCCGCAACCGCATCACCAAAGTCGTCATCCACCCGCCGTCCACCCGAACCAACATTTTATCAGAACCGCAACCGCCCGCAACTTGAAATACATTACAGGTCGGCCACCTTTACCAACCAAAGAGCTATTTAAACCCGTTTCACAGAGTATAAAAGGCAATAGGTGCCGCTGATGTTCTCGCGAATATCCAATGGTGTTCATCCTGATGGCAAGAATAAGGGTGTGCTGTGAAGACATTGACTTTGACACTTTCAACAACATGTACAACCAGATTGTTAGTCCAGCAACATGTTTTAAGCAGCTTCGTACAAGATTGAAAGGCATACTGGGTGATACAGAGTACACTGGGGGTTGTGATATAAACAATTTTAACACTCTTACTAATATGCGCCACGCTGTGAAGCCACACCAAACAAGAATGACAAACACATTTCGGGAGAACATCCTCACAGTAACACAACATAAACGCAACACAACAAATACCCAGAATCCTTTACATCCGTGACAATTCCTGAATATATTTTACATCCCCGCGCTCCCACCCCCGCCCACCTTACCGACGCACGGGGGGTTGCTGCTAGCGGGGTGTATAAAATAGTCATGAAGTGCCATGGATGCAAAGGATTCTGGGTATTTGTTGTGTTGCGTTTATGTTGTGTTACTGTGAGGATGTTCTCCCGAAATGTGTTTGTCATGCTTGTTTGGTGTGGCTTCACAGCGTGGCGCATATTACAAAGAGTGTTAAAATTGTTTATATCACAACCATTAGTGTACTGTATCACCCAGTATGCCTTGCAGTCGTGTGCGTGAGCCACACACAACATACTGCTGGACTGACAAGCAGATCGTACATGCAGTAGAAAGAGACAAAGCCAAAGGCTTCATAGCACGCCCTAATACTTATTAACCGGGTGACTGCCGGCAGTCATTCTAGAGAATGTTTGCGTCTCCTATTGTCTTCTTTATTTTGTGACACAGGTCCTAAATGGCTCTTTGAATGGTAAAAGATACTGATCCCAGAACCATGAATATCAAATATGTCCGAATGGTTCAACCGCCACCCGCCCAAATCTAATTAAAATCTATTTTTTTGTCATGTCACCCGCCCGACCCGCGGTTTATCCGCGGGTCGCGGATGAGACCGCAAACCGCGCATCTCTAGTAACTACAGTTTGTCGCCACATCTCTAAGTGCAACTTAAAACTCTACTATGCAAAGCGAAAGCCATTTATCAACCCCCAGAAACGCTGGGCCCGAGCTCATCTGAGATGGACTGATGCAAAGTGGAAAAGTGTTCTATGGTTTGACTAGTCCACATTTCAAATTGTTTTTGGAAACTGTGGATGTCGTGTCCTCCGGACCAAAGAGGAAAAGAACCATCCAGATTGTTCTAGGCGCAAAGTTCAAAAGCCAGCATCTGTGATGTTATGGGGGTGTATTAGTGCCCAAGGCATGGGTAACTTACACATCTGAGAAAGCACCATTCATGGTGAGAGGTACATACATGTTTTGGAGCAACATATTTTGCCATCCAAGCAACGTTTCAGCAAGACAATGCCAAGCCACGTGTTACAACAGCGTGGGTTCATTGTAAAAGAGTGTGGGTACTAGACTGGGCTGCCTGTAGCCCAGACCTGTCTCCCATTGAAAATGTGTGGCGCAATTTGAAGCCTAAATTACCACAACGGAAGCCCCGGACTGTTGAACAACTTAAGCTGTACATCAAGCAAGAATGGGAAATAATTCCACCTGAAAAGCTTCAAAAATTGGTCTACTCAGTTCCCAAACGTTTATTGCGTGTGGTTAAAAGGAAAGGCCATGTAACACAGTGGTAAAAATGCTCCTGTGCCAACTTTTTTGCAATGTGTTGCTGCAATTAAATTCCAAGCTAATGATTATTTGCAAAAAAAAAAGAAGTTTCTCAGTTTGAACATTAAATATCTTGTCTTTGCAGTCTATTTAATTGAATATTAGTTAAAAAGGATTTGCAAATCAATGTATTTTGTTTTTATTAACCATTTACACAACATGCCAACGTCACTGGTTTTGGGTTTTGTATAAAATGTATCAAAGTGGCTCCCAAGTCCTTCGATTTTTATTCATGCGACTCTCACTAGAAAACGTTTGGACACCCCTGGAATAGAAAAACAAAATAAAACACACTGCAGTAGCGTTCAAATGTTAGCCTTACATCAGCAGCGGGCACCAGCGTGTTGGCCAGCATGCTGATGTGCTGGTCTTTGTACAGCCAGGACACCAGCATCATGCCCAGAGCCACGTCCACCAGGAAGGACACAAAAATGTTGGCTTTCCTGCACAAAAAACACACAATCAGCATGTGAGCTAAGATGCCAAGCAGGAAAAGAATAGGAGCAAACCTCATGAAGTGTGTGTGATCTGCGGCTGATTTGGGCGAGCTGAGCGTCTTCAGGTGTTGGCTCCTGTAGCCCAGCTGGACGCAGGTGGACAGCTTGCTGGACAGGAAGCGCAGCGGGTAAAGACGCAAGATGCTGGTGGGGACAAGCGTGCGAGTTAGCACCGGTGTCACGTTCAGCAGGGCGCCCTACGGTGATTCTCACCGCATGCCGCACGTCCACGTCCACACGGACAGGAGCCAGGCCAGGAGCAAGCAGAGCGGCACAGACGCCCGCTTGAGCAGCTCCACGATGATGCTGCCCTCGCGGCCCTGAGTCTGCCAGTGCGTGGACTTCAGGGGCCCGTCGTCGTATTTGTCCAGGAAGAAGAGTGGTTGGCTGTGGGCCACCGTGTGGAACACCTGAGGAGGGACGGCCATCGTCATGCAGCGTGGACCTCCTCACATTTCCTTACCAGTACGCCAAATTTCTTCCCCCCTACAAACCCCCCCCCCGGGCCACGTTTCCTCATGTTTCCTCTTACGTCATCCCATGGCTTGTGTTTGTAAATTGTTATTTTTTTTTTTTATTAATTTTTTATAATATAGCGTTCTATTTTTATAATATAGCGTTCTATTTTTATAATATAGCGTTCTATTTTTATAATATAGCGTTACCAAAACGTCCGTATTAATCGGACAAATTAACTTGAGGATATTCCTGACTGAATGCACATCGTGTTACTTTGGGAATGCATATGTGAACAAATACTCATTGCACATTTGACTACCGTACAGGACGAAGAATTAAACGATTTTCGATTCGTTTTCCACGGGTTAACGCTACTTCAGGGTTAATTTTTCTTTCAGACGGATGGGTTTTAGGTTGATATTGTTGGCAAATGAAAATAGTTATATCCTTAAGTAACAAAACCACAAAGAACTATATTTGCAGTAATGAGAAGGAATAGAATTTTTTTTTATCGTGTTAATTGATTTCTTCAGATTCCAGCAGGGAAGTATCCTTCCAGCGACGGGCAGTCAAAGCCGAAGTGTGACGTAAAAGGAAACATGTGTGACGTAAAACGAAACATGACCTCGGAAGTAAATGGGGGTAGGAAGGTTTTTGTAGGGGGGAAGAAATTTGGCGTGACAGAGCCCGCTAACGACTAATAGTTACTAACATTAGCATGCTAACTTTTTATCTAAATTAGCAGCCAAACGCCTCAGATTCATATAACTTGGTACTTGACACATGCTAAATACACATATACATATATACTGTACATACATACATACATATATATAAATGTACATATTTATATACATCCATTCATTTTCCTCCGATTATTCCCTTTGGGGTCGCCGGTGCCTATCTCAGCTACAATCGGGCGGAGGGCGGCGTACACCCTGGACAAGTCGCAACCTCATCGCGGGGCCAACACAGATTGACAGACAACATTCACACTCACATTCACACACTAGGGCCAATTTAGTGTTGCCCCAGGTGCATGTCTTAGGAAGTGGGAGGAAGCCGGAGTACCCGGAGGGAACCCACGCATTCACGGGGAGGACAAGCAAACTCCACACAGAAAAATCCCGAGCCCGGGATTGAACCCTGACTACTCAGGACCTTCGTATTGTGAGGCAGATGCACTAACCCCTCTGTCACCGTGAAGCCCTGCATACAAATATATATATATATATATATATATACATATACATATACATATACATATCCAAATATATATACACACAAATATATATTAATATACACATAAATATAGATTTGTGGGATCTTTGATTGATTGATGTATGCATATGCATATACATATGTATACGCACGCACGCGCACACACACACACACACACAAACAAACACACACACACACACACACACACACACACACACACACACACACACACACACACACACACACACACACACACACACACACACACTGTAGGTAAGGTTGTATTTTTGCCTCATTTCTGTGAGAATCCTGCGTGTGACTGAAGCATTAAAAGTAGGACTATTCAGGACTAGCTGCAGTGTGCTCAAACAACCACCAAGTAGCATCTGTGAGCAGATAATACTGCATCATCTCTTTCGGACTTATCGCGTATTAACACGTCGGCAGTGAATTCTTCACCCATGAGGCAAAAACAAAGTGTATTTCTATTTTGCTTGTACTTGTCTCAGCTCGGACGGAGGTTCTCTTTGCGTCCCAGCGAGGCCGTTCTGGATGGGATGAAGCTGCGACTCCATCACCTTCCTCTGCTCGTAGTGAACAAAGATCACCTTGTCCTCCTCCTCCTCGTCTTTCCCATCCTTCACGTCCCCTTGACTTGCCTTTTGATGAGCTGCTGATGAAGAGACAGGTTGTTGTGCTGCTGAGGAGGTTCCTACTTCCAAACTGTTAATTAGAGAAATGTGTCGTACTGAGATGGCGGTTGAGGAGCTGGCAGGTGAAGCCTGTCTTCCCCATCTGCCGCCTGATCTGAAGCCAGCGCTGCTGAGGGAACATGGTGCTCAGGTCCCTCAGGAAGCTCTCCATGCCCTCCTGCTCCCCGTCCTTGGGCAAGCTCCAAGAGCCCAGCACAGACAGCTCCACCTTGCTCTTGGCCTCCATCTGGGGGAGGACCACACAGAAAGGAACAAAATGGAGGATCGTTCTTTTTAATAAGCACACACACTGACAACATTAACTAAATCAGGGTGTCCAAAGTGCCGCCCGGGGATCATTTGCGGCTTGCAGCTTTCTTTTTTAATATTAGCATGCTAGCTTTTCCGCTAACTTTACAGGTGTACATGTCAGCGTCAAAAATGGTGTTACTTGACAAATGATACCTGTTAGTATGCTAACTTTTTTTTTTTTTTACTATTTTTGTAGGCATACACCTTAGTTATATTATGGTACTTCAAACATGCTAACGTTAGCATTCTAAGCATTTCAAACAATTTTTTCAGGTACACATCTTAAAGTAATATGTTTTGTTACTTGAAGCGTGCAACAGTTAGCATTTTAGAATGCTAAAATTAGCATTTTAGCATGCTATCTTTTTTCAGACAATTTAGTGGGTGTACACCTTTGTGTTATATATGTTGTTATTTCACTAATGCTAACTGCTAGCATTTTAATGTTAGCATGCTAAGCTTTATTTAGCTAATGTTGTAGGTATATACCTTAATTATATGATGTAATTGATGCATGCTAAGGTTAGCATGCAAGCATTTTAATAAAATTTTTCAGGTACACACCTCAGAGTAATATATTTTGGTACTTGACACATGTAACAGCTAACATTTTAGCATGCTATATTTTTTTTAAGATAATTTAGTGGGTGTACGTTTTTGTGTCATATATGTTGATATTTCACCAATGCCAACTGTTAGCATGTTAATGTTAGTATCCTAACCTTTTTTTCAGCAAATTTTGTCGGTATACACATTAGTCATATGATGATAATTGATGCATGCTAGCATTTTAATCAACTTTTACAGGTACACACCTTAGGGTAATACATTTTGGGACTTGACGCATGCTACGTTAGGATTTTAGCATGCTATCTTTTTTGAGCTAATTCAGTGGGCATACACCTTTGTGTCATACATGTTGGTATTTCACTTATGCTAACTGTTAGCATGTTATTGTTAGTATGCTAACCATTTTTTTTAGCTAATTTTGTAGATATACACCTTAGTTATAGGATGGTAATTGATGCATGCTAAGGTTAGCATGCTAGCTTTTTAGTAAATTTTTTCAGGTACACACCTCAGAGTAATATATTTTAGTACTACAGTTAGCATTTTATCATGCTAACATTAGCATGCTATTTTTTTAAATATAATTTAGTGGGTGTATGCCTTTGTGTCATATATGTTGATATTTCACGAATGCTAACTATTAGCATGTTAATGTTAGTGTGCTAAACTTTTTTTTTAGCTAATTTTGTAGGTGCACACCTTAGTTATATTATATGATGGTAGTTGATGCATGCTAAAGTTAGCGAGCTAGCATTTTAACAAACATTTTCAGGTACACATCTCAGAGTAATATATTTTGGTATGTGATGCATGTAACAGTAAGAAGCATGCTATCTTTTTTTTTTAGATAATTTAGTGGGTGTAAGCCTTTGTATCATATATGTTGGTATTTCACTAAAGCTAACTGCTAACATGTTAATGTTAGTATGCTAACCTTTTTTTCCCCAGCTAATTTTGTAGGTATGCACCTTAGTCATATGATGATAATTGATTGCAGCTAGCATTTTAATCAACTTTTTCAGGTACACACCTTAGATCAGGGGTCACCAACCTTTTTGAAACCAAGAGCTACTTTTTGGGTACTGATTAATGCAAAGGGCTACCAGTTTGATACACACTTAAAAATATTCCCAGAAATAGCCAATTTGCTCAATTTACCTTTAATAAATAAATCTATATATATATATATATATATATATATATATATATATATATATATATATATATATATATATACATATATATAAATGGGTATTTCTGTCTGTCATTCCGTCGTACATTTTTTTTCCTTTTACGAAAGGTTTTTTGCAGAGAATAAATGATGAAAAAACACTTAATTGAATGGTTTAAAAGAGGAGAAAACACGAAAAACAAATGAAAATTAAATTTTGAAATATAGTTTATCTTCAATTTCGGCTCTTTAAAATTAAAAATTCAACCGAAAAAAATGAAGACATAAACTAGCTAATTCAAATCTTTTGGAAAAAATTTAAAAAATAATTTATGGAACATCATTAGTAATTTTTCCTGATTAAGATTAATTTTAGAATTTTGATGACATATTTTAAATAGGTTAAAATCCAATCTGCACTTTGTTAGAATATATAACAAATTGGACAAAGCTATATTTCTAACAAAGACAAATTATTATTTTTTCTTGATTTTCCAGAACAAAAATTTTAAAAGAAATTCAAAAGACTTTGAAATAAGATTTAAATTTGATTCTACATAATTTTAATCATAATAAGTTTGAAGAAATATTTCACAAATATTCTTTGTCGAAAAAACAGAAGCTAAAAAGAATAATTAAATTAAAATGTATTTATTATTCTTTATAATAAAAAAATAAATTTACTTGAACATTGATTTAAATTGTCAGGAAAGAAAAGGAAGGAATTTAAAAGGTAAAAAGGTATGTGTGTTTGAAAATCCGAAAATAATTTTTAAGGGTGTATTTTTTCTCTAAAATATTCTTTCTGAATGTTATAAGAAGCAAAGTAAACAAATAAATGAATTTATTTAAACAAGTGAAGATCAAGTCTTTGAAATATTTTCTTGGATTTTTAAATTCTATCTGAGTTCTGTCTCTCTTAGAATTAAAAATGTCGAGCAAAGCGAGACCAGCTTGCTAGTATATAAATGAAATTTAAAAAATGGAGGCAGCTCACTGGTAAGTGCTGCTATTTGAGCTATTTTTAGAGCAGGCCAGCGGGCGACTCATCTGGTCCTTACGAGCTACCTGGTGCCCGCAGGCACCGCGTTGGTGACCCCTGCCTTAGAGTAATACATTTTGGGGTTTTACGCATGTTACATTGCTAACATTAAATTGCTAACTTTTTTTTCCCAGATAATGCAAAATGTATCCCCTTTAGTGTCATACATTTTGGTATTACACAAATGCTTACTGTAAGCATGGTATTTGAGACATTTTTGATTAAGGGATATATAAGTTATATGATACAATTAGCATTTTAGCAGAGTACAGTTAGCATGCTAGCCTTTCTCTTTTTTTAGCTCATTTCGCTCATATTTCTTGTTACTTGACACTATCTGGCCAGCCTGCTAACTGTTAGTGATTCAATTCGGCTTCAGATCTTCAGCATTCACACAAACGTTCTACTTATATTGTGTTTCCTATTTATTTGAAATAATACATACATATACTACTGGTTTTGAAGGGGAAAACTATTGAAATGCCCCTGCATCCTTTGATTTAAGTAGTCTGTGGCCCTCAGTGGAAGATGTTTAGGCACCCCGAAACAAAAACATCTAAATAACCGTCATCGCCAACACAATACCTGCTGGATGTACTGTTTGACCTGGCTGGGGATGAACGGGTAGTGGATGACAGCCAACACCACGGCCGAGTCGTGGCCATCGCCAGGGATCCAGCGGCCCACCAGCAGCCCGCTTTCTGCCAGGTTGCAGCATTGTGGGAAGAAGACTTTCAGCACCATGGCTTCTAATGACCTGCAACCTGCAGAAAGAAATACACAAGCAAAGTCCCTCCAGCATAAAATGAACATCCATGAGGGTGTCTCAGCAACAACACAGATCAGGGGATTAGTATCTGAAATAATATTATGTGCAAACATAATTATGTGCACCTATAAAGATCATTATTATGTGCACACATGACTATGTGCATGTACAAACATCAACACTGCACTACCTTTTGTCCTCCATGAAGGTTGAAGCCCCTTAGGCACACATTTGATTGATTTCATCTCCAATAGTTAGTAAGCACAAACAACCTTTGTCTGTGACATAAATTAAGTGGATAAATTCTTAACTAGCTAGATGACTATTTTTGCTTTTTTTACTTTTACGGTATGAGAGTTAAATAGTCAATTTTATTACATTGAACGACATTGTCGCAGCCCCAAACTTGTACCCAAGTACCACATTGTTTGGTCCAAATGCAATGATTAAATATCACCCTATGATAAGTGTAAAATGTGAAATACATGTTTAAAATCTCAACGTTTTACCTTTTGGAGACTTAACGGAGTTTCAGCTTCCACACAATACGCTATGCCGCCATTTTGTTTGTTGACAGTCCCACACATTAAATGTTCCGAAGGAAAACAAAAGTAAATTTATGGTTTATTATTATGTCCAGTATGTATACAGTTAAACTATACCGCATTTGACATATTTCCATTTTTTCTTACAACTTCTCCAAAAAAGGGTAGTTCCATAGCACCTATTAATACGTATATTTTAACTCCCTTGTTATCGATTTTGCAACACAATTTAAATAAATTAATTTTAAAGAAAACACTCGTCCTACTAGATAGTTAAGCCAGTAATGAATTACACAATGAAATTAATGATATAATCAAAATGTTCATTAAGGTTTAAGACGTTTTATATTTCTTCTTCCATGTGCGATGTAAACACTTTAGATCCGAACAGCCTTTTAAAACCGGATCATGAATCTGTCACCATAATTGATGTTTGCTGTGTCAGTGGTGTCCAAAGTGTGGTCCGGGGAACTTTTGGATATATTTTTTTGCCTGCTGAATATTCTTAGAAACATAAATACGTACAAAAAATGAAATAAATTACAAAAAAGGTATTTCTTATGATTTTTAAAAATATATTATACATACTATATAAAAATATAATATAATATAATATCCATCCATCCTTTTTCTACAGCTTGTCCCTTTTGGGGTCAACATATGTTGCTCCAAAACCTGTATGGACCATTCAGCATTAATGGTGCCTTCACAGATGTGTAAGTTACCCATGCCTTGGGCACTAATAAATAAATAAATGGGTTGTAATTGTATAGCACTTTTCTACCTTCAAGGTACTCAAAGTGCTTTGACACTACTTCCACATTTACCCATTCACACACACATTCACACACTGATGGAGGGAGCTGCCATGCAAGGCGCCAACCAGCACCCATCAGGAGAAAGGGTGAAGTGTCTTGCTCAGGACACAACAAGGTTTGGTCTAGGTGGGATTTGAACCAGTGACCCTCGGGTTGCACACAGCCGTCCCAATACATTCCCATACCATCACAGATGCTGGCTTTTGAATTTTGCGCCCATAACAATCCGAATGGTTAGTTTCCTCTATGTTCTGGAGGACACCATGTCCTCTGTTTCCAAATTTAATTTGAAATGTGGACTCGTCAGACCACAGAACACCTTTCCACTTTGCATCAGTCCATCTTAGGTGAGCTTGGACCCAGCCAAGCCGGCAACGTTTCAGGATATTGTTGATAAATGGGTTTGGCTTTGCATGATATAGTTTTAACTTGCACTTACAGATGTAGCGACCAACTGTAGTTACTGACAGTGGTTTTATGAAGTGTTCCTGAGCCCATGTTGTGATATCCTTTACACATTGATGTTGGTTTTTCATGCAGTACCGCCCGAGGGATCAAAAGTCTGTAATATCATCGCTTATGTGTAGTGATTTTTCCAGATTCTCTGAACTTTTTGATGATTTTACGGACCATAGATGGTAAAATCCCTAAATTCCTTGCAATAGCTCATTGAGAAATGTTGTTCTAAAACTGTTCGACAATTTGCTTACAAATTGGTGACCCTCACCCCATCCATGTTTGTCAATTACTTAGCATTTCATTGAAGCTGCTTTTATACCCAATCATGGCACCCAACTGTTCTCAATTAGCTTGCACACCTGTGGGATGTTCCATATAAGTGTTTGATGAGCATTCTTCAGCTTTATCAGTATTTATTGCCACCTTTCCCAACTTTTTTGTCACGTGTTGCTGGCATCAAATTCTAAAGTTAACGATTATTCATAAAAAAAATAAGTTTATAAGTTTAAACATCAAATATGTTGTCTTTGTAGCATATTCAACTGAATATGGGTTGAAAAGGATTTGCAAATCACTGTAGTCCGTTTATATTTACATCTAACACAATTTCCCCACACATATGGAAACGGGGTAGTATATACTGCATATATAATAGGTAAATATTACATATACGTTATATTTTATATTGCTACTATAGTAGATTTTTAGTCTACTTTATACCTTTTGTTTTCACCCTCTTTTTGTGCCCTTGTGTGCATTATCCTTTCCACGCTTACCCTTTTCATCATTTGTAACTGAGCTACTGTGTGGAAAAATTTACTTTGTGGATCAATAAAGTTTGTCTCAGTCTAAGTCTAAGTCACAAGGCTTAACGTAACAAGAAAAAGTTTTGCCACTACTACAACTATTACTAATAAAAAATACATGTTTTACTTACAACTTAAATATCACATGCATGCTGCTTTTTTTCTTTAAATATAAATACTTTCTTATTATATTTACATTGGATTTGTTTTAGCCTTATTTTTTTGCAACACACTTTGCAGCCTGCAGGGCATCGTTATTGGCATGCTGCACATTCTCAATACTAAACAAAAAAACAACAACAACAAAAAAAGGATATTTCTAGTACCAAAATGCTGGTACTAGTAATAGTAATAAAACAAATATGTTTCTTTACAAATCTTTTTTTAAGCAAAAATAAAATCATTATGGCGACGTGCATACTTATTACTTACTTCGTGGAAAAAGTTTGCCTCCCTTGGTTTACATTTTGTTTTTATCACTTCTTTAACACAAGACTACTATCGAGAGGAACCTACACATGTACATGAAAAATCATGTTCATAACATTTACAGTCCACAATTAGATCAAATGCAAAATAAATAATAAATGAATATTTGTAAAATACAAAACGACTACATTAATATACATAAAATAATGTAAGAGTTAATCATGGTATTAATGATAATAATGAATACATAAATAAAATAATAATACAAATAATAATAATAATGTTACTCACAGTGATTGTGTTGTTTCTTTTGTCAGTAAATAAGGAGTCACCCAACTGAAAAATAACTTATCTCTCACTGCTGTGACAAAGCAAAAAAAAAAAAGGCGCTATTCGCAAAGCAGAAAATGAAACTACACTACCCAAAATGCCTAGCGAGGAATTCTCGCGATAGTTCGACGAAGCACAAGGAAGGAGCCTGAAGGAAAAAAGTGGCAAATGAAAGATGATGGTCGCAGAATCAAACGAAAAACACTCGAGAAATGAAAACAAAGACGAATTCTTAAAACAATTTAAATCTTGTTTTTTCTCTACAAGTCGTCTTGCTTTATTTCCCTGGACTGTGAGTACATTTTACTGCGTACCGTTACTCTGAAGTATGTATTTCCATAACTTCACCGAACTAGTCGAGCGAGAGTGACTATTTTTATATCTGACACGTTTACATTCTTACAATTCTTTCTGCTTAGTCATATTTACGTTTCAGGCTATATTTTCAACAAATATCCACATTTTATTTTATACGGCGAATATGCCAAAGCTGTATTACTAGTACTACTGTCTGTAAGTATCAGTAGTTGTAAGACACAATTATCTGAACATTTCATCAATACTTTAATCATTAAATGTTTATTTCTACCCTTTCAGGTTTTAGAACAGGAATTGGAACTCAGCGAATCATCACAAATAATCCTGGCTGTCCTCAAACAGGTAATTATTAATGTTGATAATTAATATGAGACACAGGATTGATTGCTTTTCCTGTTTTGGTTAGACTTGTCTTCACCGGCTGTGCAAGAAGTTTCCCCCGTCAGCGCGATACAGGAAGTTGTTTCTAACCGAGCTGATCAGGCGGGTCGGTGTCCCATTGGTCTGTTCCCGCTGAAGGCGTTAAAACGATTGGTAACGGTTTGTTTTACGGCTCCAGGTGGAGGCGGCCGACTGCGAGCCTCTGGACGAGCTCTACGACTCTCTGGCGGAGGTGGTGTCGGCCCAGGAAGCAGCGGAAGGATACAGAACTTTCTTACTGGTACCACATACTCAGTAGATTGACCCATATGTTTTTTTTCAGGGCCGTTACAGATTATTAGTAGTCAAGGAAGCGGCTAACCGACATTTGAAGCCTTTTTGATTGATTGATACTTTTATTAGTAGATTGCACAGTTCAGTACATATTCCGTACAATTGACCACTAAATGGTAACACCCGAATAAGTTTTTCAACTTGTTTAAGTCGGGGTCCACGTTAATCAATTCATGGTACGAATAATTCATAGTCGATATTCATTTGCAGTAAAAGTTATTTAAATATGAATAGTATGTCACTAAACAGGGCTTCACGGTGGCATAGGGGTTAGTGCGTCTGCCTCACAATACGAAGTTCCTGCAGTCCTGGGTTCAAATCCAGGCTCGGGATCTTTCTGTGTGGAGTTTGCATGTTCTCCCCGTGAATGCGTGGGTTCCCTCCGGGTACTCCGGCTTCCTCCCACTTCCAAAGACATGCACCTGGGGATAGGTTGATTGGCAACATTAAATTGGCCCTAGTGTGTGAATGTGAGTGTGAATGTTGTCTGTCTATCTGTGTTGGCCCTGCGATGAGGTGGCAACTTGTCCAGGGTGTACCCTGCCTTCCGCCCGATTGTAGCTGAGATAGGCGCCAGCGCCCCCCGCGACCCCGAAAGGGAATAAGCGGTAGAAAATGGATGGGATGGATGGATGTCACTAAACATCTGGACAAGGTTTTAAGTTTTTTTTTAACATTATTTTTTAGGAAAACTTGGGCCAGCAGCGATATGTTTTATGCGGCGCTAATGTTATGGTTAATTTAGCAGCAAAAACATCCAACACCTTTTAATACGTGTGTCTAAGAGGAGCATCAACATTTGCATTTCAAAATATGGCAACTCTCCTGGGAAAATTGGTAAAATAACGGCATTTCTCTAGATCTCAATAACTCGCCATCTACTCAGTTTTATAGCAGTTTTTGGATTTAATACATTATAAGGTTTCTTAGTAAGGAACCCTGAAATATTGTGAAAATCTAAATAAAAACATGTCTTGGCTCCTTCATGTAAATTATCGAGTTGGGACATTTTTTGACATAATTTCTTCCTGGGTTTTACAGAACGTATGAGAATGTGTGAGCTGCTGCCTGTGCTTCTTTACTTATATAATAATCTCCTATTTGTCAAAATACTTATACAAAAGTCGGATTTTTGGCAGCGATATCTTTTCTGTCGCATTTACGCCCGTCCATCTCTGTTGCGTTGTTTGATTGGATCACGGAACATGAAACTCGTGGCGCACCTACAACGAGCCCGCACTACGGGTGTTGCGGACGGAGGCTTGTCGGGCGACTCCATCGCTGCAGTAGCCAAAACAAACAAAACAGGACTGGTAAGAGGCCAGGAAAGAAAGACAAAAACTGGATTTCGCGACAAAGAAATTAATGACAGGTAAGCAGAGGAGACGTACTGTCAAAGACCAGAACTGCAGGAGAGAGAAAGGAAGGGTGGGGGCGTGGCCATGTAAGAAAGAGCTGGTGCTTGAGCAGTGGGTAATCCATCCCATCCATTCATTTCCTACGGCTTATTGCGTCTGGGGTTGCGGGGGGCCTATCTCAGCTACAATTGGTACTAAAAAATTATTTTTTATACACTTAATAGTGGTATCATATGTGTGTACCTATTACCTCCCTGCTTGGCACTCAGTATCAATGGTTGGAATTGGGGGTTTAAATCACCAAAATGATTCCCGAGCCCGGCCACCGCTGCTGCTCACTGCTACCCTCACCTCCCAGGGGGTGAAACAATGGGATGGGTCAAATGCAGGGGGTAGTTTCACCACACCTAGTGTGTGTGTGTGTGACCATCAGTGGTACTTTTAACTATATATATATATATATATATATATATATATCAATATTCATCAAAATGCCAAATATCTACGCCAATAATCGGCCCGGTTGGTAATCGGTCGATGTCTAGTTGTCCGTCCCAATAAAGGGCGTCCTTGTTGACTTTGTCTTGCAGCCGTGTGGTGGCACAGTCAGCTTGTTGGAGAACCGGGCACTGATCTCAGAAGGGACGACAGGGTTGGTGACCTGGGAAGCTGCCCTTTACCTGGCCGAGTGGGCCTTGGACCACCCGCAGACGTTCACTAGCCGGTACCAGCTCGTCGTTGAGTGGCCCTACAGCAACTTGCTGAGAATCAGAACCTCCCCGACCGGAGCAAGGACCAACCAACAAACCTTTCTTTGCCTATGCAGGAAGATTCTGGAGCTGGGCAGCGGCTTGGGCTTGACCGGTGTGACCGTGTGTCGCTCCTGCAGCCCGTCCAAGTACGTCTTCAGCGACGCTCACCGCAGCGTCCTGCAGAGACTGGAGGACAACGTCCGGCTCAACAGACTCCTGGAGAATGACGCGACCCCTGAGGTCAGCGTGGAACAGCTGGACTGGACCGACGTGACGGATGAACGCTTGGACGAGATCGGCGCCGATGTGGTCATCGCTTCAGGTTAGATGCTCCGGAACAGGGGTGTCCAAACTTTTTAAACTGAGGGCCGCACACTGACGAATTTAAACATGCAGTGGCCATTTTGATATTTTTTATTTTCAAAACCAATACAATAAATAGATTTTTTGAAACCTTTACAGCTCCCCTCAAGTTTGGTCCTGAGGACCCAGAAGGATCTCAGCCATAAAAATGTTGAAGATAAGTCTTTTTTATATATATATATTAGGGATGCACCGAAATGAAAATTTGTGGCCGAAGCCGAATAAAATTTAAACGCTTGGCCGAAAGCCGAATACCAAATACCGAATAATGAATGCAGTTTTCACAATTTTTTAAATATTGCATGAATAGCCTAGAATAAATATTTACACGTTTTTCAAATAAAGTAATTTTTTATTGAATATTGACATTTTTTAAATATTCCAGTAGCCTTTGCTTTTCAAAAAAAGCACAACGTTTTTCATTTATATTAGGCCTTCAAACAAAACATGCAGTCCAAAAAAAAATAAAGTGCATTAATGTGGATAAGCCCACAACAAATGAATTATTGTCCTTTTGGCAAAAGTCTGCTTAGCCACAGTAGATATGCTAATAATGTAAACAGAAGGCTCAAGTAAATGTCAATTAAGTGTGTGGTTGTAACCTCTTACACTTATATAGCTAGTCTACACAACAGGCTAATAATGTAAACAGAGGCCCCACTAAATCTCAATAAGTGTGTGCTTGTAACCTCATACACCTATACAGGTACACAACATATCCCAACGTCACCGCGTCACTGCACGTTGGTTGATTGAG
Source organism: Nerophis ophidion (assembly GCF_033978795.1). Classification (NCBI taxonomy): domain Eukaryota; kingdom Metazoa; phylum Chordata; class Actinopteri; order Syngnathiformes; family Syngnathidae; genus Nerophis; species Nerophis ophidion. The sequence continues at coordinate 21,761,891 of NC_084617.1, forward strand.
TCACCGCGTCAAAAAATTGCGTCACAAGCCACTATTCGGCCTTGTTTTTAACTCATTCCACCGAAGGCCGAATGTGGCTTTTTTTGCCATATTCGGCCGAATATATTCGGTTACCGATTAATCGGTGCATCCCTAATATATATATATATATACATATATATATCAAAGCTTAAATCTCCAGATCACTTTCATGTCTAACACATATAATATGGAATACTTTACCCAAAAAATGTTTCCAAGTGGAATATTTAATGTGAAGTAATTAGAGCCTGGCTTAAATAGGTCAATAATTCATAACGGCGTGGCGCAGTGGAAGAGTGTTTCCAAGTGGAATATTTAATGTGAAGTAATTAGAGCCTGGCTTAAATAGGTCAATAATTCATAACGGCGTGGCGCAGTGGAAGAGTGGCCGTGCGCAACCCGAGGGTCCCTGGTTCAAATCCCACCTAGTACCAACCTCGTCACGTCCGTTGTGTCCTGAGCAAGACACTTCACCCTTGCTCCTGATGGGTGCTGGTTAGCGCCTTGCATGGCAGCTCCCCCCATCAGTGTGTGAATGTGTGTGTGAATGGGTAAATGTGGAAGTAGTGTCAAAGCGCTTTGAGTACCTTGAAGGTAGAAAAGCGCTATGCAAGTACAACCCATTTATCATTTATAACAATACAGATTTTAATGCATTGTTATTTTTTTTTTTTTTTGCAATGACAGCTTAAAAAAAAATTCCACTAGAAATATTTTGGATCCAAAAAGGCCCCACTCATAACTATAAAAAAGAAGTCATACTTTTTTCTTTAACTTTTAAATCTCTAAATAAATTTTATTATCCGTCAATTATGCTGTAAGTTTTTATTATTTTCTTCCAAGGTTTATGCCATTTTTGTCAAGTTTAACATAGTTTTTTGTTTTGGCGAACACACGAAATATGCAATATTTTCCCCCCAAAATCTTTCAAAGTGGAATATATAATGTGTAGTAATTGCTTGGATTTTCACGACGTCACGTCCGGTTCATTAAATATGCATGGTGGTCAAGCTAGCTGTTCTCAGTGGGTACTAGGCGCCAGTTAACCTCTATCGAAGAAAAAAATGCCCTATGCTTGCGTTGTCTTAGGCAAGACAAACCGTTCAAATCGTGGAAAGGATGAAGGTTTCTTCAGAGTTCCACGCAAGGTTATCAAAAAGGGCAGAAGAGTGCAAGATTTTACAAAATAGCACACACTCAAGGGAACACAGTCAAAGAACGCATTAGTTTGCAGTGACCACTTCGTTAAAAGGTTTGTTTGATATACATCAAATATACTTTACTTGAGTATTTCCCATTGAAGTATTATGTTGGTATTAATTGTATTAGAATTTTTAACAGAAAGAGTCAATGATGCTTTGTCAGGAAAGCATCATTCTACATTTACATCTTCTACATCTCCCCTTTTTGTTTATTTTGTATCCACGTGTCAGAGTACATGTGGCAACAGGACAATAATAAAAATATGGTGATGATTCAGCAATTGTTAAGTTTGTTAAATGGATGGTCAGTCACGGGTGTCAGCTGTCGGGTGCTAGTTTGTTTACTTTGCAAGACGCAAAGTTTAATCATGAAATGCAAACTTAACCAAGCAAAAACGATGTATATTTATCCGGAAGTCTTGATACCAATGTCCTTGACCCAGCCACACACAAAGAAGTTGTAGACCTACATGCTTTTGCAAGTTTTCATCTGTTTTGTCGTGTAGAATGACGTCTGGAGCACAATAGTTCGATATGTCTGGGAACTCCACTGACGGTTGAATCTTGGTATCACTCAAATATTTTTTGATAAAGTATAGAGATCTATTGCGTTGTATTGTTTGATTTTTTTGCTCGTATCTGCTTTTTACCGGAAGATGTAGGCCCCTTGTGTACTCCGATAGTTTGCATGCTGGTTGATGCACAACAGCCATCTTGGCTTAGTTGACCACCAGTTTTTCACTTCCGGTAAGAAGTAACGTGGCGGAATACAATAAATAGGTAAATTTATAACATTGATTTTGAGTCGCAATTCTTTTTTTTTAAGAGTTGTGTTATGAGGGTCAACATTGCAACTTTTTCTTGTTACATTTAACCTGTTTGCTCTTTTATTCCACTTTTATGTTGTTTTGTTAATACTATTTAAAGAATGTGCCGCTGGACACTGCTGTTCTAGGGTATTGCCAATTAAATCATGACAGATCAGACGATTTTTCTAGAATATTGTAGCATTAGAGGTTCTGGAAATTGGTTCTGATTTGCCACATGTTCTAGAATGTTGCAGGTCAGCTATGCCAGAGTGTTTGCTGGTGTGATGTTTTCCAATGGCATATATCAATGTTGCCCAAAGTGTGGCCCAGTGGCTGTTTGCTGCTCGCAGCTAATTGTTTTACGGCCTGCAGCCCTATCTTAAGATATAATTACAAAAAAACACGGTAAGAAGTAAATTAAAGGACGAAACAGGTGAAATGTGTAATGAGAAAACATTGCAAAGTTTACTCTAATAACACAAAGCTGCCATGCAGGCTGTTTTTCCTTTAAACCTCATTGCTCAAAAAATAATAATGAATCAAAATCAATTTTATGAATTATTGACACATTCAAGTCTCCAGTTACTTCACGTTCCACGTTTAATTGTATTTTGTGTTGTTTTTGTCATAAAAACACGTTTTTCTCTGAAAAAAGGGCATAAAACATTAAACATTTTTATACCAACAGATAGATCTGAAGTTGGTCTAAAAATGTAAGTTTTAAAAGTAATAGAAAATATTGTGTTATGACTTAATTTAAAAACTTTTATTCTTGAGACCCTTTCAGGTCCCCAGGACCAAACTTAAAAGGAGCCCTAAAGGTGTCATGACCTCTGTGACAGTTGTAGACTTGTTTTTTTTCTTGTATGTCTGTTCCTGTCCATTGCTCTTATTTTTGTAATGTCACTTCCCCTGTCTGCTACATCTGTTTTTGGTTGCCAATCGGGCTCCTTTTTATTTCTGCAGGGTTGGATCATAGTCTCCTGTTCACCTGGTTCCCTTTGTGAGTGACGCCATGAAATTGTGCACTTCCCAGCTGCCATAGCCTATTCTATTTTAAGTTATACTGTACAGTCTATTCTGCTCTACTAACACTATGTTAATTTCTAACCACCTATGTACCTTGTGCACTTCCGAGCTGCATTTGCCCTCTTTGTTAATTATATATTCCTTTTACTTTCTGACTGCAGTTTCTGCATCTCTGGGGTTAGCGCCACAAACTATGCTTTCCCATCGTTACAAAAGCTTAAAAAAATGTTTATATCGTATACATTTTAACAATGGAAAATATAAATTACCCCCATATGCTTTAATTTTTCCAGTGTGCTGCCCTGATTGGAAAAAGTTTGGACAACTCTTGCATAAACGATAAAATGCGCATTATTTTCTGCAATGCTCCTGATAGATGCTCTAGAATGTCAGACTTCTGATCAAAAATGGTACAGGACAGACGTACTACAATATTGTAGCTAAAAGGTGATGGTAAGACGGAAATTCTAGAATGTTGCAGGTTTGCTATACCTGAATTTTTGGTCATGAAATGTTCTAGAATGTTGCTGCTAAAATATTATGGAATGTTGCTCAATTAATGCTCTTAATGTTGGTTAGATGTTTTAAAATGTACCAGTAAGGTAATTTCTAGGATGTTGGTCCGGTGTTCTAGAACAGTGGTTCTCAAATGGGGGTACGCATACCCCTGGGGGTACTTGAAGTTATGCCAAGGGGTATGTGAGATTTTTAAAATATTATAAAAAAATAGCAACAATTCAAAAATCCTTTATAAATATATTTATTAAATAATACTTCAACTAAATATGAATGTAAGTTCATAAACTGTAAGAAAAAAATACAACAATGCAATATTCAGTGTTGACAGCTATATTATTGGGGACATGTTCCATAAATATTGATGTTAAAGATTTCTTTTTTAGTGAAGAATGTTTAGAATTACGTAAGTTCAGGAATCCAGATGGATCGCTATCGCAAACCCCAAAGAGGGCACTTTAAGTAGATGATTACTTCTACGTGTAGAAATCTTTATTTATAATTGAATCACTTGTGGGCTTCATGGTGGAAGAGGTGTTAGTGAGTCTGCCTCACAATACAAAGGTCCTGCAGTCCTGGGTTCAATCCCAGGCTCTGGATCTTTCTGTGTGGAGTTTGCATGTTCTCCCCGTGAATGCGTGGGTTCCCTCCGGCTTCGTCCCACTTCCAAAGACATGCACCTGGGGATAGGTTGATTGGCAACACTAAATTGGCCCTAGTGTTTAAATGTGAGTGTTAATGTTGTCTGTCTGTGTTGGCCCTGCGATGAGGTGGCGACTTGTCCAGGGTGTACTCTGCCTTCCGCCCGATTGTAGCTGAGATAAGCGCCAGAGCCCCCCGCGACCCCAAAAGGGAATAAGCGGTAGAAAATGGATGGATGAATCACGTGTTTATTTTTCAACAAGTTTTTAGTCATTTTTATATCTTTTTTTCTAAATAGTTCAAGAAAGACCACTACAAATGAGCAATATTTTGCACTGTTATACAGTTTAATAAATCAGAAACTGATGACATAGTGCTGTATTTTACTTCTTTATCTCTTTTTTTCAACCAAAAATGCTTTGCTCTGATTAGGGGGTACTTGAATTAAAAAAATCTACATCACTGAAAAAAGGTTGAGAACCACTGTTTTAGAATATTAGTAGCTTGGCCTTAGAATACACCAAGACAGGTGTTCAGAATGTTTGTTATGGCACTGTTTTACAATCTTGCCTATTGAATGTTCCTGATAAATGCTCCAGAATTGTTTGAGGTTGGATCCAAAATGTAACTCTAGAATTGTTCGAGGTTGGATCTAAAATGTAACAGTACAGGGTACAGGACAGATGTCCTGGAATATTGTAGCTAAGAGGTCCTGGAATGCGGTGAGAAGGATATTCTACAATGTTGCTGGTTTGCGATGCATGAATATTTGCTTGTGAGATGTTCTAAAATATTGCAGATTGAATATTCTGGAACATTGCTGAAGGTTAGATGTTCTGAAAGGCCCCATTAAAGTTTTCAGGTCAGGTATGCTGGAATGTTGGTTCTAGTTACACTCTTAGTGGTCCTGGAAGGCGGTAAAACGGATGTTCTAGATTCTAGAATTTAGAATATTGCAGGTCTGATATTTTTAAATGTTTGCCAGTGAGATGTTCTACAATTTTGCAGATCAAATATTCTGGAATTATGCTTTATTGATGTTGAAAGTTAATGTTCCAAAATATTTTCAGTAAAGTTTGCAGATCAGACATCCTGGAATGTTGTTCAGTTGTTTTGGAATATTAAAACTCAGTGCTCTTTTAATGCAGTAAAACAGGTGTTCTAGAATGTTGCAGATGAGCTAGTCTAAAATGTTTGCTAGTGTGATGTTCTGGACCAGTGACTCTCAAACTGTGGTATGCGTGCTTCATCTAGTGGCACGCCAAAGAATCAGTTAAGTAATTAGTGTTATTTTCCTATATTGAAACACAGTGTTACTGTTCAAACTGTGTAATGGTAAAAATATTAAATATACTTGTTGAATAAAACATCCGGTCCACAGTGGACAGGTACCGACAGGCCAAGCGGTGTGCAGCTTCAGCGGTCACGGAGGCAAAAACTCGGACATGGGAGGAGTTCGGGGAAGCCATGGAAAACGACTTCCGGACGGCTTCGAAGCGATTCTGGACCACCGTCCGCCGCCTCAGGAAGGGGAAGCAGTGCACTATCAACACCGTGTATGGTGCGGATGGTGTTCTGCTGACCTCAGCTGCGGATGTTGTGGATAGGTGGAAGGAATACTTCGAAGACCTCCTCAATCCCACCAACACGTCTTCCTATGAGGAAGCAGTGCCTGGGGAATCTGTGGTGGACTCTCCTATTTGTGGGGCTGAGGTCGCTGAGGTAGTTAAAAAGCTCTTCGGTGGCAAGGCCCCAGGGGCGGACGAGATCCGCCCGGAGTTCCTTAAGGCTCTGGATGCTGTGGGGCTGTCTTGGTTGACAAGACTTTGCAGCATCGCGTGGACATCGGGGGCGGTACCTCTGGATTGGCAGACCGGGGTGGTGGTTCCTCTCTTTAAGAAGGGGGACCGTAGGGTGTGTTCCAACTATCGTGGGATCACACTCCTCAGCCTTCCCGGTAAGGTTTATTCAGGTGTACTGGAGAGGAGGCTACGTCGGATAGTCGAACCTCGGATTCAGGAGGAACAGTGTGGTTTTCGTCCTGGTCGTGGAACTGTGGACCAGCTCTATACTCTCGGCAGGGTTCTTGAGGGTGCATGGGAGTTTGCCCAACCAGTCTACATGTGCTTTGTGGACTTGGAGAAGGCATTCGACCGTGTCCCTCGGGAAGTCCTGTGGGGAGTGCTCAGAGAGTATGGGGTATCGGACTGTCTTATTGTGGCGGTCCGTTCCCTGTACGATCAGTGTCAGAGCTTGGTCCGCATTGCCGGCAGTAAGTCGAACACATTTCCAGTGAGGGTTGGACTCCGCCAAGGCTGTCCTTTGTCACCGATTCTGTTCATAACTTTTATGGACAGAATTTCTAGGCGCAGTCAAGGCGTTGAGGGGTTCCAGTTTGGTAACCGCAGGATTAGGTCTCTGCTTTTTGCAGATGATGTGGTCCTGATGGCTTCATCTGACCGGGATCTTCAGCTCTCGCTGGATCGGTTCGCAGCCGAGTGTGAAGCGACCGGAATGAGAATCAGCACCTCCAAGTCCGTGTCCATGGTTCTCGCCCGGAAAAGGGTGGAGTGCCATCTCCGGGTTGGGGAGGAGACCCTGCCCCAAGTGGAGGAATTCAAGTACCTAGGAGTCTTGTTCACGAGTGAGGGAAGAGTGGATCGTGAGATCGACAGGCGGATCGGTGCGGCGTCTTCAGTAATGCGAACGTTGTACCGATCCGTTGTGGTGAAGAAGGAGCTGAGCCGGAAGGCAAAGCTCTCAATTTACCGGTCGATCTACGTTCCCATCCTCACCTATGGCCATGAGCTTTGGGCCATGACCGAAAGGATAAGATCACGGGTACAAGCGGCCGAAATGAGTTTCCTCCGCCGTGTGGCGGGGCTCTCCCTTAGAGATAGGGTGAGAAGCTCTGCCATCCGGGAGGGACTCAAAGTAAAGCCGCTGCTCCTTCACATCGAGAGGAGCCAGATGAGGTGGTTCGGGCATCTGGTCAGGATGCCACCCGAACGCCTCCCTAGGGAGGTGTTTAGGGCACGTCCAACCGGTAGGAGGCCACGGGGAAGACCCAGGACACGTTGGGAAGAGTATGTCTCCCGGCTGGCCTGGGAACGCCTCGGGATCCCCCGGGAAGAGCTAGACGAAGTGGCTGGGGAGAGGGAAGTCTGGGTTTCCCTGCTTAGGCTGTTGCCCCCGCGACCCGACCTCGGATAAGCGGAAGATGATGGATGATGGATGGATAGAATAAAACATCTCCTTTGTTTTTAATAAATACTCAGGCTTACTACGCTACTGTATTTAAATGTTGGTCTTTATGGTGGTACTTGGAGAACCAAGTGTTTTCTGAGGTGGTACTGGGGGGCAAAAAGTTAAGGAAACTCATCTAAAAATACCATAGCTAAGAGGTCCTGTAATGTTTGCCCGTGAGATCTTCTAGAACTTCGCAGTTAAAATATTCTGGAATGTTGATTATTTAATGCACCTGGTGTTGGAGGTCAGATGTTGATGAGGTGTTCTAGAAATGTAGAAACTTGGTCCTGGAATACAGCAAGACAGGTGTTCTAGAATGTTGCAGGTCAAGTTTGTGCTGACTCAGGTGGGCGGCTTAAAAAGGAGCTGTGCTGAATGCTTTCCTCTTCGTTGCAGACGTGGTGTACGATCCAGACATCATAGCGGGTCTGTCCCAGCTGCTGTCCAGAATACTCAGACCAAAACGCGGGCGTATCTCCCCTGAGGTCTTCATCTGCTCCACTGTGAGGAATCCACAGACGTATAGCGGCTTCAAGAAGCAGCTTGGTAACAATTTCACTCTTCTCATTGATTGGCCAGTAGTAGAGGAGGCGGAGCTTCAACAAAGTCTTTGGTTTTTCTGTGCTTGACAGGCGATGCAGGAATCGGCCATCATGTGATGGGTGGTGCTGTCGGTCACGTGTTTCAGTACGACAGAGTCTCCAGCATAGAGCTGATCCAGTTGTACGTCTGACATTAAAGATGGTTTTATTTACAAATGTTCCCACAAAGTTTCTCTGCAGAAGAAGAAAAGTTCTCAGTGCTCAGTCATAATTGCTGCTTGTAGTACAAAAGCGAAGAATCCCATTCTCGTCAGGAAGAAAACATAAGCGGGAGGACATTTTGGTCCCAGTTGTCATCCCAGCACTGCCCTCTGCTGGCACGGAGGTTCCTCCTGAAGACGCCAAGCCTGCCATCGCTGTTGGTAAACTCTGAGAGAAGAGACTGGAAACAAACAAGATGGAGCTTCTGCTGTCCTGAAATAATAACGTCGCTCCTGGGAAAACTCACTTTGAGCTGCTCAGCCAGCTGCTGAGCGTCTCTGAAGATCAGTCCGTTGTCTTCGTGCTTCACCAGCTCATGTAAGCTGACGGTACAAAACTCTTGGTTTCACTCATGTAGGAGAACAATGGCGTCAACAGAGTCAAAACGGGTGCACTCACCACTTGTAGTTGATGGCGCAGACAGGCAGGCAGCAGCCAAACATGTCCACCACCTTCATGGGCAGGTCCAGACTGCTGGACGACTTGTGGAGACAAACACCCAAGTCAGCCGAACCTGCAGGACACACACAGGTGTGATGAGAGACGGGTTTGGCTGGCTAAAGAGTTTAACGGTCAACTCACCTAACAACACAGGATAGTCTTCTGCCTCAAGCCAGGGTGTGCAGATCTTCACATGCTTCAGACTCAGGGAGTCAATAGTCTTCATGTAGTGTTCCTTCTGAGGACCTTTGCCTTCACAGACAGGGAGAGGTCACATGTGCCCCTCACCATCACACTTAAATAGCGGTCATCGCACGAAAGGCTCAAACCAGCGACCACCATTTGAGAGTTAAGTATAGCAACGCTAGCCAATGCATGAGAAGCCCTGGCCGTGACTGCGTGGGATTACAGCCATTACTTCAGTGCCGTGACTCGGATGAGAGTGAGGTTTAGGGAGTGAGTGTAACGGAGACCACTAACTAGGCCAGTGGTTCTCAAATGGGGGTACACATACCCCTGGGGGTACGAGAGATTTTTAAAAAATATTCTAAAAATAGCAACAATTCAAAAATTCTTTATAAATATATTTATTGAATAATACGTCAACAAAATATGAATGCAAGTACATAAACTGTGAAAAAAAAATACAACAATGGATTATTCAGTGTTGACAGCTTGATTTTTTGTGGACATGTTCCATAAATATTGATGTTAAAGATTTATTTTTATTGTGAAGAAAACTTTAGATATAAGTTCATGAATCCAGATGAATCTCTATTACAATCCCAAAAGAGGGCACTTTAAGTTGATGATTACTTCCATGTCTAGAAATCTTTATAAGTTTTTAGTTATTTTTATATCTTTTTTTCCAAATAGTTCAAGAAAGACCACTACAAATGAGCAATATTTTGCACTGTTATACAATTTAATAAATCAGAAACTGATGACATAGTGCTTTATTTTACTTCTTTATCTCTTTTTTTTCCAAACAAAAATGCTTTGCTCTGACTAGGGGGTACTTGAATTAAAAAGATGTTAACAGGAGGTACATCACTGAAAAAAGGTTGAGAACCACTGAACTAGGCTGTGCAATAGTACATCGTGGGAACCTCACTTCCTGATGCCTTAGGAGCAGCGCAAGCCAATGAGCTAAAAAAGTCTGGGTTGAACTGTAGGGAATTACAACTGTTACTTTCCCAGATAAAAGTAAAGTTTAGCGGGTAAGTGTAACTAATGCGAGCTAGCGTGGCTGTGCAATAGTACATACTGTGAACGCCACTCCCTGGTGCCTTAAGGGCAGGGTGAGGGAATGAGCTAAATGTTCTGGCAGAACTGCACAGAAATACAACTGTTACTTTGGTGCCCTGGCCCAGATGAGAGCGGGATTTAGGATGCTAGTTAGCGTAGCTGTGCAATAGTCCATCATACAAACCTCTCCACCTGATGCCTTAAGAGGAGTGTTAGCTAATGAGCTACAAGCCCTGGGCTGGACTGTGTAGAGTTAATACTGTTATTTGGTGCCGTGTCTAGGATGAGAGTAAAGTTTAGCGGGTGAGTGCAACGGATGCCAGCTAACATGGCAGTGCAACAGTACGTCTTGTGAACCTCACTCCCTGATTCCTTAAGATCAGTGCAAGCTAATGAGCTAAAAGCCCTGGGCTGCTAGCCAAGGAGCTAAAATCCCTGGGGTGAACTGGGCGGAAATGCGACTGTTACTTTGGTACCGTGATCCGGATGAAAGTAAAATTTAGGTTGATAACGAGCGGAGCTGTGCAATAATACATCCTATCAACCTCACTCCCTAACACCTTAAGAGCAGTGTTAGTTAATGAGCTAAAAGCCCTGGGCAGAACTGCGCGGAAATACAACGGTTACTTTAGTGCCGTGACCCGGAAGAGAGCGAAATTTACGATGCTAGTTAGCGTAGCTGTGCAATAGTACGTCATATGAACCTCACCCACTGATTCCTTAAAAGCAGGGGTCTCGAGCTCAATTTACCTGGGGGCCACTGGATGCAGAAACTGGGTGAGGATGGGCCGCAACAAAAGATTTCTTAAAAAAATCCAACAGGCACTTTTTAACAAATTCACCTTCTTTGAATGGCTTTCCCGCCTTAGCAACATACTTGCCAACTCTCGCGATCTTTCCAGGAAACACCCGAATATCAGTGCCCCTCCCGACAATCTCCCGAGGCGATCATTCTTCCAGTTTTTACCTGGACAACAATATTAAGGCACGCCCCGGACAACAATATTAAGGTCTGTGCCGTGATGGCACTGCCTCTAGCGTCATCTACAACCTGCAGTCTCGCCCGCCATAAAGTGTGCTGGCCCAGTCACATATTGTATGAGGCTTCTGCAGACCCATGGAAGTGACTGCAAGACGTACTTGATCAACAGCTATACAGGTCACACTGAGGGTGGCCGTATAAACAACGTTAATACTGTTACAAACATGGGCCACACTGTGAATCCACACCAAACAAGATTGACAAACACATCAATATAACAATTCACACCCCAGCCCCCTATTGTAGTCCGGAAGAGTTAGGGCTGCATGGGATTCTGGGTATTTTTTCTGTTGTGTTTATGTTGTGTTACGGTGCGTATGTTCTCCCAAAATGTGTTTGTCATTATTGTTTGGTGTGGGTTCACAGTGTGGAATATATTTGTAACAGTGTTAAAGTTGTTGAAATGGCAACCCACAGTGTGACCTGTATGGCTGTTGATCAAGTATGTCTTGCAGTCGCTTACCGCATCTACAGAAGCCGAACACAACATGCGGCTGGACTGGCACGCTGTTAGTACAGGATGTAGAAGACCCTAAAGGCAGTGACTCCGAGGTGCCCCCTTAATATTGTTGTTAGGGTAAAATTCGGGGAATGTTTGCCCCTGGAGGGGCACTGAAAATTGGGAATCTCCCGGAAAAAAATCGAGGGTATACAAGTATGACGCTGCAAAGCGCCAGTCATATAAAACTCGCAGGCCGCACCAACATTACATTTTCACATCAAGGTGCGGGCCGCGAAATAACGTCTCGCGGGCCACGTGTTTGGGACCCCTGCTTAAGAGCAATGTTAGCTAATGAGCTTAAAGCCCTGCGCTGGACTGTTTAGAGTTAAAACTGTTATTTGGTGCCGTGTCTCGGATGAGAGTGAAGTAACAGATGCCAGCTAGCGTGGCTGTGTAATTGTACATCCTGTAAACCTCACTCCCTGATGCCTTAAGAGCAGTGCAAGCTAATGAGCTATAAGCCCTGGGGTGAACTGCGCGGAAATACAACTGTTACTTTGGTGCCTTGACCCAGAAGAGAGTGTACTTTGGGTTGCTGGCTAGCATGGCTGTGCATCCTATAAACCTCACTCCCTGATACCTTAAGAGCTGCACTGGGCAATGAGTTCACATTGGCTAGTTTTGTTCCACCCAACACTCAATCTATGGGAATTAGCATATGCCGGACCACGATAGGCCAACAGAACATTTACCTGTGATGATGCAGATGAGCGCTGGCAAAGACGCTCCTCCTTGAATAAAACCTTCGTATTCTGTCAAGCACAAAAGTAAATCTGTGCTGAGAAAATACATTCTTTTTGTTGCAGGAAAATAAGTTACCTTGGAGAGCCTGCAGGAGGATGGAGAAGTCCTCATCCTCTGAGGAGGCAAAACAATGTGATGATTGTTGAGCTCATGGACAATAAACATCTCAATCCGACCAAAGTCACCTTGTAGTCACGGTGCACTCACTTGTCCAGCTTGTGCTGCTCATCAGCAAGGCGGGTCGGCCAGGTCTTAACGTCACAGTGTCCTTGGCGAGGTCCCTCACGGAGAAGACGGTCGCCTCGACTGCTTCGACATCATCATCCTCCCTGGAGGACGCAACACAATAGACATGATGAAAATGGGCAAAAATATTGTTGCTAAACCGTTAACTAAATGAACTATAAATTGATTAATTAAATACGGCATCAGAGCAGGTCATGAAAAAAAAAAACATTTTGATAATATTCAGTGTTTGCACACTAACACCAGTTAAATGTAGATACAATATCAAGTAACAAACCTCAGCTTTTGTGTTGACAAAGCATATTATTATTATTAGTAGTAGTAGTAGTAAAGCCGAACCTTCTGATCTTGACATCCTTCGGACTGGATGACAGTCATTGAATGAGCGGTGGTCAACTTTGCCAAAATCGAAAAGTGAAACCAAGCACATTTATTTGTGGATTTGTCCAGAGACAAAGATTGATAAAATATTTTTTTAAACCTATGGCTCTTTGAAGGTTAAAAAAAAAAGTTGACGCAAAAAAGCATCTTTTCTTGCCTTTCTCGCCATCTTCGGGTCTAAGTTAGTTAGTTAGTTGCCCAACTTCTCGGTTTATGTCCACAACATTCTACTATCCAGGTGAGAAGCATGATTTATAATCTAGAATTAACTTTCACCAATTCAGAGGCAATGCAGCATAAGCTGGTTAGCTCTCTTTGATCATGACGGTGCCGCTAAAAATAGTTTGTCTTTGATAGGGCTAATAACAATATCGCTAATGCTAATACTTTGAGTGGAATAGGTCAGTGGTCCCCAACCAGTACCGGGCCGCAGAATAATTTTTTTATTATTTTTTTTATATTCTATTAAATAAACATAAAAAACACAAGATACACTTACAATTAATGTACCAACCCAAAAAACCTCCCCTTTTCATAACACAAAACCCCCAAAAAACGCGGGACAAATTATCAAGCGTTGACCGGTCCACAGCTACAAAAAGGTTGGAGACCACTGGAATAGGGTACTCTTTATTACCTGCATTGATAGCCGTATTGCCATATTTTTTAACTTAGAATGCATAAAAAAACAACAACATGTGTTCTTGTCTTCCATAAGGATTGTGAATGATGGGCAAAATTCCCATAAAAGTGCAGTTCCTTTTAAAGCTTAGTGATAATAATGAAGTTAATAATGCAACATGTCGACACAATCAGACATTTGTCAAAGTAATCACATGACGTTGACCTATGCTGGCATGTTTTCTTGTAATATTAAGAACATAGTGGACCAGGACCTAGATAGATACACTATATTGCCAAACGTATTGGGCCACCCATCCAAATGATCAGAATCAGGTGTCCTAATCACTTGGCTCGGCCACAGGTGTATAAAATCAAGCACTTAGGCATAGAGACTGTTTCTACAAACATTTGTGAAAGAATGGGCCGCCCTCAAGAGCTCAGTGATTTCCAGCGTGGAACTGTCATAGGATGCCACCTGTGCAACAAATCCAGTCGTGAAATTTCCTCTCTTTCCAAAGTCAACTGTCGGCTTTATTATAAGAAAATGGAAGAGTTTGGGAACAACAGCAACTCAGCCACCAAGTGGTAGGCCACGTAAACTGACAGAGAGAGGTCAGCGGATGCTAAAGCGCATAATGCAAATACCTTCTGCACAGTCAGTTGCTACAGAGCTCTAAACTTCATGAGACCTTCCAATTAGCCCACGTACAGTACGCAGAGAGCTTCATGAAATGAGTTTCCATGGCCGAGCAGCTTTATCCAAGCCATACATCTCCAAGTCCAATGCAAAGCGTCGGATGCGGTGGCGTAAAGCCCGTCGCCACTGGACTCTTGAGCAGTGGAAGTGATGAATCACGCTTTTCCATCAATCTGGCAATCTGATGGACGAGTCTTGGTGTGGAGGTTGCCAGGAGAACGATACATTTCGGACTGCATTGTGCAGAGTGTGAAATTTGGTGGAGGAGGAATTATGGTGTGGGGTTGTTTTTCAGGAGTTGGGCTTGGCCCTTTAGTTCCATTGAAAGGAACTCTGAATGCTCCAGGATACCAAACATTTTGGTCAATTCCATGCTCCCAACCTTGTGGGAACAGTTTGGAGCGGGCCCCTTCTTCTTCCAACACGACTATGCATCGGTGCACAAAGCAAGGTCCATAAAGACATGGATGACAGAGTTTGGTGTGGATGAATTCGACTGGCCTGCACAGAGTCCTGACCTGAACCTAATAGAACACCTTAGGGATGAATTAAAACGGAGACTGAGAGCCAGGCTTTCTCGACCAACATCAGTGTGTGACTTCACCAATGCGCTTTTGGAAGAATGGTGGAACATTTCTATAAACACACTCCGCAATCTTGTGAACAGCCTTCCCAGAAGAGTTGAAGCTGTAATAGCTGCAAAAGGTGGACTGACATCATGTTGAACCCTATGGATTAGGAATAGGATGGCACTTCAACTTCATAAGTGAGTCAAGGCAGGTGGCCAAATAATTTTGGCAATATAGTGGCAACATAGACGAGTTGTCGACTTAAGAAGGTTCCACTATCTTACTCGCACCGCTGTTTCAATTGTTTTTTTGTTTGTCTTTTTTTTTTGTAATAAAAAGTTGCGGGCAGCAGATGTCCCCCCCCCTGGTCACACCGATGTGTGAGCCGTTAAAGACTATTAGGCATTCCTACATAGACAAAGCGTCACTCACCTGCTGCACTGGAGCACGGGAAGCGGGCGTGAAAGCCTCACAAAAAGCTCATGCCGCGCCTTCAGCGGCGTCTCCCTAAAAATGGTGGCCGGTCTGTCGTAGAGTGTGGTCGCCCTAAAGAGGTCAAATGGCAAAAGTGATGCAGTGTGCAAAGATTAATTATTCAAGCAAAATAAATCCTACTTGATGCCCCAGTTCTGGTGCAGGTCGTCCTTCATGGCATTGGTCACACACAGGTTGTGAGTCGCCAGGGTGCCGAAGACATGTTCATACCTGCAGCAACAATAAATAAGCCATTGGAGGACTGGTGCGAATGCTCAAAAATTCAGGTACGGCTCAGACTTCTGACCACTTTGCCAGGCGTACAAGCAGGTGCGTTTTGCCCAGGCTGAGCGCCATGATGGTGAAGCCGTAGTTGTGCCAGTCGATGACCAAGCGGCTGCCTCGCAGGACGCAAACCAGCCAAGCCGCCGCTATGCCGGGAAGACCAGGGGGATTCTTGGAAACAAAAGTGGGACGTTTGCCTCACCAACCAGTGATTGGCTACTGACAAGTCACGTGACTGCGAGTGCCGCCAACCTGCATTAGGATTTGAGCCTGCAGCTTCATTCTCAGCAGCACCACCAGAAGCTGCACAAACTGGACGAGGACTTTCGTCACGTATGTCAGGATCTTTGGGCCCCCTGGAAGGAAAGAGCGAGCATTAAGGCGAACACAGCGTGAAAATCAATGACCATATTGATAATAATCAGTGTTGGCTAGGGTTGGGTATCGTTTGAATTCGAACGATTCCGATTCTTTGTTTCGATTCTGATTCCTGACGATTCTAGGTTCCGATTCTTTCTTTAAAAAAAAAAAAAAAAGGCAGGGCCAAAAAAAGTTTAGGATATTTTAAATGAGCTAGCTAACCTGCAGTCTTTCTGAATGAAATAGTCTGACATTCTCCATCAATTTTAATTCTATTAACTTTTTATGAACTTTACTATAAATTCCTCACAGGGCTGTTTTCAACTAGAATATAAATATCAAATCTATGAATTTGCATATAAATATTATAAATTATGAATACATTTTCACAGAGGTACACTTTCATCAAGAGAGCTTTATTTTTGAAAACCTCATAAAAACACATTTATACATAAGTGTATGATGCTGCAGGTTACTTAAACATGTTACCGTGCTCCCACTGATGGGCTAAACTGGTGCAGAAAAGCAAATAAACAATAAGAAACAACTTGCAAAACCCAGTCCAGATTAGCAGCGGGTACAGTATAAAATCAGAGACAGTTCTTGTTTAGGAAAAGGACCATATCCGCCTTCTCAGGCAGGATGCGTGAGCGTTCTGGACAGATAGTGTCTCCTGTCGAAGATGGGACACGCATTTATTTGTACTCCATGAACTCGGAGGTGTTTCATCATGTTCGACGTGCACCCTCCTAAGCACGAAACAGTCCCGTTGCACGTGTTACATTTCACCGATATTTCATTTTTTTTTGTAAAATAAAGCCTAACTTTCGACCGCCGATGCCCGCTATCCATGCTTGACTGACTCGCTCGGCTAAATAGGCTCGGCTTTGCTAACACTTCCGGCGGTGGGCGCTTCTTCATTGGTGTTCAGCGGCTTCTTTTTCCTGTTCGGCGGACTTATTATTTTTTTCCAGTCGGCGGCTGGGTATATAAACTAGGAATCGAAATTTAAACTTTTGAACGATTCCGGGAGAATCGGAAAGTTAGTCCCGGTTCCAATCGATACTTGATACCCAACCCTAATTTCGGCGTTAACGCACTTTTTGGGTCTTTTCACGCATTGAAATCAGAAAGGTCGCGAAATTCTGGAATTCCGATTATCGTTTTCCGTCGGCGTTCTGTTTCCTGTATTTTCCGGACTATAGCCTACAAGATTGAGCTCACCCACCTCAATGCTATTGACGCATTGGAAAGGTTGATAATGATCTTAAATCCACGATGTCAAGAAAAGCTGTAATTCTGTATGATTATAGCCAATTTAAATGACCAGTACATGTACAAGTGAATGAAGGGCATTCGTACTCAACAGCCATACATGTCAGATTAAGGGTGGCCATATCAAAACAATGCCAACACAGTCATAAACATGTGCCATATTGCGAAACCAAACTAAACAACAATGACCAACACATTTCGGGAGAATATTCGCATCGCTACACAACATAAACACAACAGAGCAAATACCCAGAATTCCTTGCAGTAGCTAGTCTTCCGGGACGCTGCACTATTTTATTTGGTACAGGGTGTAATTATAAGTGTGCCCAGTAGATGGCAGTCAAACATAACAGTGAAGTGAATTATATTTATATAGCGCTTTTTCTCTAGTGACTCAAAGCGCTTTCCATAGTAAAAACCAATATCTATTTTTTTTACATTTAAACCAGTGTGGGTGTGTGGGTAGCACTGGGAGCAGGAGGGTAAAGTGCCTTTCCCAAGGACACAACGGCAGTGACTAGGATGGCGGAAGCGGGGATTGAACCTGCAACCCTCAAGTTGCTGGCACGGCCGCTCTTCCTACCGAGCTATACCGCCCAACAAGAGATAAGTCTCCCTCAACAACAACAACATTTTTAAATCTTTCATTGAAAATATAGAAAATTACACACAAGGCTCAAAATCTATCAAAATGTTTTAGTAGTAAATGTTTTAGTGCCATTTGTAATATAAAGTAGGGTAAAGTTCTTACTTATATCTGTCAGTAAACTCGCCATGAAAGTGCTAAAACATACTGGTGTAGTCAATCCATCCATTTTCTACCACTTATTCCCTTTGGGATGGCGGGGGGGCGCTGATGGCTATCTCAGCTACAATCGGGCGGAAGGCGGTGTACACCCTGGACAAACCGCCACCTCATCGTAGGGCCAACACAGATAGACACACAACATTCACACACTAGGGCCAATTTAGTGTTGCCTATCAACCTAATCCCCAGGTGCATCTCTTTGGAAGTGGGAGGAAGCCGCAGTACCATTATTCACCCAAGTAACTTTAGTTATTAGAGTTACGGTTGGACTGTTTTTCACGGGACACTTTTCCAGTGTGGTTGTTTCCGGAGGAGGAGACGCTACTCTGTTGTTGATTTAAGTGAAGTCTGGATGTCATTAAAACAGTTAGCTCCATCTTTTTACACTTCTTCAACTGCCGTCCTTGCACGCTACAACGCTACAACAAAAATGACAGGGAGAAGACGCTGTCAAAGGTCAGCCACGTAAATAAGACCGCCCAGAAAACGGCACATCCGGAAGAGACTGTCAGAAAGCGGCTAGAAGATGATCTGTAAAACATAATCGATGCAACATTTTGACCAAAGAACCACCATTACATGTTATGTAGACTAGTGGTCCCCAACCTTTTTTGCACCACAGACCGGTTTAATGTAGGCATTATTTTCAAGGACCGGTTTTCCACTTGTGCCAGAAAAATACAGCAAAAATACAACTCACTATAATGCTGAATGAGTGGGAGCACCTGGGCTGGTTTCTTTGCAATGCGATGCAGATAGGAATCAGCCTTTGGCTACAATCTGTCACATTTATATTTGATATGTGCATTAATGTGCATTGCATCGTGTCACCAAGTTATAACAAATATAACAACTTCCTATGAGGAGTTTTATTGTACATCTATAAACAAACTTATTGGTGTGTCTAGAGGGACAGACCAAAGTTAAGTTGGAGAAAATGCAGTCCTTTATGAATTATTTAACGCTTCTTTGCGGCCCGGTAGCAAATGAGTCACGGACCGGTGGTTGGGGACCACTGATGTAGACCACAAGGAAGTGTTTTACATTCAGAAAAAAAAAAAAAGACTCCTTTAATAGGCCCTTTAATCCGGTGCACCTAATATATGAAAAAAGATTAAAAATATAATCCTTATAATCCAGTGCGCCCTATGGTCCGGAAAATACGGTATATTTTCCGGGTAAAATGATTAATTATTTATTATTGGTCGACTTCGAAGTAATTAGCACAGTTTCATAAATGTTTATTCGCCTAAAGTTTTATCGATCACAAATACTGCATTTGTTTTCTTTTTTGTTATTTTTTTAATTAATTAAGTAACATTTATGACAACCTTCTTCAAAAACACAACATAAAATGTGAGCTGTAACAGGATAATGCATACATTTATCATTTGTTTTCTAAACAATTACAAAAAAATGGGAGCCCATAAATTTACTGTGGTACCCCATTGTTATGACTTGATGGGGTCCCTGGGACTGCATTTAGAAGATTCCTTGCGCCAACCCTGATAATCAATAAAAAGCATAAAAGCAGATACCTCTGATGCCTTTCACTTCTGTGATTGCGATGATGTGAATTCTCTCATCGCTCAGCACATCCTTGTGAGGTTTGCTATCTGCAAAAAATAATATTGTGTGAAAATAACAATAAATAGCAATTGAATTCCACCAGAAAGTGAGTCCAAATATTTGACCGGAACTGCACAAAAATGTGTAAATGAGTAAATTCTGGTATATTGAAACTACAGGAGCTAGTAAAGTTACAGACATTATGCGTTATGTTTACGGCTAAAAGTAAAACATCACCAGCAAATTTACAATAATGTTTGTCTTAACTTCTGAGAATGAAGAGCCTAGAAAAAAGGGTCATTTCAAACATCAGTATTCAAGAACAACTTTAAAGCAAATGTGTATATCAGTGGTGGGGTTTAAAGTATGGAATTATTTTTACAGTGAGATAAAAGATTGTAGAAATATATTCCAATTGAAAAATAGATATAAACACAGAACAATAAGATCATATGGACAGTCGTAAGTGTCTACATTTTGGTTTATATTTTACTTATTTTTAGTCTGGTTTTGTATGTGTTTTGCATCATCCCGTGAGGTGTATATTACTTTTTTGTTTGGTTTGTACTTCATGAAGTTTTGCACTTGTGTGTGTGTGTGTTTTTTGTTTGTTTTCATTATATTTGGATGTATTTGTTTGGTTTCTATGCTTGTGAATCTAAGCTATCCATTAAGTAAGACTACTTATTATGTTGAAGGGGGCAGGACATATAAGATTTCTTTCATCCTTTTCCTTCTCAAGCACAGTTGTGTAAATATGTGTTTAGTTGCTAGAGTTTAATTGTCTATTAATCAAAAATGCACATCATTGGAGTACAGGACACTGATCGCTGACTTTGTGGAGTGGTCTCAGGCGAACCACCTGGTCCTTAATGTGGACAAGACCAAGGAGCTGGTCATAGACTACAAGAAGAGAATGACCCTGGTGGAGCCCATCAAGATCCAGCGCCGGGAGGTGGCAGTAGTGGGGCAGTACCAGTACCTGGGAGTCCACTTGAACAGCAGACTGGACTGGAAGGACAACTGCAAAGCTGTTTACAAGAAGGGCATGAGCAGACTCTTTTTCCTGAGGTAGCTTAGGTCCTTTAATGTCTGCAGCAAGCTGTTGGAGATACTTTATCAGTCTGTTGTAGCCAGTGCCCTGTCCTTTGCAGTGGTTTGTTTGAGGCAGCAGCACCAGCTAAAGGGGCTCAAACCGGATTGACAAACTGATCCGGAAAGCCGGCCAAACTATTGGCAAGCAGTAGGAGGCGTTTGTGTCAGTGAGGGACAGGAGGATACTGGACGAACTGCTGGCCATCTTGGACAATCCTGCCCACCCACTCCACCAGACAATTGAGGGACAACGGAGTACATACTCCTACAGGCTCCACAGTGTTCGATTCAAGAACTCCTTCATTCCGCACTCCATCCAGCTGTATAATCACTCGCCATACAGCAATAGATGATATCTGTTTGTTTCCCAGAGCCCAAAAAAAGTCTGCGGGCCATAGAGCGTTTTTCGTTCGGGCTCCGGTTCGAGATGCTACCTCAGTAGAAGCATTTAAATCTCACCTTAAAACTCATTTGTATACTCTAGCCTTTAAATAGACTCCATTTTTAGACCTTTTGATCTGCCGTTTCTTTTCTTGTTCTCCTCTGTCCCACTCTCCCTTGTGGAGGAGGTCCGGTCCGGTGGCCATGGATGAAGTACTGGCTTTCCAGAGTTGGGGCCCAGGATGGACCGCTCGTCCAGAGTCGGGACCCAGGATGGACCGCTCGTCCAGAGTCGGGACCCAGAATGAACCGCTGGCGTGTGTATTGGATGGGGACATCTCTGCAGATCCGCCTCCGCTTGGGATGGTTTCCTGTTGGCTCCACTATGGACGGGACTCTCGCTACTGTGTTGGATCCACTTTGGACTGGACTCTCACGGTTTTGTTGGATCCACTATGGATTGAACTTTCACAGTATCATGTTAGACCCGCTCGACATCCATTGCTTTCGGTCCAAGGTTTCTCATAGTCATCATTGTCACCGGCGTCCCACTGGGGTGAGTTTTCCTTGCCCTTATGTGGGCTCTACAGAGGATGTCGTTGTGGTTTGTGTTGTGGTTTGTGCAGCCCTTTGAGACACTATTGATTTAGGGCTATATAAATAAACATTGATTGATATCCGCTGACCGCTTCTATGTTAATTACTTCTCTTGGTTTTTTAATGTCTATTTTCTGCTAGAGCTACTCTCTATTTTATGCTGTAGCTGTCACATATACTGTAATATTGTACATGCTAATTGATATATATTGTATATATGCCCATCCATCCATTTTCTACCGCTTATTCCCTTTGGGGTCGCGGGGGGCGCTGGTGCCTATCTCAGCTACAATCGGGCGGAAGGCGGTGTACACCCTGGACAAGTCGCCACCTCATCGCAGGGCCATTGTATACATGATATAGCCATAATATAATATATCAGTATATATAATATTCTGTACATATGTTATATAACTATTACGTATATATTTCATATTTTATATTGCTATACTAAAGGCCTACTGAAACCCCATTACTACCGACCACGCAGTCTGATAGTTTATATA
The DNA here is from genome assembly GCF_033978795.1 of Nerophis ophidion. Classification (NCBI taxonomy): domain Eukaryota; kingdom Metazoa; phylum Chordata; class Actinopteri; order Syngnathiformes; family Syngnathidae; genus Nerophis; species Nerophis ophidion. The sequence continues at coordinate 21,784,006 of NC_084617.1, forward strand.
TAAATGATGAATTATTAACATTGCAACATATGCCAATACGGCCGGTTTAGTTTACTAAATTACAATTTTAAATTTCCCGCGGAGTTTCTTGTTGAAAACGTCGCGGAATGACGACGCGTGTTTGTAAAGTTATTGGTTGGAGGGGACATATTAGCCCAGCACCACTTGCGGCTAAAAGCCGTCTCTTTTCATTACACAGTATTTTGGACAGCTGTGTTGCTAAATATTTTGCAATTTGTTCAATTAATAATGGAGAAGTCAAAGTAGAAAGATGGAGGTGGGAAGCTTTAGCCTCTAGCTACACAAACACACGGTGTGTCCTTGTTTAAAATTGCCAGAGGTGAAGCTTTACTATGGATCAGAGCGGTCAAGCGAACATGGTTTCCGACCACTTGTCAACCGGCAGGTTTTGGTGAGAAAATTGTGGTAAAAAGTCGCCTCTTACCGGAAATCAGCAGAGCTTCTGTCCTGCTGCAGCTTCGTGACTTCTCTCAGAGACTGGCGTCAACACAGCCGTGGAAACACCCCTCTGACTATCAGGTACTATTTAACTCACTAAAACACTAGCAACACAATAGAAAGATAAGGGCTTTCCCAGAATTATCCTAGTAAATGTGTCTAAAAACATCTGAATCGCTCCCAATGCAATCACCTTTTTTTTTTCTAGTTCTTCACTCTAAATTTCCTCATCCACGAATCTTTCATCCTCGCTCAAATTATTGGGGAAATTGTCGCTTTCTCTGTCTGAATAGCTCTTGCTGCTGGAGGCTCACATTATAAACAATGTGAGGACGTGAGGAGACCTCACCCTTGTGATGTCATCATCTGCTACTTCCGGTACAGGCAAGGGTTTTTTATTAGCGACCAAATTTGTGAACTTTATCGTCGATGTTCTCTACTAAATCCTTTCAGCAAGAATATGGCAATATCGCGAAATGATCAAGTATGACACATAGAATGGAGCTGCTATCCCCGTTTAAATAAGAAAATCTCATTTCAGTAGGCCTTTAAGTTTATACCTGCGTTGTCCTTTCCATCCTTACACTTTCCATCATTGTAAGTGAGCTACTGTGTGGAACAATTTCCCTTGAGGATCATTAAAGTTAATCTAAGTCTAAGTTTAAATCAATGAAGGAGATAAGGGATGAAATATGTTACCTAAAAATCCGACCAGAGTCACGCGATAGCCGTGTTTGCTGAGGGCCAAGGCGTGATACTGCATGCGGGGACTGCGGCCGATGTCCCCCAACACCAGCACGCACACCCGCCGCTCCGTCCCGTCGCTCCTCCACCGCAGCAAAAGCACAGCGAGCAGGCCGGCGAGCGCCGTAGACACAAGCAGCCACCAACAATCCCAATCCGCTGCAAAAAACACAACCGGGACCAGCGGAATGAGCGCCAAAGCTGCCGGGAGAGCGACACTACAGAAATCCGCTGCCATGTTTGTTTGGGATTTGGCAAGGACGTGGAACACGGAAGTAGGCGGTACTACAGATTTAAAGTGACCGCGTAGTTTTGTTTTTTAAATGATTCATTATCTGATTAATTGATTTTTTTTAAATATTTCACTGTACAGTACATATTCCGTACAACTGACCACTAAATGGTAACACCCCAATAAGTATTTCAACCTGTTTTAAGTCGGGGTCCACGTTAATCTTTTTATAGTAAACTGGTAACTCTTGTCAAACAATGAAATTGCTGCCAAAACCCCACACACAATTAAAAATGCTTTTACTTACGCCCACTACTACCGACCAAGCAGTCTGATAGTTTATATATCAATGATGAAATATCAACATTGCAACACATGCCAATACGGCCTTTTTAGTTTACTAAATTGCAATTTTAAATTTCCCGTGAAGTGTCCTGTTGAAAACGTTGCGGAATGCTGACGTGTTCGCGTGATATCACAGACTGTTAGGAAATATTAGAGCTGCGCACACACACAGCTAAAAGTCGTCTGCTTTAACCGCATAATTACACAGTATTTTGGACATCTGTGTGGCTGAATCTTTTGCAATTTGTTCAATTAATAATGGAGAAGTCAAAGTAGAGAGATGGAGGTGGGAAGCTTTAGCCTTTAGCCACACAAACACACAGTGATTCCTTGTTTAAAATTCCCGGTGGTGAAACCTTACTATGGATCAGAGCGGTCAAGCGAACATGGATCCCGACCACTTGTCAACCGGCAGGTTTCGGTGAGAAATTTGTGGTTAAAAAGTCAGTTCTTACAGGAGAAAAGCTGAGCTGGTGCCGTCCATAGCTGCCGTCGACTTCCCTGAGACACTGCGCGTCAAGACACCCGTGGAGATACCCTTCCGACCATCAGGTAATATTAAACTCACTAAAACACTAGCAACACAATAGAAAGATAAGGGATTTCACAGAATTAACCTAGTAAATGTGTCTAAAAACATTGGAATCCGTCCCAATGCAATCACGTTTTTGTTGTTTTTTTTCTAGTCCGTCGCTATCAATATCCTCAAACACAAATCTTTCATCCTCGCTCAAATTAAAGGAGAAATTGTCGTTTTCTCGGTCCAAATATCTGTTTTTGTTGGAGGCTCCCATTAAAAACAATGTGACTATGTGAGGAGCCATCAAACATGTGACGTCTTCTTCTACGACTTCCGGTAGAGGCAGGGCATTTCTCTTAGCACCAAAAGTTGCAAACTTTATCGTGGATGTTCTCTACTAAATCCTTTCAGTAGAAATATGGCAATATCGCGAAATGATCAAGTATGACACATAGAATGGACCTGCTATCCCCGTTTAAATAAGAAAATCTCATTTTAGTAGGCCTTTAAACAGGGATAGCGGGTCCATTCTATGTGTCATACTTGATCATTTTGCGATACTGCCATATTTTTGCTGAAATGATTTAGTAGAGAACATCCACGATAAAGTTCGCAACTTTTGGTCGCTAATAAAAAAGCTTTGCCTTTAGCGGAAGTAGCAGACGATGTGCGCGTGACGTCACGGGTTGTGGAGCTCCTCACATCCTCACATTGTTTACAATCATGGCCAGCCGCAGCTAGAGCGATTCGGACCGAGAAAGCGACGATTTCCCCATTAATTTGAGCGAGGATGAAAGATTTGTGGATGAGGAAAGTGAGAGTGAAGGACTAGAAACAAACAAACAAAAAAGACGAGGGCAGTGGGAGCGATTCAGATGTTATTAGACACATTTACTAAGATAATTCTGGAAAATCCTTTATCTGCTTATTGTGTTACTAGTGTTTTAGCGAGATTATATAGTCATACCTGAAAGTTGGAGGGGTGAGGGAAGCCACGGAGGAGCCAAGAAAGTCTCAGCTGCCTCTTTGACAGCTGCAGGAGGAACGACACAAGCTCCGCTCATGTTTACGGTAAGAGCCGACTTATTACCACAAATTTCTCACCGAAACCTGCCGGTTGACATGTGGTAGAGAACCATGTTCGCTTGACCGCTCTGTTCCATATTAAAGCTTCACAACAAACAAAGAAACACTGGCTGTGTTTGTGTTGCTACAGCCGGCTGCAATACACCGCTTTCCACAAACATCTTTCTTCTTTGTAGTCTCCATTATTAATTGAACACATTGCAAAAGATTCAGCAACACAGATGTCTAGAATACTGTGTAATTATGCAATAAAAACAGACTACTTTTAGCCGTGATCGGTGCTCGAAGAACATGTCCGCTACCACTGGTGACGTCACGCGCATGCGTCATTATACGTGTCATCATTCCGCGACGTTTTCAACAGGATACTTCGCGAGAAATTCAAAATTGCAATTTAGTAAACTAAACCGGCCGTATTGGCATGTGTTGCAATGTTAATATTTCATCATTGATATATAAACTATCAGACTGCGTGGTCGGTAGTAGTGGGTTTCAGTAGGCCTTTAAGTCGGGGTCCACGTTAATCAATTCATAGTAAACTGGTAACTCTTGTCAAACAGTGAAATTGCTGCCAAAACTCCACACACACTTAAAAAAAACGATTCACAAATATAAAAAAATGTTGCGCAAGTAAAAAAAAATATCCAAAGTATATAAAAAACATTTTCTGCAAGGAAAAAAATGGTGTTTGTATAAAACAATTTTCTTCAGTTAAAAAAAACTATTTACAAGTATAAAAAACATTTTCTCTCACAGGGTTTACCCCGCCTTCCGCCCGTATGCAGCTGAGATAGTCTCCAGCACCCCCCGCAACCCCAAAAGGGACAAGCGGTAGAAAATGGATGTGAAGTGAAGTGAATTATATTTATATAGTGCTTTTCTCTAGTGACTCAAAGCGCTTTACATAATGAAACCCAATATCTAAGTTAGATTTAAACCAGTGTGGGTGGCACTGGGAGCAGGTGGGAAAAGTGTCTTGTCCAGGGACACAACGGCAGAAACGGGGATCAAACCTCGAACCCTTAAGTTATTGAACACGGCCGCTCTACCAACCGAGCCATACCGCCCCTGATGGATGGATGGACGTTGTTACACTATGTTAGCTACTTCTCTTTGTTTTTAATGTCTAATTTCTATTTTCTGCTGGATTTACTCTCCATTTTATGCTGAAGCTGTCACATATACTGTAATATTGTACATGGTAATTTTTATATATATTGTATATATGATATAGACATAATATAATATAACAGTATATATAATATACTGTACATATATTATGTAAATATTACGTATATATGTTATATTTTTTTATCGCTATATTTAGTCTATTTATACAAGCATAGTCCTTTCCATTCTTACACTTTCCATGATTGCAACTGAGCTACTGTGTGGAACAATTTCCCTAGTGGATCATTAAAGTTTGTTTAAGTCTCAGTCTAAGTCGAAGTTTGCACTCAAGAGCACCCGTCATGTGCACCCTACAACGACATTTGGTGCTGTTGAGTCTATTTAAAGGAGTCAGGCAACTGTTATTTTATTTTTTGACTTACATGTTAACTTACAGACTGAGCTTGTTTTGTTGTTATTTTTATAGTTGCGAACCATTTTTTTCTTGAAAAATATATATATATTTTTTACTTTTTAATATTTTTTTAACCGATATTGTAGCTGAGATAGGCGCCAGCGCCCCCCGCGACCCCGAAAGGGAATAAGCGGTAGAAAATGGATGGATGGATGGAAATGGTTATTATACTTGCGAGTCATTTAATAATTTGCAAAAACTTTTTTTGTTTAACATGTAAGCCATTTTTTTACTCGCAAAAATTCATTTTGCTTGCAAATCGTTTTTTATACTTGTAAATGGTTTTTTGACTGAAGAAAATAGTTTTTATACATATGAATCATTTTTCAGGGGGTGGAACAAGGGGATGGTCCAAATGCAGAGGGTAATTTCACCACACCCAGTGGTACTTACATTTTTTTATACACTAAATTGTTTTCTTTACAATGCGAATCATTTTTTATTTGAAGGAAATTGTGTTTAGTCTTGCAAATAATTTTTCAATTTCAGAAAAGGGTTTTTATACGTGCAAATCGTTCTTTAATTGAAAATAGTTTTTATACATTCAAATAGTTTTTTACCTGCAGAAAAAACTGTTTTATGCTTGAGAATTGTGTTTTTAATTGAATAAACTTGTTATACTTGTGAATCTATTAATCAAAACTTGTTTTATTCTTGCACATTTTTTCTCTTAATTGAAGAAAATAGTTTTTATACTTTCAAATAATTGTTTACCTTCAGAAAATAGTTTTTATTCTTGCGTATAATTTTTTTATTGTAGAAAATAGTTTTTATACTTGTAAACCATTTTTTTTACTTGTGAATTGTTTTTGTAATAGAAGAAAATTGTTTTATACTTGTAAATGTTTTTTTTTATTTTAAGGAAATGTTTTTGATACTTGCAAAAATTGTTTTACATGCAGAAAATTGTTTTTATTCTTCTGGTATCATTCTTTAAGTTGTAGATTATTGTTTTTTTGCTTGCGAACCATTTTTTACTTGCAGAAAGTTGTTTATATACTTGCAAATCGTTTAATTGAAAGTTATTTTTATACATGCAAATAATTTTATGGTTTTACGCTTGCGAATTGTATTTTTAATTAAAGAAAATTGTGTTATACTTGTGAGTCGTTGAATTAAAACGTGTTTTATACTAGCAAATGTTTTTTCTTTATTGAAGAAAATTGTTTTTATACTTGCAAATCATTATACTTGCAGAAAACTGTTTTTATTCTTGCGTTTCACTTCTTAAATTGTAGAAAATAGTTTTTATACTTACAAATCATTTTTACTTGCAGAAAATTGTTTTTATTCCTGCGTATCATTTTTTAAATTGTAGAAATTTGTTTGTATACTGTTGTTTTTTCAATAGTAGAAAATAGTTTTTACAATTGCAGACCATTTATTTACAGAAACATGTTTTCATATTTACAAATCATTTTATGCCAGTATAAAATTGGTTTTATGCATGCTAATAATTTTTTAAAGTTGAAGAAAATTGTTTTTTTTTACTACTTGCGAGTCATTGGGCGTGAGTTAAAAATATTTTGTGTTTGTAGAGTTTTGGCAGTATAGTTTCACTCCATTACAGTAACTCCAATTTGCATTCAAACACGCAAAATAATTGAGTCAAACAACTAAAAAGTTTACTAATTGTAGGCATAAACATCGTGAAAATTGTTCTTCATGACATACGTCGCTGACGTCACTATTTTTTCGCCCTCCGGTGGGATTTAAGGAAAATATGCGTTTGATTAATTAAAAATAATTTGATGACATATATGTGGAATTATCATTATTACGCTCACACTTTAGTTATGTTATTAATTTCCCCAGGGGAAAAACGGGATTTTTGTACATGACGTCACCTTTTCATTCCCGCTCCGGAGTCCGCCCCCTCCTCCGTTAAAACGTCACCGGAGCTCAGCTCACAACATGCGGACGTCTCGACTCCAGCTGGCCGCGGTGCTGGCGCTGTTGGCCGCCGCCGGCTGCTCGCTGGCGGAGGTGATCGATGACGTGCTGGGCAGCCTCTCCAAGGGCGCGTCGTTCCTGGAGCGCCAGCACGAACACATCAACCTGGACGGCGTGGTGGGCTTCCTCCTGCTGCAGGGTGGGTGCACAGGGCTTGTTGTCGTCGTGGCGCAGTGTCCTCCTGCAGGCCCGCAATGTCACTGCACGGACTGCAAAACAGAAATGTATCGATTATATCAGTGTAGTACACGTGTAATACATATGGGAACACTCAGATAGTGTTGGATGACCTCAAGTAAAAGCCATGATGCAATGTGTGGAAAAGATACGATTCTTTTAACGAGTCGTGTTTGCAAGTCGGATGCGTGCCGTGAAAAAAGTAAAACACAAGCCAGGAACATATATTGGAAATGAGCAGATTGCTTACAACACAAAGAGTGGCAAATGCACAAAGAGATTAATAAATCATATGCACCAGGGGTGTAAATATTTACATGTACGTATGTATAAAATACCGTATTTCCTTGAATTGCCGGAAGGCATATAGTATGCGCCTGCCTTGAATTACTGCCGGGTCAAACTCGCTTGGCAAAATAATTAGCGCATGCTCAGTATTACCGCCTGGTCAAACTCGTGACGTCACGAGTGACACTTCCCCTGTCATCATTTTCAAAATGGAGGAGGCTGATTTCAATACCCGTAATTTGAAATTGCATAAAGGGAAGAAGATTAAGAGCTATTCAGTAGGATTTAAGGTCCAAGCTTACATCACACTCAAATATTTACTGCATACCTTTGGTAAGTGCCGGAGTGAGAAGAGGGTGTAAAATAATTAGCGCATGCTTACTTTTACCGCATGCCTTTGGTAAGCGCAGGAGTGAGAAGAAGTTTTGAATTAATTAGTGCCCCGGCGGCAAATCAAGGAAATAGGGTATAATAATCTCAAATTGAATCGCAATTTGGTAGGGAAAAGTTGCATTCCTGATTTTTCTCAAAACCATGCAGTCCAAGAGACGACGGACAGATAATCCTCCGACTTGTACGTGTGCGTCCACATATTTGGACTGTCAGGAATAAAAAAGTACAGTATTTCTTCATATTGTATTTGTGTGCTGCATATTCCACAACGTAACTGAACAGCCCAGTTTGGAGCGTATGATGTCATGAATGTGGAGGGGATTAATGCTACACACAAAAACCTCAATGGACTTTTGCACCACTTTTGCACTTGTTATGAAAAAACGAGTCGCACACACCAACCGAACTATACCGGTTGGTAGAACAGCCATGCCAGCAACTTGAGGGTTGCAGGTTCGATCCCTGCTTTCGCCATCCTAATCACTGCCATTGTGTCCTTGGGCAAGAAACTTTACCCACCTAGTTTAAATGTAAGAATTAGATATTGGGTTTCACTATGTAAAGCGCTTTGAGTCACTAGAGAAAAAGCGCTGCATAAATATGTTTCACTTCACAATTGTACAGTTTGCATATTAACCTTTGCACTTTTGCAGCGCCGTTTGGAACAGTGAAAATATGAATGTAAATGTACAATCCTCTAATAATTCTTGTATATTTTTAACTGGTGGATAACTCATAAATCAAAGTGACAAATAGGTGTGTCCAGATACGATACTGACTTGCTTAAAATATGTCCAATATACTGTAAGCTTAATAAATACGAGCAGTCCTGCAGCATATTTACTTGTGCAAAGCAGGGCATTAGCCTAACATAATAAATGATTGTAGCCAGTAGGTGTCACCAAAAACAAATTACCACTCCCTTTCATTTTAAAAACATCGTAAATCCGTCATCTTCAAACATTTTCTGTATAATTTCACTTAATCCAGCCTTTTCTAACATTTAACACTACAAAATGATAAAAGAATGTGCTCATGCTGATATCGTATCAGATTCATGTCGGTATCGTCCAATGCTCAAAGCGCCTATACTGTATTGTATTGAAAGTGAAAAAGTTGTATCGGCACACCCCTAATTTAAGCATTTTTTTTCCTGATGATGTAAAAGAAATGTTTGGATTTTCTTATTGCATAATCGGATAACTGTAGAGTTTAAAAAATATGTATCGGCACACCCCTAATTTAAGCATTTTTTTTTTTTGATGATGTAAAAGAAATGTTTAGATTTTCTTGTTGCATAATCGGATAACAGTAGAGTTTAAAAAATATGCAATAGAACAGTGGTAGGGGCTCCATCTCACGGTACGCCAAAGAATCACTTGATTAAAGGACAGTGTTTTATTTTCATTTATTCAAACATAGTGTTACTGTTGAAACTGTAATGTTAAAGTAGCCAAAACTATTAAATATACTTGACAAATAACATTTCTGCTATTTTTAATGAATACTTAGGCCAAGGGTCTGCAAAACCGAAATCTTAAAAGAGCCATATTGGACCAAAAATACAAAAAACAAATCGGTTTGGAGCTGCACAAAATTAAACGCCTTGTATAAGTGTTATAATAAAGGCAACACATGATGTGGGTGTCTATATTAGCTTTATTAGCCTACTATCAACATGACTATTTGTTGCAGGCTTATGCAAATCTTCGTTGACAGAAATGTTAAAATGTAATATTTATTCTACTCCTTTAAAAAAAATTGGAAAACATTAAAACGAAGGCTTCTCAGACGGTGAGATAACTCCTGGAAGTTACTGGCTTAGAATGGCCAAAGGTATAGATTTTTCTTTTCCAAGTTAAAGAATGGATTTATTACACTCTTTGCAAACTGTGTAACGTTTGCTGTGGTCTATACGTGCAAACAAACAACTGTCAGAAAAGCAGCCAATATTACATACAGATAATGTGTCGTGAGACATGCAAATATAAATAAAATATACAGAGGACATAAGTGAAACCTACAAACAAGGCATAATGGTGCTAATCTAAATAGCATGTTAGCATCGATTAACTTGCAGTCACGCACTGACCAAATATGCCTGATAAGCACTACAAAAAGTCAATAACATCTACAAAGCTCACTATTGAGCATTAATGCACAGCATAAAAAGTTTGGTGGACACAATGGAGGGGTGACATAAAACACGTCTTACTGTGGCAGAGTCGGAGAAAGTTGTACGTAAACAAACTATGGTGAGTTCAAAGACCGCCGAAATTAGTAGGACAAAACGGCGCTTGCAAATACTCTCATCAGTGAGGCATGTTTAATATAAACAGTGGGATTTCTAACAATTAGGACGGTTTGTGTCACGTTTTTCCTCCTCCAAGAACCAAATCAAAACAAAACATGTATTTTTTCCCCCATCTTTTTCCATTTTTGAAAAAGCTCCAGGAAGCCACTTGGACGGCGCTGAAGGTGGCTCTAGAGCCACGGGTTGCCGACCCCCGACTTAGGCCCACTCGGCTACTGTATTTAAATGTTGGTTGTTGTTGCAGTACTTGGAGAGCCAAGTGCTTTCCAAGGTGGTACTTGGGGAAAACAGTTTGAGAACCACTGCAATTGAATATAAAATTGCTATTTTTTGTCGAAACTGAGAGAACAAATGAAGCACTTTATTCACACACATTATTCCCGGGCCACACAAAATGATGTGTAGGGCCAGATCTTGCCCCCTTGCCTTAAGTTTGACACCTGTGATCTATATCAGTGGTTCTCAAATGGGGGTACGCGTACCCCTGGGGGTACCTGGAAGTATGCCAATGGGTACATGAGATTTTTTACAAATATTCTAAAAATAGCAACAATTCAAAAATCCTTTATAAATATATTTATTGAATAATACTTCAACAAAATATGAATGCAATATTCAGTGTTGACAGCTAGATTTTTTTGTGGACATGTTCCATAAATATTGATGTTAAAGATTTATTTTTTTGTGAAGAAATGTTTAGAATTAAGTTCATGAATCCAGTTGGATCTCTATTACAATCCCCCAAGAGGGCATTTTTTTAAAGTTGATTACTTCTATGTGTAGAAATCTTTATTTATAATTGAATCACTTGTTTATTTTTCAACAAGTTTTTAGTTACTTTTATATCTTTTTTTTCCAAATAGTTCAAGAAAGACCACTACAAATGAGCAATATTTTGCACAGTTATACAATTCTTACAAATCAGAAACTGATGACATAGAGCTGTATTTTACTTCTTTATCTCTTTTTTTTTAACCAAAAATGCTTTGCTCTGATTAGGGGGGAATTGAATTAAAAACATGTTCACAGGGGGTACATCGCTAAAAAAAGGTTGAGAACCACTGATCTATATTGTGTTTTACCAGCTGACCCGTACTTCAGTGTGTGTGTGTGTGTGTGTCACTGTTTTCTAGCTCAACTGAAGGAGGCGGTTAGGATGTGGCCTCACTCGGACCCGGTCAGCTGGGCTCAGAGGGCGGCCTCCGTGGATCTGGTCAAACGTCTGGACCGAAGCTTCGACAACGCCATCGCCGCCCTGCAGCAGAACGACCCCACATATTACCGAGGTGAAGCTCTGGAGCCCAAACTATAAAAACAAGGAAAGTCAACCCAAATGTCTCGTTTTGTTCCTGCAGAGTTTGAGCCTCTCCTCACCTGGACGTTCTGGCAAGTTCCTCAGGAGTGGAACACCACAGACCCCAGCCTGGTGTACCCCTCGGCCAACACCAGCGAGTGTTACGACGAGCAGCTCAGCGACAAGTGTCTGACACTGCTGCTGGGCACCTGGTAGGAGCAAAAAGGGGGCGGGACTCCCATGATGGAGGAGACAAAGTGATGTGATGTTTGCAGGAAAACCAAGGGGACTCCATGCATCGTCACCAAACCCTGTCAGGACACCATGACTCGCTTCGGCTGCCCTTACTACTCGCTGTCCCACCAGCTGCTCTACTTCATAATCGGGAAGATGGTGAGTCCACACGAAGCACAAAGAAGAAACCTTCTCGTCGTCCTATCAGGGTTTTTTGCCTGTCGATCCCAGAACGGCTGCTCCAACCTGCTGAAGGGCGACATGCGAGCATCCCGGACCAACATGACGGAACTCAACTACCGGAAAATCTTCTGCTCCAACATGATGAAGACCAACCAGGACATCATCTCGGACGGATTGACCCAGCAGACGGTCGACATCTTCATCGAGAACAGTGAGTTTTTTTCCCATCACTTATGGTCCACGTTCTCTGACCTGCTCCACGTTCCCAGTCCTCATCTGTGGATTGGCCGGCTTCTCCGACTTCTACAAAGCCGACTGGCTGCAGCACATCTTGCGCCTGCAGGATGGCGAACTGGGCTGCTTTGGGCGCGATAGTGAGTCACCACCTGACGTTACTATGTTGTCGTGTCATACTTAAGCCCAATTTATGTCCTCAGGGAGCGTCATCTCTCAGATAATCGGAGACGAGCTGCTGGAGCAGCTGCAGCCTCACCACCGAGTGAAGAGGAGGGAGAAGATACTGCCTGGTGGGTTTGAACTGGATTGTTAGTCACTGCCAGGAAGAAACTGAAAGAGAAAGTTATTGCAGACACAACTGCTTTTGACGGGAAGTAGTTGTATTTTGAAAAATCAAAAAGTTAACTTGCATATAATCACAAAAATTTATTTTGTCCTCAAAATTATACACACAATACCCATTAATGACAACATGAAAACTTTTTTTTTAGAGATTTTGTGTAAATTTATCCAAAATTTAAAACTAAAATGACATGACACGATGGAGCTCAAAAGTGAGCTCAGTTGCATCCTGTTTGAACCGATCATCCTTAATTGGAGTCCACCTGTGGTAAATTCAGTTGGTTGGACATGATTTGGAAAGGCACACACCTTCACACTGGACAGTGCATGGCAGAGCACAAACCAAGCATGACATTTTATGTAGACCTACAGACAGGATTGTCTCGAGGCACTGCCTTGGAGGTCCCAATGATCACAGTGGCCTCCGTATCTGTAAATAAAAGAAGTTTGGAACCACCAGGACTCTTCCCATAGCTGGCTGGCTGTCTAAAGTGAGCGATCGGGCGAGAAGGGGCTTAGTCAGGGAGGTGACCAAGAACCTGATGGTCAATCTGTCAGAGCTACAGCATTCCTCTGTGGAGAGAGGAGAACCATCTCTGTAGCAAACCACCAATCAGGCCTATAAGGCAGAGTGTCCAGACAGAAGATATTTCTTCCCAAATAGTTTGCCACATTGCAACTGAAAGCTTCTTAGACCATGAGAAATAAAATTCTCTGGTCTGATAAGACAAAGATCGATATCTTTGGCGTGAAAGCCAAGCGTCATGTTTGGAGGAAACCAGGCAAGTAACACTCCTACAGGGAAGCATGGTAGGGGCAGCATCTTGCTGTGGGGATGGTTTAGAGCGGCAGGAACTGGTAGACTAATCAGGATAGAGGGAAAGATGAATGCAGCAATGTAGAGACATCCTGGAGGAAAACCAACACTTCCCATCCAACCTGATGGAGCTTGAAAGGTGTGGGATGGGCGAAACTACCGAAAAGTAGGTGTGCCAAGCTTGTGGTGTAGTATTCAAAAAGACTTGATGCTGTAATTTCTGCCAAAGCTGCATCAACAAAATATTGAACAAAGGCTGTGAATACAAGTGATTTATTTGTTTTTTATTTTTTGACAAATTTGCCAAAAAATCTGAAACTTTTTTGCATTGTCATTATGGGGTATTGCATGCAGAATCTTAAGGACTAAAATTAATTTATTAAATTTTGGAATGAGGCTGCAACATAAAAAAAATGTGGAAAAAGTCAAGCGCTCTGAATACTTTCAGATGCACTGTCAGTATGCAGCTTAATCAATGCAATTTATTTTGACCGTACATGCTCATTTACCGTAACCGCGGATGGTTATCTGGTTGTTATACGGTCAATGCCTGCGTCAGATTTAAGTTAACTGAAATTATGCAGGCGAGAAAAAAATCAGTGATTAGTAAAGATTATTCCAAATTCAAAACTGTGATTAATGATTAAAAAAAAGTTATCATTTGACAGCAGTAAAAAAAAAAAAGTATTTTGAACCTTTATTATTATTATTATCTAATAATGCAATAAATAATTATATTAGCATACATTATAGTTTTATTCATTCAAATCAAAATATTTAACAATAAATAACTGTGTGACTCATGATTCCCAAGCAAGTAATCCATCAAATTGTACACTGTAAAGACAGCAATAGATTTTACAGTAAAAACAACTGGTTGCTGAGTTGCCATATTATGGGGAAAAAAACCCGTGGGACCATTTTTACATTTACAGTAATACACCATAAAACATCTGTAGATTTTATTGTTAAATTTTTACTGTGACATGCTGTAAAAATCATTGTAAATGTTACCGTAAAATCCTGGCGACTTAGCTTCCTGTTTTCATTACAGTGAATGTAAAAAAAATATAATACATTTCGTAATATAATGAGGAAAACTCTTATAAATGTATATTCATGTATTTTTTAATCTTACAAATGGCCGTCTGAGGGCAGCCAAAACTGTGATTCGGCCCTCAATGAAAACAGGTTTGACAGCTGCTCTAGTGTAATAATGATAACATTAAAGAATTATATATTAATGCCGACACAACACCTTTTGACGACAGGTAATTTTATTTTGAAAAAAAAAACAAAAACCCTGTGTACTATTCTTCTGATATTAATTTTTTGTTTCTGCCTTCAGACGGCTGCTCCAGTCACATGACCGCTGTGGCGGTGGGCGCCCTGGGAGGATATTTAAACTACTACCTGGCAGAGCAGGACATAACCAAGAGGCCCCTGTCGTGAACCTCTCTGGTCCCTCACAGCCATGCTGGGCATGAGGTGGTCTCTCTGGCCCAAAATGGAAACATTCTTCCTGGCAGACCGAGAACTGAATCGTACATCTTCACAGACAACAGTTCCCATGTAGTTCTTCATGGAGTCCTCTGCAATGTGGAGTAGAAAAACAAATAAACTGCCTGTTTTTATATGTGAAGCACTTAAGTGTTTTAGGAGTTTGGCAGGCTTTGTGTCAAGTATGAACCATGAATGTATGTAAAAACATAACATCCCAAATAAATAAATGAACGTGCGTGTGTCTCTGGTGTTTAAATCCAGGCTGTAGGCCTCGGTGACGTCACTCGTTCCAGCTGGTGACTTTGTGGAAGAGGGCCTTGAGGAGCCGGGCTTCATAGGTGACCGTGTTCTTGCCCATTTGAACGCGGGACTCCTCCAGAGGCTGCTCGATGATGGCGGGCACCTCCCTGCCGTATTCTGATGCGGACAGAACGCCGCAATGAAGAGCAAACATCTGGCTTCCTCAATGAATCCTTGCACACTAACAAGTTTGTTGTGAGAGACTCACCTTCACAGTTCTCCAGGAACTGAATGCACTCCTGCACCACGGCACCCTTCAGCGTGATGATGTGTTTGGACATGTTCTCCAGCAGGGACAGGAAACAGCGCTTGGCGTAGAACCACGTGTCGGTCCCCAGCTACACACAACAAGGACTGACTGCTTAATCACTGGCAGGAGCTGGGCCTACTGTTCCTGGGTCTACAGTCGTCCCACATCATGCTTCACTACATCCAGGTTTATGAAAGCATATTCCCTGTATTTAAATTAATTGTTAAAATGGGTCATTTATAATGTTTTTTCTACAACTACATTCTATTATTTTTTTCAACTGTTTTAGAAACCGCCTTCAAGTCGCTTTCTGACAGTCTCTTCAGGATGTGCCGTTTTATACGTGCCTCCACTTTAACAGCGTCTTCTCCTAGTCAGCAATGTTGTACTTTTTAGCGCTTCCATATGTAGTCTACTGACAGATATAAGTTAGAACTATACGCTACTTTGTATTAAATATGGCAACAGCATTGCATGCATGTGCATGTACAAGCCAAGCTGGCCCACAAGCGGATAGCGAAAAAGAAGGGACTTATTTTGACTACAGCGGCGGACTCCTGCAAAGATCTACAAGTAAACCTTAACAATATATAGATGTCCGCTGATATCACACTAAGGAAAAATGTCACAAATTGGAGAAATCCAAAACAGGTTGTGAGGAGAAAGTATGAAGGAAGGCAAGATTGTTTTATAAATATCTCCACCAAGTCGCCATTTTTTGATTTCACATTATTGGGACTCATGGCGATGCCAAATGCACAAAAGCAGGTACCCATAGGTAAGAAAAGTTGGTCTTGCGTAATAGGTCCTCTTAAAATTAAAGGGGAACTGCACTTTTTTGGAATTTTGCCTATCGTGCACAATCCATTATGAGGGACAAGAACACAGTCAAATCTATATATAATGTAGGAACAGACATGTTCAAAACATTACGTAACATAAACAGTATTGACTGTGTTTTATTGATTTTAATTAACAGCAGGACTTCCTTCTCTGGCACATTTATTTCCGTTTCCATAGCAGCGCACATTCGTCTTCTGGCATCAACTGCGTGTTCCTACTTCCACAAACAAACACGCAAGTATGTTTTCTAATCATGAAAGACTTGGTAACAGACAACTGTTTTTAGACAAATGAGGATTTGCAACCTTATCTTTTTGAAGCTGAATATACAGAGGATGAACTGCTGCTTCTAGAAGCCAGCATGAAGAAGAAAGAGGGTGAAAGGTTGGAGCAGACGAAATTTTGAACCAGGCTATGCCGAATTATTGGAGTGCCAAAATCAACTGGAAACGTCCCCCGCCAGCTTCACCATTGAGTAAGTAACTATACTATAGTTCATAATACATACAGCACATCACCGTACAGTACACTACATATGCTGTCTGGCTAGCTGTGTACAAACAAAACATGAAATGTGGGCTAATACTTTACAGATACTGTTATATGATTATTTATGTTTTTTCAGTCAATAAAGATTATTGACAATCACATCGTGTTGGGCAATACATACTCAAACGCGCTTCGTGCTGACTTAGAAGCTAATTTATCCCCTTGCCGTAGTTAGCTTTTACGGCTAGTACCAAACTATTCCGATGTGTTAGTACGCTAGAAAAAGTTCCTCCGTGTTGGCTCTTAAAATAACAATGTCGCTACAGCTTGGTTATTATACAGTTTACGGAACGTAAATGAACTATTATTGATGGTTTTTGAATGCATTTTCAAAGTGGTTTAGAGGTAGAAATGATTGCTCGTATTTGCTTTGTTGCTGGCCACCAAGAACGAGACAATTTTTATATGATAGAATGCAAAACAAACCAAAAACCTTTTGTCTTTTTGCCTCTGGTAATGATTGTGAACGATAGGCAAAATTCCAAAAAAAGGTGCAGTTCCCCTTCAAGTATGTATTTGGGTTATTCAGGGTTTCTGCAGGTTTCAAGACGTCAAATGTAGGACTTTTTAAGACTTTTTTAAGACCATAATGAATATAATTTAAGACCACTTCATATCCATACGGACAAAAAAGTACAAAGACAAAGGAAAATCAGAGGGCCAGGATGAATTGTAAGTATATGAAATAATTCACTTTTGTTTCACATAGGAAACAAAATGGCTAAACTAACTAAATACACCATAAAACTCTTTTGTAAACTAATTGTGGTATTGTAAAGTAAGCTGTAACAACGCATCGGTGCGTCCGTACAGCACATCAGGCCGTGCGTGATTAATTCTGACCAGGTAGCACAGGTTGCCTAGTTTAGATCCGTTTTGGGGTCACATTATAGCGTCCTCAAAAATTGAACATTTAAAAGCCAGACTGAAGTTTATGCATAAAAATAGGACTGTAAATAGATTTTTTCCAGACATTTCAAAATCGTATTTAAGACCTTTTATAAGATTTTAGGAGAATTTTAGACATTTTAAGGCCTTAAATTCAAAATGTTGGATTTAAGACTTTTTAAGATCCCAGAGACACCCTATTATTACAGGGCAGCATTTGTCATATTTTGTAATATTACAGCGTGGCGATTGATAAAGTTAATCACCAAAAAGGACTTCCATTTCCTGGTTAAAGTTGAACAATGCTAACAACACAGAGGCTAATCTTGGCGTGCTATCTTCCCCAAGTCAACAAATTTGACTGACTTTTTGCAGAACATCTTTTCGATACACTCCATGTTCAACCCCTGCCTCATCAATAGCACATCTTCACATTAGTGAGACATTGACATGACCAATATCAAAAGAAGAGAAGCAACAGTACAGGCACACATCTGACGCTAACAACACTGCTATCAGCTATCAGCAGCAGTCTGGGTGATGATAAGAGGAGATGAACTATGTTGATGTACTTTATCTTCGACATCATCAGCTGAACAAGACATTATCTTGTCTTGAATTATGAGACAAACAATGCTAACAACATGGCTAATGGTCGTACCTGTGAGTGTCAAGTTTACCAAGTTTTTGCAGAAAAATCTACGCCTGTGGTTTCAGTACATGGAAGCCCAGTTCTAACTTAGAGGAATCATTCAGGATGTGATTAAGTATTTCCACTTAGTGGATATGTTGTAGTGGCCGGGTGACAACCATTGGCTCAAGGCTACTTTATGGGGTTAGTGTAAAGGTGACTATATGACTGTTATTTAATTTTTACAAATCTCTTATTAGGTTTAAAAATGTTTATAAGGTAGTAAACAGATTTGTAGGCTTTAACTATTAATTATTTTAAATTTATACTAATAATCGTACTTTGCTGCAATTTGTTCGCCGTGGTCAGGTGGCTCAGGCCTGCAATTAGCTGCGATAAACAAGGGACACTTTAACCCAAGTAGTAACAGATAATTCAAAAAGCCAACCTTCTTGTTGTAAGGCTCCAAGCTCTTGATGACACGAGAAATGCCAAAATCATAGTGGCCTTTGGCGCAGTACAACGTGCTGAAAATGAAAACCAAATAAATACACATAAAAAACACAGTTTGGTGTGAGATTGACTGCTGAACTCACCCGATCACCATGTTGACGATGCAGAGGTGGAAGACTTTCTTATCTGGGTCGACATAGGAGATCTGCTCCTCTTCTTTCTCGATCTTCCTCATCAGCTCCTCAGCCTGGAGGAGCAGGAGAACGTGAAGATAATGTAAGACCGTCTCATTCAATAGTCCTGCATTCTAAGTACATCTTCATTCTGGCTGGTCATGATGTAGGACACACACAGGTTAGCCAGGACCACGGCGCTGACATCCAAGATCTGCAACAACACACATTTTCATGGATCATTAGCCAATTTTCATCTGCAGGAATGGCTATACTCTGCCATCTTGTTAACGTATGTGAAAACTCCTTAAATGGTCGCAACCATTACTTTTGCCTTTGTAACATTACAGGATTTTCCAGGAGACACAAAAGTAACACTGCAAACAGTAAAGCGGGGGGTGTTCAAACTTTTTCCACGGAAGGCTGCACACTGAAAATATAAAGCATGCAGGGGCCATTTTCTCATATTTTTTATTTGCAGAGCCAATACAATACAATACAGTATATATATATATATATATATATATATATATATATATATATATATATATATATACATACATACATACATATATATATATATATATATATATATATATATATATATATATATATATATATATATATATATATATATGATGGCTGTGAATCTTAGGGTAGAGCACTGCACAATTTGATTCGATTCTTGGGGGTAATAATCGATTCAGAATAGATTTTCGATTTAAAACAATTGTCGATTAAAATTCCAAACATTTTTAATAACATAGGATGCCAGTTCTATGATTAACTACATTCCTCCATAAAATAAATAAACATCTCTGATAAATTTTCATATTACTTAAAAGAAAACTGTTCTGGTTAATAACATTTTACCCAGACATATATAAAGCCAAATACAAATAAGGCATCCCCACACTTCTCTTTTCTAAAGTAAAAAAAAATCCGCAGATTTGGGCAGATTTGTCAACAATTAATTATTTTGATCCGAATAATTACACACTTGACCTAGGATTAATCATGATTAATCACAGGTTATTATTTGCTTGCATAAATAAAATGTATACAAAGAAATACACCAATTTTGGATGCAAATGCAATTTGGTAGTCTGAATGTCATACAGGAAATTTCTTTAAAGGGGAACTGCGCTTATTTGGGGGGGGGGTTGCCTATTGTTCACAATCACAACAGATTGATCTTTTAAATACAGTCTAACTTGAAAATAAAAGTTCGCTTACAGCGCAGCCAACAGGAGCTCTTCTATTTCGCCCATAAAACCCAAAGAATAACCATTCAAATCCCACCAACAATACTTTATTTACATTTCTTGATTTTAATATTAGCCAAGTTTTGGAGATTTTGTTATTATAAGCGCCAATGTAGGCAAACTATTTATAGCGGTGCTGTAATCACTGTCGTGTGTCCCTATGCTAACATCATCGAGTGTTCTGCTGCTTGTTCATTTTCTTGTTCCCTCTAAGTTTGTTCTTGATCATAAATGATGCATCTCACATGCACAGAACAAGTCTGAGTAGGTATTCCGACAAGTTGATGCACTTATGACATCCATTTAGGAATCGAAACTGGGGAGGACAACATGAAAAGACACTTCTTGGTCAATATTTCATAACACCATTGATTTAAATTTATTATTATTATTTTTTGAGCAAAGAGATTTAAAACAAAAAAAACAAAAAAATGAATTTTTTAGGAATTTATAAGGGCTCCACTCATAAAAGTGTTAAAAATAAGTCATACATTTTGTTTTGCTTTCAACACTTAAATCTCTCGATCAACTTCAGATCTATCCATCGTTTATAAGTTTTAATTTTTGAAATATTTTTTTTTGTTTGTTTATTTTGTGCCCTTTTTGACATAAGAAAACTGTTTTGAATATGACAAACACAAAATATGTAATACTTTCTCCAAAAAATGGTTTCGAAGTGTAATATTTGTTGTGAAATAATCTCCTGCAACCCTGAGAGGGTCAAGCAGTAGAAAATGGATGGATAATTGAATATATTTATTTTATATCAATATTTCATAACGACATGGATTTATTCATTATCATTTTTTTTTAAATATGACAGTTTTAAAGAGGTATTGTGTTATTAGAGTTGACATTGTAACTTTTATTTGTTACATTTGACCTGTTTTCTCTTTTATTCTACTTTTTTTCAAATGTATTTTTAAAACGTGCCGTGGCCCGTAAAAAATTAGCTCCGTGCCGCACTTTGGACATCCCTACAGGAAAGAAAAAAGAAACACAAAAATGCACCGCAAAGCTGTTAAGTCTATTTTACCGAAGGTTTGAACGTGCACAGACACTCCTGCACACTACACTGCTCCACCTGTACACAAAGGCAACGTGTCAGCCGACGCCGCGCCCCTCTCAGCTCCACTCACATTGCTCAGTGTCACTCACTTTGTCATAGTGCTTCTTGACGATGGGCTCGTAGAAGCTGATGGCCTCCTTGTACTTGTTCTGCATGAATAGCACATGGGCCACGTTCAGCTTCCACGTGTCGTCCTCGTTGCACACCTCCATGGACTTCTGGAAAATTTTCTCCACCATCTGGAAGTTCTCCCGGTTCCAGTAGATCTTGGCCTGGGCCATCAGCACCACAATGTACCTTGGCAGAGGAGCAAGGTCGTCAAGATGGGCGGAGGTGCATACAATCCTTGCAAGAATGCCTCTTTTTTATATATTTAACGGTTAGCACAGAAGAAGAGAATGTGCTTTGAATGCTACCCTAGACTTTCAAGCAATGTGTGTGTTCTCACTTCTCCTGCATTGTGTCGTACTCATGCAGGGCTTTCTTCTGTCCTTCATCGTCACGGACTGCTTTGGCATCCTGCAGCTGAAATCCGCATCAAACAAGTCTCATTGACAGAAATTAAAATAAGAGACTGAGACTTGAGACTGCGCCAAATATGCCTCTGTGTGCGAACCATGTCTCCGTGTACGGATGCTTCTTTTATTCATTTTACAGGACACATGGTGAGCGGCCCTACGTCACATTCTGTTTACGCAGTCCATTAGTGCTCCTCAGTGCTGCAGCATGTGTTTCCTTTCTCACTATTTTCAAAGTTTTGTCTATTTTGCTTTCGCAATATGGGTCAAAATCTGCGATGAGATGGCGACTTGTCCAGGGTGTACCCCGCCTTCCGCCCGATTGTAGCTGAGATAGGCACCAGCCCACCCGTGACCCCAAAGGGAATAAGCGGTACAAAATGGATGGATGGAATATGGGTCAAAATAGGCAACAAACCAGCCTGGAAAGAAAGAGGGAATCACTGTGGACTTAAACTTAGAGAGGAGAGAGAACCCACACATTTCCCCTCTAACCTATGACCTCCTCTCTCTGCTTGACATTCGCAGACAGTAAGGTAAATTGTATTGAACTTTTTTTTTTAAATTATCGTAGCAGCATGGTTGTTAACGTTTTTGAGCACACCAAAGGGACTGTTGTGTGTGTGTGTGTGTGTGCGTGCGCGCATTTAGCTTGTCGTGTTATTTTGATAATGAAGTGATTGTTGATCCATTAACCCCTTGTTATTTTATATTGTACATATTACAATTATATACTTTATATATATATATATATATATATGTATATATATATATATATATATACATACATACATATGTACACTGTTATTTATACATAAATACTGTACTTTCATATATACAGAAATATATATATATATATACACACACAAGTATACATACACACACATATATATATATATATATATATAAACACACACACAAGTGTGTGTATGTAATATATAATTTGTTTGTATGTACATACACATTACACACACACACACAATGTGTGTCTGTGTATATATATATATGTATATATGTATATATTTACATACATATATATATATATATATATTGATATATATAGATCCAAATTAAAGCGTTAACTGATGTGAATAACCACAGAAAAAGATCACATTAATCATGAACACACTTAAATAAATATTGCATTTTAGTTTGACCGTAAAAGCTCCGTTAAATCAGGGATTAGACCAATGCATACGAAAGTAGAAAAATTATTGAGGAAATTCTGAGTGGTGTGCTAGCTGGCAAATTTCACTCCAAAATATAGCCTGAAAGAACTTTAGATGAAAACTGTTACCAAGTGTTGTGCAAATGAATGACATGAATTCAAATAAAACTTTTGAATATGTTCTTGGATGACATTCTCATAATAAAATGCATTTGTGTAGAAATAGTGAGGTAATGTGAGTAATCACCTGTGATTAATCATAATAAATCCAAATTCCAAAATGAGATTAATCTGATTCAAAAAGAAATAATAATTTGACAACCCTACTATATATACATACTATTGTCTTCTAAGTGTGCATTATTTTACTAAAATAGGGACTTTTGTTGAGGCTAGAACTAATTATTCATGTTTACATTTTTTTTATAGGGAACACTGCTTCATCATTCGAACTTTGCAATTGACACACCATGTTCAAGAACTAATAAAGTTCGTAAATTGAGTTATGTGGCTAAATTTACTTCATAATAAAGACAAAAAAACGTCTTCTAAGGCTGATGGAAAGGATGCAGACAACCTGCT
Source organism: Nerophis ophidion (assembly GCF_033978795.1). NCBI lineage: Eukaryota > Metazoa > Chordata > Actinopteri > Syngnathiformes > Syngnathidae > Nerophis > Nerophis ophidion. The sequence continues at coordinate 21,807,401 of NC_084617.1, forward strand.
TGGCCAGCTTGCGTAACTTCTCGGTCATTTTGCCGATCATGTCATCAAACTTTCTGAATGCCTGTCAAACACACACACACGTACACATGATTTTACATGTGTAATAGAAGCAAGATGCACTTGCAGTGTGTTATGTTACTGTACCTCCTCCGGTGCAGTCTGGCAGGTCAACAAGGCATCTAGAAACTCATATTCATACTACAAAAAGCAAAAATCACAAGAAATGTAAACAACAAATACACACTGGAGGGCAGGGGTGTCCAAACTAGGGTCCACAAGCCAAATGCGGCCTGTCAACATAATCAATTTGGCCCGCGAGACATCATGAGTTGTAATTAATTTTATCCTCAGAGAGATTGCACCCATTTTAATAGTCTGCCAATTTTGATACTGCTATTATGTTGCCATCTAGAGGAGAGTGTGAGAAATTCAAGTCAATGACCTTTAATTATGCCATGAATGGGAGTGTGCGCAGCATTTACTTTATGACCAAATGCAAACAACTTTCCCTAGTCATAGTGCAAAAAAAAGAAAGAGAAAAATAAATAAACTTAACTAGCACAACATTTCAACAGACATGGTCACACATAACACAACCTGCTCACCAAACTCTGTGGACATTATAAAAAAATGCCCATACAAAATTCCAAATTATACACCTATATAAATACATTACAAAGCATGATAGGAAAAATGCAAAACACTCTTCACACTTAATAATAATAAAAACAATGTATTAGATTTATGTAGCGTTTTTGTCGACACTGAAAGCGCTTCACAGAGATTTGAGAACCACTTATTCATGTTTGCCGCATTTTAGCTGCTTGATATTTCTGATCAATTACAAAACTTTAAGGTAAAGGTAAAGGTTGAACTTTCACAGACTCCTAATTTCCAAATATATTAATTATTAATTATATATCCATTATATTGATATAATATGAACACACACAAATATATATCTGTATATACACGTGTGTTTGTATATATTATGAATATATATATATACATACATACAAAGACATATTTATATACATATATTTGTATATGTATATATGTATATATATATATACACATACATACAAAGACATATTTATATACATATATTTGTATATGTATATATACACATGTATATATGTATATATATATATATATATATATATATATATATATAGTTACTTTACAAGCAGTCTGCTTTTGGCCCTTGAACAAATGCTTTTAGCCCAATGCGGCCCCAAGTCAACAAGTTTGGACACCCCTGCTGTAGGGTGTGTTTTGTTTACTAAAACACCACTTGGTTTCATGTGAGGCACGTGTCTTACTGGAGAGAGCAATTTGTAGGTGAGGTGGGCGTTTTCTGCCAGGACGTCGGCTGCTAGGTCAAAATACTGCCAAGGGAAGAGGCAGAGTGGGATTACGTCCACCAGTGTTTTGATGTCTTAACTCTTGAGTAAAGACGCACCTCATGTTTGCAGTAGAGCAGAAGCAAGTTTCCAAAAGTGACGGGAGGGAAGGACGGTTGCTGAAGCAGGAAGGCCAACTTCTCAAAACCTTGCGATGGCTTGGAGTCCATGTTGAGCAGAGCCTGATTGTGCAGCGTCACTGTGTCCAGCTCCTGCATGACAGCCCATCTTTAGAAATATATGTACTCGTAAAGCTTCATTTGAGATTTTCCATCTTATGGTACATGGATGTCAGCTCCTCAGTCAAGTCATGTGACCACCCCAGAAACTATACATACAAGATTATGACAAATAAAAAGGAAACTTGAATTGGCTGCATGCAGTTTATAATACATTCCACTAGAGGGCAGTGGTTGTACACCTTATTGAGAGGATAATTAGGACAGAGGACACATTGAAAAGTGAGAGGACAATTAGTGGTTACCTCCTCTGATCGTGGCGGCATGTCTGTCAAAGCCTCTTGAGCGCCTTTCACTGTAAATTAACATTTCAGTAGTCAATACATTTATTCACAAGGGAATGATTGAAAAAATAAGCATACATTCAAAAATATTTAGCATATTGAGAGGTGTAAAATGCTGCCTTAAGGTTCCCCCATGAAAGGCTATTCAATGTGCAAAGGGTTTGATAGAAAGCTTCCATCTGTCAATCAAAGTGTATAGAACAGGTGTGTCCAAACATTTTTCCACTGTAAAATTGATATTTTTCATTTTCAAAACCATTACAATATACATATATACAAATACATATACATATACATATATATATATATATATACACATATATGTAAATATATATATGAAAATATATACACATATACAAATATATATATGTATATATATATATATAAACACATATACATACATTTATACACACATATACATACATATGTATGTATATATATATATATGCGTATATATATATATGCGTATATATATATATATATATATATATATATACACACACATATATACACACAAAAACAACACAATATGCAATATTTTCCCCCCAAAATTTTCAATGCGGAATATTTGATGTAAAATAATTGAAGCCTTAAATAAGTCAATATTTCATAACATTGATTTTTTTACTTTATTATATTTTTTGAGCAACGACAGTTTAGAAACCCCCACTAAAATCCTATTTCCTATTTACTTTCAACAACTTTAAGATCTATTCATCCAGTATATGCTTTTATTATGTTTTAATGTTGTTGTTTTTTACTTGTTTGTCTTGTGCCGTTTTTTGTCAAAGAACACCTATTATATGGCAAACACACAAAATATGCAATAATTTCCCTCCAAAAATGTTCAAAGTTGAATACTTGATGTGAAGCCTTGACTTGGTCAATAACAACAACATTGATTCATTATTATTTTTGTAGCAATGACAGCTTTAAAGACTTATTGCATTATTACAGTTGACATTACAACTTTTCCTCGTTACATTTAATCTGTTCGCGCTATTATTCCACTTGTTTATTTTTTAAAACATTTTTTTAATGTATTTTTTTCAATTAGCTGTGGGCAGCAAATCGCCCCCGGGCCACACTTTGGACACCCCTTGTATAGCTTGTGCTGATGTTTCCAGAACTTTTTCCTGCTGCTGATGACAGTCATGTGACTGTTGGTTGACTGAGCAAGTGAGTGAAGTGCTTACGTTTCTTCAGCTGGTATTCGATGGCAGCTTTGAGGTTGAAAGCTTCGATGAGGGCGGTCTGATGCAGCACAAGCGTGTTGCCCACACTGCGCACATCGATACCCTCTGTCGTCAGGCCCACACTCAGCTCTGGTACGGCGAAAGGTCGTCATTAAGATGAAGTTGCAGCATGTAGGATTTGTGCTCCAGCAACATCATCTTTTTACCTGGGTGTTCCCTGATGCCTCGCTCGATGATCTCGCCAATGTACTTGAGCGCCTGGGCGTAGTTGCTCATTCTGTAGTAACACAGCGCGACGTTGTACGACAGCGCTGACAGGAAAAGAAGACAGAAGAAAAAAAAATAAAAAAATAAAAAGAGTTTATCAAGTCGTGGAACAGCGGCCAACTGTCAAATCAGTGTGTGTGTGTGTGTAGTGTGATTACCAGGTACGTATCCCAGCACCTGCATGGCCGACGTGAACTTCTTGCAGGCGTCCTCATAATTGGCGTCTTGATAGAGTAGGCAGCCCATGTTGTAGACATAGTCTGGGTCCTCCTGGGGTAGCTGCTCCACCAGAGACTGCACACATGGAACACTTCAGTGCTTCAAATGTGAACCGTTCTACACAGGCATATACATACGAAACATGAATACGTCAACAATCTATGAATATGAGCATGGCACCTTGGCAGCAGAATAATTCTCCTCAAAATATTTGATGGAGGCCTGCAGCTTGATCATCTGTGGAGGAAAGTCAGACAATGAACACTTCGCTGGGGTATCCAAACTTTTTCCACCAAGTGCCACCCACTAGAAAATTAAAGCCTGGAGGGGCTTGATATTTTTCATTTTCAAAATCAATACTATATATATACTTTTTTTTTTTTTTAAACTCCTTTCAACTTTGGCCTTGGGGACCAAGAAGCATTGCAGAAAATATATCATACATATATTCATTATTCAACTTATAGATCAACTTTATGTATTTTATGTTGTATGCCTTTGTTGCCAAAAAACAGCCTATACAAATTTTGCAAAATTATTCTCCCCAAATGTTTTAAAATGTTATATTTCGTGTGAAGTAATTGAAGTCTTAAAATAGGTCAAATATTCATAACACAACTGATTTATTATTATTATTTTTTTAGAAACGAGTGAAAAAAAAAGTCCTACTATAATTCTTGGAGATCCAAAAAGTTCCACTCATAAGAACTTAAAAAATTGGTCATCCATTTTTTATTTTATTTAGAACACATAAATTCTCTAGAACAACCTCAGATCTATTTGTTTTAATAATTTTTAAAAAATGTTTGTCAAAGAAAACTTTGTTTTTAAAATGGCAAACACAAAATGTGCGATATGTTTAAGTGGAATATTTGATATGAAGTAATTTGCGGCTTGAAAAGGTCAAAAATTTCTAATAACAGCATTGATTTTGATTCTTTTTTTTTTTTTTTTTTTTTACAATGGCAGCTTTAAATAGTTATTGTGCATCTGCGGTCCTCTCCAAGGTCTTTCCTTGCCATCCCACTAGGTTGAGTTTTTCCCTTGCCCTGATGTGGGATCTGAACAGAGGATGTTGTTGTGGCTTGTGCAGCCCTTTGAGACACTTGTTATTCAGGGCTATATAAATAAACATTGATTTGATTGATTGATTGTGTTATTAGAGTTGACATTTCAGCTGTTTTCTCTTTTATTCAAGTTATCAATGTTTTTTTTATTTTAAATGTATTTTTAGAATGTTTCGCGGAACCCACTTTGGACACCCCAGGTCTAGCGTGTCCTTGTTGAACTAATGTGTAAGATAAGAAGAAATGACTGGACCTTAATATGACTGGTGGCTGTGTCCAGTGCGAAGGAGGCCTTGGTGGCATCAGCGTACGACCCTGCTTTGTACAAGCTTTGTGCGTAGTACACCTTATACTCCTCCACCTCAGGGTGCAGCTGAGTAAGCTGTTCATAGCACTCTGCAGCACTGCTGAAGTCCTGGATGTGATAGTAGCAGAAGCCCAGCAGAGACAGAGCAGCTCTGGACTGAAAGACATGTAGGGAAAAACAGGAATGAACAAAAGAACACATTTTCATTACGACAATTTGACAATTTAATGTTGGACTGGGTGATAAAACGATATCAATATATATTGTGATAGACACCTAATCAATAGCAATAAAAAAATGTGATTGATAATTTTTTGTATTCCTTGTTGGGAGAAAGCGGAAGTTGGAAAGCAAGGTTAATTGCATTAAAAAAAGGCCCTCGCTCGCTGGTAACCGAGCGACGCAGGAAGTGATCACTGATCAATAGGAGTGATATGCTAACAGCCAATCAGGTAACAGTGTCAACTATAATGTTTGGTCGCGCCATCTTGTTGTCGCGCCATCGATTCTTTGCATTAAGTGAGAAGAGAAAGTCAAAAAAAAAAAAACTGTGGATAAAACAGGAAGTCACCTGGACAGTATGGTGTTTTTTGGGATTTTTCCAAAGATACAGTAGTTAAATCAATGTGGTCTGTAAATGATGTAAGGCGCCCATCCCACCACACCCTTTAGAGCACTGCTGTAACTTCCTGGCATTAAACCTGCAGAAAATAGCTCTTCTCAGGTTTTCCTATGTTTACATTTTCACACGTTGCACTATTTTGTTACACTTAACTAAGAATTTCTTATTTTCGCACCTTCATTTTAGGAGGTTATTGTTAATTGTTCATTGTGATTTTAAAATTAGTTGTTTAAGTGTTTTCCATGGTTGTGTTGACATTTCCTTTCCGTCCTGATAGCCAAGGGGATTATAATCAGAAGAAAGTTACATGTAAAATACAAATATCCATCCATCTATCCACCCAGCCATCTTCTTCCGCTTATCCGAGGTCAGGTCTTGGGGGCACCAGCCTAAACAGAGAAGCCCAGACTTCCCTCTCCCCAGCCACTTCGTCCAGCTCCTCCCGGGGGATCCCGGGGCGTTCCCAGTCCAGCCGGGAGTCATAATCTTCCCAACGTGTCCTGGGTCTTCCCCGTGGCTTCCTAACGGTCAGACTTGCCCAAAACACTTCCCTAGGGAGGCGTTCGGGAAGCATCCTGACCAGATGCCTGAACCTCCTCATGTGGCTCCTCTCCATGTGGAGGAGCAGCGGCTTTACTTTGAGCTCCTCCCGGATGAAAGAGCTTCTTACCCCATCTCTAAGGGAGAGCCAGCATGAAGAAACTCATTTCGGCCGCTTGTACCCGTGATCTTGTCATTTTGGTCATGACCCCAAGCTCATGACCATAGGTGAGGGTGGGAACGTGGATCGACCGGTAAATTGAGAGCTTTGCCTTCCGGCTCAGCTTCTTCTTCATCGCAACGGATCGATACAGCGTCCGCATTGTGAAATACAAACATTTACATATAATATATTTTTCTCCTGCTCCTTATTTTCTATAGGTCATAAATAAGATCAATAATTATTGATATCGACCAATATAAAACACTTATATTGTGATATAGTAAAAGTCATTACATTTTAATGACTTTTGTCTAGTAGCAACACTTACCCTGGTGTGCTTCTGAAGTTGGCTGTTTAAGATGTGAATGGCCTCCACATACTGGCTGTCCTTAATCTGCAAAACATAATTAAATTAAAAATATGCAATCATTTATTTACTGATTATAGGCCTCAAATGTTTTCTTTTGAAAGTCAAGGCAAGTGTTGCCTTAAAGGGGGGCTGATATGTTAGGGCACCAAGGCAAACATTATTTTCTTTCCAGGCAGGGGCTCCAAAGCATGCGTGCATACGCCCCCTTGTGGTTCAGTACAACAGTTTGGCCAACAACAATAAAAAAACAGGAGTGACAGTGTGTTACCTCACAGCAGCCGATGGACGCTGTATTGTCAAAATGAAAGCAACAACATTTTTCTCCTTCGCTGTATACTTTAATGTGGGGACAAGTGTCTCCAATATTGTCCACACCTGTCTCCCTCCAAACACAGCAGTGCGTTCTTAAAGGCCTACTGAAACCCACTACTACCGACCACGCAGTCTGATAGTTTAAATATCAACGATGAAATCTTAACGCTGCAACACATGCCAATACAGCCTTTTTAGGTTACTAAATTGCAATTTTGAATTTCGCGCAAAGCATCCTGTTGAAAATGTTGGTAAGATGACGCGTATGATGCCGCGTGACGTCTCGAAATGTAGCGGATATATTGTTTTTCCAGTCCGATCCCAGCTCTAAGTAGTCTGCTTCAATCGCATAATTACACAGTATTCTGGACATCTGTGTCGCTGAATCTTTTGCAATTTGTTCAATTAATAATGGAGACTACAGAGAAGAAAGATGTAGGTGGGAAGCGGTGTATTGCAGCTATCTTTAGCAACACTAACACAGCCGGTGTTTCCTTGTTTACATTCCCGAAGGTGAAGCTTTACTATAGAACAGAGCGGTCAAGCGAACATGGTTCCCGACCACATGTCAACCGGCAGGTTTCGATGAGAAAATTGTGGTAATAAGTCGGCTCTAACCGTAGACATGAGCGGAGCTTGCGTTGTTCATCGTGCATATGTCAAAGAGGCAGCTGCAGACTGTCTTGCCTCCTCTGACCGGCCGCCCCTGAACGTGGAATGCTTCCACCGTGGAGGAGGGGGAAAAAAATCTCAGCCCGACCCGACCGGCTGCCTTTGCTTCGCCTCGTCGAGAAACGTGGCTTCCCTCAGAGACACTGGCGGTCACCACACCCGTGGCCACACCCCTCCGACTTTCAGATATGACAGTATAATCTCCTTACAACACTAGTAACACAATAAGCAGATTAGGGATTTTCCAGAATTATCCTAGTAAATGTGTCTAATAACATCTGAATCGCTCCCACTGCCCTGTCTTTTTTTTTCTAGTCCTTCACTCTCACTATACTCATCCACGAATCTTTCAACCTCGCTCAAATTAGTGAGGAACTTGTCGCTTTCTCGGTCCGAATCGCTCTCGCTGGTGGTGGCCATGATTGTAAACAATGTGAGGATGTAGGGAGCGCCACGACCCGTGAAGTCACACGCATATCGTCTGCTACTTCCGGTATAGGCAAGGCTTTTTTATTTGCGACCAAAAGTTGCGAACTTTATCGTCGATGTTCTCTACTATATCCTTTCAGCAAAAATATGGCAATATCGCGAAATGATCAAGTATGACACATAGAATGGACCTGCTATCCCCGTTTAAATAAGAAAATCTCATTTCAGTAGGCCTTTAAACACATGGCGGAAAGCGAGGGAAAATGACTTCTAACGTCCCGGAAGAGTTGGTGCTGCGAAGAATTCTGGGATGTGTTCTGTTGAATGTTGTGTTGCGGTGCAAATATTCTCCCGAAATGTGTTTGTCATAGTTGTTTATTATGATCTCACTATATGGCACATGTTTACGACAGTGTTGGCGTTATTTATACAGTGTGACATGTATGGCTGTTGACTAAGTATACTCCGAGGGTAAACCCCTGGAGCAAGATTAATGGTGTTAGTCCGCCATGTTTGATATGTCAAGTAATAATAGTGCGCATGTGCTGATTTCGAGTTGTCTAAAATTAAATAATAATTATAGGGATTTTGGTTATTTATAGAGGATAGAAATGTATGCTATTATTAATTTTTGGGGCGGTCCTGAGTAGTTACGGTTCAATCCCGGGCTCGGGATCTTTCTGTGTGGGGTTTGCCTGTCCTCCTCGCGACTGCGTGGGTTCCCTCCGGGTACTCCGGCTTCCTCCCACTTCCAAAGACATTCACCTGGGGATAGGTTGATTGGCAACACTAAAAATTGGCCCTAGTGCAGTGGTTCTTAACCTTGTTGGAGGTACCGAACTCACCCAGTTTCATATGCGCATTCACCGAACCCTTCTTTAGTGAAAAATAAAATGTTTTTTCTTAATTTAATGATGTTACTATATTAAAGAAATACCAAAATAGATATGTTTTACAAACAGAAAGTTATAGGAATGCACACATAATCCCACGTTTACATCTCATTTTGCAACATGTGAATGTTTTAGTGGGAACTAAATGCGATATCTGAAAGGGGTACAAATTATTTCGAACCCCACCTTGTACAGATCTCATGAAAAACAAATTGTTTTTTTGTCATTGTAAGTGTGTGCCAAAACACTTATATTAGAAAATAATCTCATGGAAATGATTGCTGTCATTTGATTATAATAATAACACATTGAACTTGTTATTTAGTCAGGTTTCGATGGCGGCTTCGTCGAACCCCTGAGGTCGACTGACTGAACCCCTTGGGTTCGATCGAACCCAGGTTAAGAACCACTGCCCTAGTCTGTGAATGTGAGTGTTGTCTGTCTATCTGTGATGGCCCTGCGATGAAGTTGCAACTTGTCCAGGGTGCACCCCGCCTTCCGCCCGATTGTAGCTGAGACAGGCACCAGCGCCCCCCGCGACCTCAAAGGGAATACGCGGTAGAAAATGGATGGATGGGCATTACGTGAAATTGCTACACAGAGGGGGGTCGAACATACAAATATCGGTCATGTTACCTGTTACATGAGCATCGTCTATATTTAGTACAATCAATTTCACAACATAAATAAATCAAGTGTCTTTAGTGGATATTGATATATTGTATCTCAGTGTACGAGCAAGAATAACTAATTTCTAACATGATTACTGGAGCAGCAGTTTAAAAGACTGAGTGGTTGTCAAAGCACACTTAGCGCGGCTGCTAAACTAAGCTAAGCTAACTAGCAGACGACTCCTGCCACAGGACATTCTTACCAGTTTGTAGATCGTTGCTGTGTATTCTCCATCTTTTATTGTCATCATGATTCCAAATGTATAGTTTTCACGAATCAAAACGAACGAATATAAACCTAAACTTCAGAAACAGCAGCGACTTTAGCTAGCGTCCGTGCTCTGTTCACAGCAAGCCGACTTCTGTTACCTAGCAACCTCTGACCGGAAGTTGGAACTTTGACTGACGTGTCCACCGGCCAATGGCCTTTCAGGATACTGCCAGATGGCTGCTTCATGGGTTTCCTTCTTATTTATAGCAGTGGTTCTCAAATGGGGGTACGCGTAACCCTGGGGGTACTTGAAGGTATGCCAAGGAGAACGTGAGATTTAAAATTTTTTTTTGTAAAAATAGCAACAATTCAAAAATCCTTTATAAATATATTTATTGAATACTACTTCAACAAAATATGAATCTACGTTCATACACTGTGAAAACAAATGCAACAATGCAATATTCAGTGTTGACAGCTAGATTTTTTGTGGACATGTTCCATAATTATTGATGTTAAAGATTTTTTTTTTTTTGTGAAGAAATGTTTAGAATTAAGTTCATGAATCCACATGGATCTCTATTACAATCCCCAAAGAGGGCACTTTAAGTTGATGATTACTTCTATGTGTAGAAATCTTTATTTATAATTGAATCACTTGTTTATTTTTCAACAAGTTTTTAGTTATTTTTATATCTTTTTTTCCAAATAGTTCAAGAAAGACCACTACAAATGAGCAATATTTTGCACTTTTATACAATTTAATATCAGAAACTGATGACATAGTGCTGTATTTTACTCCGTTATCTCTTTTTTTCAACCAAAAATGCTTTGCTCTGATTAGGGGGTACTTGAATTAAAAAAATGTTCACAGGGGGTACATCACTGAAAAAAGGTTGAGAACCACTGCTTTATAGAATATTAACTTATCCGTATATTACAGTGCATACAGAATACAAAAAAAATAAAAACAATTCTGTTTTTCAATTGAAACAATGACCCCTTACTCAGCCACACACCCACCCAGCCAAAAATAAATTAAATAAAAAAAATACATTAATACTACTATGTTAGTAAAAATATAAAATAATATAATGCATGATACAAATTAAACTAGATAATAATTACATGTTACAAAAATCAGTTCTTCTCAAATAGTGGGGCGGCCGAGCCTCACAATATTCCATTCTGCGCAATGCAAAACAAACAGACAATGGATGTGATATCTCACGGCATTATGAGCTTTTTTTGACCAAAAATCAACTAGTGTAGTTCTGAACATGACCAGAGCATGTATAAATATAGATCTATTGCAAGTGTTAGGATACATTATATATATATATATATATATATATATATATATATATATATATATATATATATATATATATATATATATATATATATATATATATATATATATATATGTATATATATATATATATATATATGTGTGTAGGTGTGGGAAAAAATCACAAGACTACTTCATCTCTACAGAACTGTTTCATGAGGGGTTCCCTCAATCATCAGGAGATTTTAATGGAAGCATTCACATACAATGGTTTATATAGGGCACAGAGTGGGTGGGTACAGGCAGGCGTAGGGTGTGGTGATTGGCTCATGTGTTACCCAGGAGGTGTTTCCGTCTGTGGCGGCATGTTGAAATGATTTCACTGCGCTTGTTGAGGGATGATAGATCTGGATGATATATAATAAACAGTTTCTCTTTTAAGCATAGGTTGCATCTTTTATTACCACTGTTGTAAGGTGTGCTGGATGCAAAAATTTGCCATGTTATTGAATATTCAACATTATTGTCTTTGAGGTTCCAAATGTGTTTGCTGAGTTCTGTAGAATTCCGCAAAGTCTGGTTTCTAAAGGAGGCGTTGTGATTATTCCATCTTGTTTTGAACGCTCCTTCGGTTAATCCTACGTACGTGTCGGATGTGCTAATGTCCTTGCGTATTACCTTTGCTTGGTAAACGACTGATGGTTGTAAGCACCCTCAGCTGAGAGGGCAATCAGGTTTCTTGCGACAGTTACATTCCTTATTGGTTTCAGAGTCGTTTAGTCTGGGGGTAGGCAGTCCTTTTGCAATTGCTTTCTTGTGGTTAGAAATGATTTGTTGTATGTTATTCATACAGCTGTAGCTCAATTTAATGTTGTTCTTGTTGAATATTTTTCTTAGGGTGTTGCCTTTGGGGAAGTGTTTGTCGATCAGAGTGAGGAACTTGCGGCCGATGTTGGTTGAGACGTTTTTACTGAATGGCGGATTGTACCAGATGATGTTGTTTCGTTTTCTGCTCTTTTTTGGTTGGTTTCCTGGAGTGGGTTCATAGGTGAGTGTGAAGTTGTATCCGCTTTCATCAAGTGCTTTCTGGTACGGGGGGGTTACTTGGTCGAATTCAACTTTGCTAGATGACAGCATCGATAGCCTTTTATTAATTCCGGTAGGTATTCTTTTCGTGGTGGTGGGTGGGTGGTTGCTGTCATGGTGCACGTATTGGAGTGTTGTGTTGGGTTTCGTGAATGGTTGGTAGCTGTTATTTCTCAGGTTGAAAGTGACGTCGAGGAAGTTGACGGTTTGCTTGTTGGCTTCAATCGTGATCCGTAGGCCGTTTTCTTTGAAGATTTGGCATATGCGCTTCTTGGTGTTCTCGCTGCTCCTTGGCGAGGCGCGGCACACTGCCAGTCCGTCATCACGGTAAATACCAAGGTTCAGGTTGAGGCTAGCAAGCTGGGAGAGGAGGAAACTCCCAACGAGTTCGCACGTTTCTGCTCCGTCAAAACTCCTCATAGTAACGTCAAATGTTGAATTGTTCTTTTTTTGCCATGGTGTATTGTTGTGGATGAGTATGGAGTTATTTGCGTGGATGATGATGTTTCTTTCGTTGCCTGTGATTGAGTCGTAGTCCGAGGCGAAGTTTAGTGCTTGGGTCAGTAGGTCTTGCGTGATGGAAGGGTAAAATTCTTCGATGTCGAAGGAGATAAAGTTATATATATATATATACATATATATATTTGTAGTAGATGTATGATTAATAATTAATATAATAGGATATTAAGAATAGCAAAGTTTGAATCCTACCTTGTTTACTTTTCTGACTACCTTATTAATTTTTGTAATCAATCAGAAATATCAAGCAGCTAAATGCAGCAAACGTGGAAACGTGTGGAGTGTGCTTTACATTCACCCCACCATGCTTTGTAATAAATTTAAATGGGTGTAATTTAGAACTTTTTTATGGTGCATGGACATTTAAAAAGTACCAACAATTGTCACACACACACTATGTGTGGTGAGATTATCCTCTGCATTTGACCCATCACCCTCACCCCCTGAGAGGTGAGGAGGGAGCAGTCAGCAGCAGCGGTGGCCGCGCCTGGAAATCATTTATGGTGATTTAACCCCCAATTCCAAACCTTGATGCTGAGTGCCAAGCAGGGAGGTAAGGTTTTTACGATTTACACAAAGTGCCAAAGTCACTGATTTTGGGTTTTGTATATTTTTTGTCAAAACTGTGCAGCAAAAATGCACCAATTATGTCATTTTTTGAAAGTACACCCAAAAAAAGCAAACAAGGTGCTGGAGACTTGCCCTCATCTGACTCAACCCTAACTGGACTCACCAGCAGTCTTCAAAATGATGTGGAGAACTTCCCCACAGTATGTTTTTTACATCAACTGTGCAGAAGCAGGGTGTGTTCTGCTTTTTATTTGCTGAACAATTGGCTGCTTAGAGTCACAAGTCCTGAGAAGCTGACAGCAAAGGGCAAGAGCACAGGTACGAGAACTCCTCTTTTCTTTTTTGAAACTTTCCCTGGAGACCAGATCTTCTTGGTTACTTTGTCAGCTTGGATGCTGTCATGTTACTGTACTTCTTTATTTTGTTGTGATAATATGTAATATTTTATGATAATGAGAGTATTTAATATTTGACTGATATAGTATGTAGTATCTCCCTGACATAGTATGCAATGTTTCCCTGATATACAATGTAACATTTCCCTTATTTAGTATGTAATATATCCCTGATATATTATGTATTTATTTCCCTGATATATTATGTGATATTTCACTGATAAAGTATGTCATATTTCACTAATATAGTATTTAATATTTCCCAGATATATTATGTAATATTTCCCAGATATAGTAATATTTCACAAAAATAGTATGTACTATTTCACTGATATAGTATGTAATATTTCACTGATATAGTATGTAATCTTTCACTGATATAATGTGCATTATTTTCCTTATATAGAATGTAATATTTAACTGATATACTGTAGTATGTAATATTTCAGTGATATAATATGTACTGATATAGTATGGAATATTTCACTGATATAGTATGAAATATTTCTCTGATATAGTATGCACTGATATAGTATGTAATACTTCACTGATATGTAATATTTCACATATATAGAATGTAATATTTCACTGATTTAGTATGTAATATTTCACTGATATGATATGTAATATTTCACTGATATAGTATGCACATTTCACTGATACGGTGTGTAATGTTTCACTGATATGGTATGTAATATTTCCCTGATATAGTATGTAATATTTCACTGATATAGTATGTAATATTTCACTGATAAATATTTCACTGATATAGCATACAAATTTCACTGATATAGTATGTAATATGTCACTGATATAGTATGTAACATTGTCCTGATATAGTATGTAATATTTCACTAATATACTATTTAATACATCATTAAAATAGGATGTAATATTGCCCTGATATAGTATGTAATATTTCACTAATATACTATGTAATATTTCATTAAAACAGGATGTAATATTTCCCTGATATACTATGCAATATGTCATTAAAATAGGATGTAATATTTCACTGATATAGTATGTAATGTTTCCCTGTAATAATATGTATTGTTTCTCTGATATAGTATGTGACATTTCAGTGATATAATATGTATTATTTCTCTGAAACAGTATGTAATATTTCACTGATATAGTATGTAATATTGCCCCTGATATGGTATGTAATATTTCACTAATATACTATGTAATATTTCATTAAAATAGGATGTAATATTTCCCTGATATATTATGCAATATGTCATCAAAATAGGATATAATATTTCACTGATATAGTATGTAATATTTCACTAATATACTATGTAATATTTCATTAAATTAGAATGTAATATTACCCTGATATATTGTGCAATATGTCATTAAAATAGGATGTAATATTTCACTGATATATTATGTATTATTTCTCTGATATAGTATGTGATATTTAACTGATATTCTGTAGTATGTAATATTTCACTGATATAGTATGTAATATTTCACTGATATAGTATGTAATATTTCACTAATATATAATGTAATTTTTCACTGATATAGTATGTAATATTTAACTGATATACTGTAGTATGTAATATTTCACTGATATATTATGTAAATATTACAATGTAATATTTCACTGATATAGTATGAAATACTTCACAGATATATAATGTAATATTTCACTGATATAGTATGTAATATTTCTCTGATATAATATGCACTGATATAGTATTAAATACTTCACTGATGTAATATGGAATATTTCACTGATTATAATATGTAATATTTCACTGATATTGTATGTAATATTTCACTGATATAATACGTAATATTTTACTGATAGTGTATGTAATATTTCACTGATATAATATGTAATATTTCACTGATATAGTATGTAATATTTCACAGTGATGTGAGCAAGTTGATCAGATAGTACTCAAGTTAGTAAACATCGCTCCCTGATGCATTAAGACAAGGGTGTCCAAAGTGCGGCCTGGTAGGCATTTGTTAATTTTTCAACGCCCCACAGCAGATTCATTAAAATTCTAGTATTAGCATGCTAGCTTTTTTGTTAATTTTGCAGGTATACACCTCAGCATCAATTATTTTATTGCCTGACGTTTGATGCTTGTTAGCATGCTGAGATGTTAATGCTATGCTAGGTTTCTTTTTTTTAAGATCATTTTTTAGGTAAACACCTCAGTCATAATTTGCTACCTGAATCAAGCCAACGTTAGTAAGCTGGCATTTTAAACCCATTTTTCAGGCACATACCTCAGATTCATGTATTTTGGTACTTGACACATGTTAAAGTTAGCATTTTAGCATGCTAACATCAGCGAGCTCGATTTTTTTTAGCAAATTTTGTAGGTATAAACTTCAGTCTTATTTTGGTACTCAAATCATGCCGTTAGTAAGCTGGCATTTTAAACACATTTTTCAGGTACCTACCTCAGGGTAATATATTTTGGTACTTGACGCATGTTACGGTTAGCATTTTAGCATGCAACATTTTTTTTGTTGACTTACACATATGCACCTCACTGTTATTTATTTTGTATTTTACCAATGTTAACTACACTATTGTTAGCATGTTAGCATATTACTCTTCGTATGATAGCTTTTTTTAGCTCATTTTGCTCACATTTTTTGTTACTTGACGGTATCTAGCCAGCGTGCTAACTTTTAGCTTTTCAGTTTGGCTTTGACGATTCATTGTTGTTTGAAAAAAATCTAAATTTTGTATTGGTTTTGAAGGTGAAAACTATCAAAATGGCCCCCGTATCCTTTGATCTGTCAGTCTGTGGCCCTCAGTGGAAAAAGTTTGGGCACCCCTGCCTGAAGAGTTGGTAGCAGGCGGGTTTTTGTTTTACTTGAAAAGATGACTAAATTCCCGATTCTCGCAGATCATGGACCAAAAAGTGAGCATTCTGCTGGTGTTACTGGCTGTTGCCACGGTAACCG
Organism: Nerophis ophidion; assembly: GCF_033978795.1. Lineage (NCBI taxonomy): Eukaryota > Metazoa > Chordata > Actinopteri > Syngnathiformes > Syngnathidae > Nerophis > Nerophis ophidion. The sequence continues at coordinate 21,824,070 of NC_084617.1, forward strand.
TGACGGCTCAGAGGCGACGTACCCAGACGGTGGCGGCGGCGGCGAACACGGACGAGTGGAACTATCGGGATGGCTGTGAGCACCCAGATTTCCCTCTCTCTTTACTCTGGGTCAGAGGTCAATGATGTCAATTGCAGAGGTGAAAGGTCAATTCTGGTTGTCAAGTTTGAGCAAAGCCACTGCCTCCGCCCGATGCCTCGCCGAGAAACAAAAGCAAAAGCGTGGTTGCTCCACCTGTGCTAATGCCAACGCTAACTCTAGGATGTTGAAGACGGCGAACGGACACACCAGGTCCTCTCTCCTTCTCAACATTGACTTGTGTTGTCCCAGCTGACAGGGTCAACATGAGGGGCGTGGCCAACCTGACTGAAATCTTGGACAATTGGAGGTTCGACATGATGAACCAGATGAAAGGACTCCTGCAAAACGACCACCAGTCTCTGCTGCCCGACTACGCCAGGTATCACCAACAAATTGCAGAAAAACTATGTCAAAAACACCCCAGAAAAATGCAGCTCAGTCGTCAAAATGTTTACGTAAAAATTTTAACGTAAAAATTTTAACATAAAAATTTTAACGTAAACATTTTAACATACCCGTTGAAGTAACATACATTTAACAGTAAAAAAAACTGTCAGCTCTGTTGCCAGAATTTTAATTTACAATAATGCACTGTAAAAACAATGATCGTAGAGTTCTTGCTAAAAAAAATAGTTTATACAATGACATTTTCCAAACATTGTTTTAACAGTTTACTATGTAAATTGAAAAACAGTATTATTTTTTTACAGTAAAATTCTGGCAACTAACCTGCCTTTTTTTTAAAACAGTAAAATCTACCATTGTTTTTACAGTGCATTACTGTAAATGGAAAAATGGTACCACTGTTATTTTTATGGTAAAATTCTATCATCTGAGCTGCTAGTTATTTTTCCTGTTAAATTTACAATCATTCTTTTTACGATGTTCTATAAAAACTGAACCACTCTTATTTTTACGGTAAACTTCTGGCGACTGAGCTCAATTTTTTGCAACCCTAAAATGTGCAGTCATTTTTACAGTGCATTACTGTAAATTGGAAAAACAGCACCATTGTTATTTGTACAGAAAAATTCTGGGGACTAAGCTGCCAGTTTTTTATTTCGGTTTTTACAGTCAATGGAAAAATGGTCCAACTTTTATTTCAATGGTAAAATTTTGCCGTCTGAGCTACTTTTTTTTACTGTAAATTCTATGATCATTGATTGTAAGTGCATTACTTTAAATTTACATTCTAGCAACTGATCTGCCATATTTTTTTTGCGGTAAAGCTACGATCATTCTTTTTACAGTGTTCTATAAAAACTGAATCACTGTTATTTTTACGGGAACATTTCTAGCAACTGAGCTGCCAGTCTCTTTTTCCCATACAATTTACAGTCGTTTTTACAGTGCATTATGTAAATGGAAAAACGGTTCCACTTGTATTTTTATGATAAAATTATGCTATCTGAGTTGACATTTTTTAACTGTAAATTCTACAATCAATGACTCTAAATGCATTATTTTAAACTGAAATTCTAGCAACTGATCTGCCAGTTTTTTTTTTTACCGTTAAATCTACAATCATTCTTTTTACAGTGTTCTATAACAACTGAACCACTGTTATTTTTATGGGAACATTTGGCGAATGAGCTGCCAGTTGTCTGTGTTTGTTTTTACCATTTACTCTACAGTCATTGTTTTTACAGTGCAATACTGTCAATGGAAAAGCGGTACCACTTTTTTTTCATGGTAAAATTCTGCTGCCTGACCTGCCATTATTTCCCCCTGTAAAATCTACGATCATTGATTCTAAGCGCTTTACTTTAAAATGAAATTCTAGCAACTGAACTGCCAGTTTTTTTAGCATAAATCTACAATCATTCTTTTTACAGTGTTCTATAACAACTGAACCACTGTTATTTTTATGGTAACATTTTGGCGGCTGAGCTACCAGTTTTTTTTGTTTGTGTTTATCCATCCATCCATCCATCCATTCATCCATCCATCTTCTTCCGCTTATCCGAGGTCGTGTCGCTGGGGCAGCAGCTTAAGCAGGGAAGACCAGACTTCCCTCTCCCCAGCCACTTTGTCTAGCTCTTCCCGGGGGATCCCGAGGCGTTCCCAGGCCAGCCGGAAGACATAGTCTTCCCAACGTGTCCTGGGTCTTCCCCGTGGCCTCCTACCGGTTGGACGTGCCCTAAATACCTTCCTAGGGAGGCGTTCGGGTGGCATCCTGACCAGATGCCCAAACCACCTCATCTGGCTCCTCTCGATGTAGAGGAGCAGCGGCTTTACTTTGAGTTCCTCCCGGATGACAGAGCTTCTCACCCTATCTCTAAGGGAGAGCCCCGGCACACGGCGGAGGAAACTCATTTCGGCCGTTTGTACCCGTGATCTTATCCTTTCGGTAATAACCAAAAGCTCATGACCATAGGTGAGGATGGGAACGTAGATCTACCGGTAAATTGAGAGCTTTGCCTTTCGGCTCAGCTCCTTCTTCACCACAACGGATCGGTACAACGACCGCATTACTGAAGACGCCGCACCGATCCGCTTGTCGATCTCATGTTTTTATCCTATATTCTATAATCATTGTTTTTACAGTGCAGTCAATGGAAAAACGGTAGTACTTTTTTTTAATGGTAAAATTCTGCTGTCTGACCTGCCATTTTCCCCCCGTAAAATCTACGATCATAGATTCTAAGTGCTTTACTTTAGAATGAAATTCTAGCAACGGAGCTGCCAGTTTTGTTTTTGTTTTTTTTTTAACCGTAAATCTACAATCATTCTTTTTACAGTTTTTTAAAACAACTGAACCACTGTTATTTTTATGAAAACATTTCAGCGATTGAGCGGACAGTTGTTTGTGTTTGTTTTTACCATATATTCTATAGTCATTGTTTTTATAGTGCAGTCAATGGAAAAACGGTAGTAAATTTTTTTTAATGGTAAAATTCTGCTGTCCGAGCTGCCATTTTTTACCCCGTAAAATCTACGATTATTGATTCTAAGTGCATTACTTTAAATTTAAATTCTACCATTCCGCTGCCAGTTTTTTTTTACCGTTAAATCTAAGATTGTTCTTTTTACAGTGTTCTTTAATAAACAGTTCCACTGTTATTTTTATGGGAAAATTTGTGGCAAATGAGCTGCATTTAAAAAAATGTAAAACCTAAAGTTGTTTTTACAGTGCCATACTGTCAATGGAAAACGGTACTAATGTTTAAGTTAAGTTCTGGCGACTGCCTGACAGTTTTGTACCGTGGAAAATCTGCAGACTTTGGTTCCAGTGCAGAGTTCCGTGTCAGTTGTTGAAGAAGCAGCCAGTAACAAACCGGAGACAAAGAGTCCCCACAGGAATGCAGTTCTTCCTTGAGTCTGAATTTAAATCGGGAGTTTTTTCAATTGGGAGTTCAAAATAGAAATGTGCAGCTATGAAATAAACACTTTTCCAAAAGGAAGTCTGGTGTTCCCTGCTTCCTGCCACAGTTTGGCGAGACCTCAGGATGGTCCAGAAGTTAAAAAAACATCTTCTTGCTGTTTGTGTAGAACACATCTGGAAACACTCGGCCATCGCGTTCACCACTTGTTTACGCCCCGCAGGATCCAACCGCTGTCCGAGGCCTTGGACGACCTGTACAAGGAGTTCAATGCCCTAAAGGCCCACCTGGGAGAGCTGACCGAGAAGTTCACCACCATGGAGACCTTCATGGACGAGGTGAAGGCCAGCAGGACCGCCGGAACCGGCCAGAACCCGGTCTCACCTCTGGCCACCAGACCGGCGGCGAGGCGGGTGGTGAAGAAGAAGACCACCACCACCACCACCTCCTAAGAAGGCGTACCATATTGTGCTTACTCTGCTTTTTAAGAGATCCTTGCTAAAGTCTGCGTGGGTTTATGATAAATACGTCAGGAGAAGGGGAGCTATCGAGTAAAAAGTGCCATGGGAATCTCTTGCAGCTCATCCCTTCCGGAAACATCTTATCTTTGCAAAAGTCGACACACTTTGAGGGATTTGATTTGTTCCCGCTTGCTGTTTGAGCTCAGCTGAACATGTTGGACTTCATCCAAACGGGACTGTTTGGACCGGCCCGCTTCCGCTCTGCATTTGTTTCCCGCTGCATCGCACGCACGTGCCAATCTACCAATAAAATCTCTTTTTGCATCAACTCCTGCATGTTGTTACTTGGTGAATCACGCACATGATCCTGTCTTAATCGATTACAGTGTTGCCTCGCTGCTTGACCGCAGATTTTGAAGTACCGTCAAGTACTTTCAGCACCCATTGAGGTTTTCATAGGACAATTACATGAGCAGGGCAGGGGTGTCCAAAGTGCGACCCAGTGGCCATTTGTCTTTTTTCAAACATTTCTTTATTAGATTTTTTGTCAGATAGCCAGCAGGCTCAAGACATTGAAACAATATTTAGAACTTGTTGAATTAGGTCCTGACGTTGAGCAACTTAAACATAACATTGGATCAAGGTGCTTTTTGACAACCTTTAATCTATGTCAGGTTGACATAGATTAAACTTTGTTAAACATCACAATCAACATCAGGTTGTGATGTTGATTTGACCATTGATATTTGGTCATTTCCCAACTAATATTCTACAACACAAATATAACGTTAAAAAATTTGCTTTTTGACGACATTTAATCAATGCCAGGTTGTATTATTGATTTGACCATTGATATTTGGTAATTTCCAGACCAAAATTCTACAACACAAATAAAACATTGAAACAACGTGCTTTTTGATTACGTTTATTCAACGTCAGGTTGTGATGTTGATTTGACCGTTGAAATTTGGTCATTTCCCAACCAATATTCTACAACACAAATAAAATGTTGAAACACCGTGCTTTTTGATGACGTTTATTCAACGTCAGGTTGTGACGTTAATTTAACCATTGATATTTGGTCATTTCCCAACCAATATTCTACAACACAAATACAACTGTAAAAAAACGTGTTTTTTGACAAAGTTTAATTAATGTCAGGTTGTGACGTTGATTTGACCATTGATATTTGGTCATTTCCCAACTAATATTCTACAACACAAATATAACCTTAAAAAATGTGTTTAATTAATGCCAGATTGTATTATAGATTTGACCATTGATGTTTGGTAATTTCCAGACCAAAATTCTACAACACAAATAAAACGTTGAAACTACGTGCTTTTTGTCAACGTTTATTCAACGTCAGTTTGTGACGTTAATTTAACCATTGATATTTGGTCATTTCCCAACCAATATTCTACAACACAAAAAACACTTTAAAACATCGTGCTTTTTGGCAACGTTTATTCAATGTAAGGTTGTGACGTTAATTTGACCAATGAAAATTGGTCATTTTCCAACCAATATTCTACAACAAAAATACAATGTTGAAAAAAATTAGCTTTTTGACGACGTTTAATCAATGTGAGGTTGTAACATTGATTCGACCATTGAAATTTGGTCAATTCCCAACCAATATTCTACGACACAAATACAACCTTGAAACAAAGTGCTTTTTGACAACGTTTATACGATGTCTGGTTGGGACGTTAATTTGACCATTGATATTTGGTCATTTCCCAACCAAATTTACAACACAAATACAACATTGAAACTACGGTTCAACGTACATATAATCAACGTTGTGTCTTGTGCCTGCTGGCTACAGTACAGAAATACAATTAATGTAAAAAAAAAAAATTCCTACCCTCTTATATATAAGATAAAATACAAATAATAAACTAGAAAATAATAAAAATATGCATCAGTCAAAAAAGTATGGGCAAATATTTACATGCAGCCACAGACGACGGCACTCTTAAATAGAGATGCTTACCGAATACCAGTATTTTTTGATACCTGTTCCTAAATAGGTCGGCCCATGAGGACGGTGAAGATTCTGGTGTAACGATACTGCTAACGATATTTTTTGTTTCAGCTGACCAACGTAGTTAAGACACGCTGTCACATTCAGTTCAGCTGACGCTGCTACACATTAAAATCAGCTTTGAATAATGACAAATAAGGAAGCAACACCACACACAAGTTTGCAATACACAATCCATTAATCAATCACCATCAATCCACTCAAAAAAGTGAACAATGGAGGTAATATACAGTAATAATCCAGAAAATTGCTCTGAAGCAAGACAGCATTCACTGTGACTGACAGGTCTCTGTTCGCCGTCTGACGTCATTCCATTGTCTCGCGTTTGCGTGGCATTAAAAAGCATCTTGCCTAAATTTGTTTCAGTTCCTTCTATCTCTTGATAACAAACTGGACGATCTAGCATTATACCTGCTCATCAAGTCTTTTTATTTATATAATACACACTACACACGCTAGCTGTTAACACTCAATATGGCTTCCGGTCCGTTAAATACGTCCGTGTGCAACATAAACACAAATACAATTCCTATTGTTACAAAATGCACACCCAAATTTCATGCTGATTTATTATATTGATTTATATGATACATTTGATATGAAATATCATGTGAAAGATCTCTGTGCTCTTTACAAAAAGATGACATAACTGCATTTCATCTAGCACCGCACACATGGTTGACTTGTTTAAGACTTAAAAAAACAAAAAACAGGTGTTGATAAAAGACTTCCCTTCTCTGAGATGTTACAGTACATCATGTTGGGCGTGTTCAACCTCTTGTGCTTAATGAAAATGCTAATAAAATGCATTTTACCACATCGTTATTTCCACAAATACATATAGTACCGATAAATATTGGTATTGATAAAATTTTAACGATATACATGCTTACTCCTGAATGTCCACAACATAATGCAGCAATACACAAAATTTGACAAAATGCTCATCAATTATCTACCTTTGAATTACTTTGCAATCTGGGTAAAATTTGGGATCAGTCTTTTTTTTTTTTTTACATATTTCAGTAAACCGCCCCATACTTCCTAAAACTTCCCAAATGAACCACCCACTGTCAGCCTAATCTTCTCCAGTTTGAGAAAACACAAGCCATCTTTAACCTAGCGGGTGTGGCAAGGAGGCTCTGTTGCCTTCCAGTTCAACACAACGCCAACAAAGTAGTAAATTCTGCCAAATTCTTTCTGGATTTACCAAAGGTAGATGACTGAGGTGCTACCCCAAATAGTCCACTTGGAGCAGGGGTGTCAAACTCAAATACAGAGTGGGCCAGAATTTTAAACTGAACGAAGCTGCGGGCCAAGTTTGAACAAATTAACCTTTTAATAGGGACTCAAACAGGATTTGCATTAAATATTCAACAAGCAAGGCTTAAATAACTTTAGTGACACGCAAAATCCAGTTTCAAATAATAATAATAATAATTAAAAAAATATCAATGGCATATCAAATAAAATTTAAATAAAAATGTAATGCCTTTTTTCTATTTGCAATCTTCTGAGGTAAATATAAAAATGTTTCCACATGCTAATAATACATTTGAAAATAAAATAACAATAATGAATGAACCAAACATTCAAACCTTGACGTAGCAAGAGAAAATGCATGAATAAAACGTTAATTATTGCTCAGGTTGCTGGAAGTTTCGCGGAAGAGTTAGTGCTGCAGAAGTTCTGGGTACTTGTTCTGTTGTGTTACGGTGTGGATGTTCACCCGAAATGTGTTTGACATTCTTGTTTGGTGTGAGTTCACAGTGTGGCACATATTTGTAACAGTGCTAAAGTTTTTTATACGGCCACCCTCAGTGTGACCTGTATGGCTGTTGACAAAGTATGCGTTGCATTCACTTGTGCGCGTGTGTGTGTGTAAAAGCCACAAATATTATGTGACACGCTGTTAGTATGGAGGAAATGCAGTCGTGACGACAGGTTGTAGAGAACGCTAAAGGCAGTGCCTTAAATGCATGCCCCCAATATAGTTGTCCGGGTGGAAATCGGTAGAAATTCGGGAGAATGGTTGCCCTGGGAGATTTTCAGGAGGGGCACTGAACTTCGTGAGTCTACTGGGAAAATTAGGAGAGTGGGCAAGTATGAGTTTTAGCGGTGAATGCGGTGTTACAGCGGCACCGAAGCTGTATAACACCGGCGGGCCAGCTCTAATGCTAAATTGATATTGCCTCAAGGGCCAAATTAAATTACACGGTGGGCCAAATTTGGCCCGCGGGCCAGAGTTTGACACCCATGACTTAAAGGATCTTTTCGCCAATCCCCAAAGACAAAGTGTTGAAAATGTCAGTCCAATAGCAGCACAAGAATGGCCAAAGCCAAAACATACAAACTTTGTATTAAGTTAGATGGAGACTGTTGGCACCGACCACATAATACCGATATTTAATCATACATCTCAGCCAGTCGGCCCTTGCCTGGTATAATAAGTGCGCCCGCAGCAAATATGACACATTCTAAAATACCATTTAAAAGAAAACATAATGAAAAAAAACAAAATAGCAATGTTGACTCTAATAACTCAAAGCTGCCCTGCAGGCTGTTTTGTTCCAACTGTTGTTGCTGAACAAAATAATAATGAATCCATGTTGTTGAATTTTTGACATATTTAAGGTTCTAATTTCTTCACATCCTATGTTCCAAAGTGGAATATTTTTTGGGGAAAACAATGCATACTTTGTGTGTTTGCCATATTTTTTGACAAAAAGGGCATACAATTATCCATCCATCCATCCATTTTCTACCGCTTGTCCCTTTTTGGGGTCGCGGGGGGTGCTGGAGCCTATCTCAGCTGCATTCGGGCGGAAGGCGGGGTACACCCAGGACAAGTCGCTACCTCACTGCAGGGCGGCATACAATTAACAAATAGTAAAACAAACTGTACTATTGACTAATAGATCTGAAGTTGGTAACATTTAAATGTTGAAAGAAAAACAAAACACTTTTTAACACTTTTATTAGTGGGGGCCCTTTTGCATCCCCATAATTATAATGGGATTTTTTTTTATAAACTGTAATTGCTAAAAAAAAATAGCAATGTTGTAATGAATTATTGACCTATTCAAGGCTTCAATTACTTTACATGAAATATTCCACTTTGAAATATTTTTTGGGGGAAAATATTGCATATTTGTTGCATGTTTGCCATATAAAAAAACTGAGTTTTCATTGACAAAAAAGGCATAAAAGGAACAAATAATAATTAATACACACAGACAGTCACACACAGAGACACAGACACACATATATGTGTGTGTTTGTGTGTGTATATATATATATATATATATATATATATATATATATATATATATATATATATATATATACATATATTTTTTCATTTCATTTATTTATTTATTTCAGGCAATGACATAAAAAAGTACAACGTTGACAATTCATAATAATATAAATGTACATATACATATAAATACATATATATGTATATGTGTATATGTGCATATATATATATATATATATATATATATATATATACATATATATATATATAGTGTATAGGTAGACAATTATGATTGACAAATTGATCTAAAGTTGACAAGATTTAAATAATGAAAAATGTGTGACCTATTTTTAAAATTTTTATTAGTGAGATTTAAAAAAAAAAGTTTAACTTATTTTTAACACTTTTATTAGTGAGGCCCAATGATTTTAGTGGTTTTTGTTTTTAAAACATATTTAAGGCTCAAATTACTTCACATTAAATATTTTTTAAACTTTATATCAACAGATAAACCTGAAATTAAGTGTTGAATGACAAAAAAAAATACACACACACACACACACACACACACACACACACACACACACACATATATATATATATATATATATATATATATATATATATATATATATATATATATATATATATATATATATACATATATATATATATATATATATACATATACATGCACACAGTATATATATGTATGTATATATATATATTAGGGGTGGGCAAATTAATGCGTTAATTATGAGTTAACTCATCAATCTATTAACGACGACAATTATTTTATCGCACATTTGCGTATGTTGTTTACATGCTTTTATTTTGTTAACGCCTTTTCTTAACAAGATGGCGTTGCCCGGCGTCGAGGGGCTCTTGGTAAAAATGCAACATTTGGCAAAAATACCGGACAATTCTGCAAATTTCCGGGCTGGCTTATAGCGTGGTCACTCCGGGATCACTTACGACCGCCAGACAATTCTGAATGTGGATAGATCGGGCCGGTTTCGACTGAATGACGCTTGCTTGCTAGACCGGCTAGCTAGCATGGGAATACTTTGCCGGCTACATCCAGCGGCCTGTGAAGCAGCGGAGTATATGTGTTGTCTGTCTATTCATGAATAATGCAGACGAGGAGTGTTGGCTGAGTTCTTAACATTTGCTTTCAGAGCGTGCATATCACAACATACAAGATGCCGTCATGGCGACACAACCTATACCAGGCTACCGCGCATGCTCGTCACTCCTGTTGCATGCTGGGTAGGGTAGTTCTTTTATTCCCTGGCTCATAACATCAAACAATCGGAAAATTCCCATCATATCAATTCCTAGATATGGTCATAATTATTTTAAGTGCACTATGCAGAATAAACACAACATTATTAATATTGCTACTACAGATAATTTGATCAAAAATTCCCTAAAACAGCCCACTACCTATAATATAGGTTTTTTAAACATAAGATCCCTGATAAAAAAAATGTTTCTGATGTTACCTCAGAAATTGCCTGTTCAGATGTTATGATTGTGGCTCAGAGATTTGTATGTAGATTATATTTTTTTTCCATAACAAACAGGATAACTTAAATACCCTGGCAGTGGCAATAAGCTCAAATGTTTGTATTTACATTTTTTGAGTTGATTTTCATAAAATATGCTATTTAACTGCTACTGTTTAACAAGGACTGATTTAAATTGTGTTTGCACAACAAATGTTTTGGCGTTTTTGTTCATGTGGGGGAATATTCCAATAAAGGTGCACTACACACTACTTTTGAATTCATTATTGGGCTTTGCGTATACAATGCAGTTAATCGCGATTAATCAGAGAAATAGTGCGATTAACTTCGATTAAAATTTTTAATCGTTGCCCAGCCCTAATATATATATATATATATATATATATATTTTTATGATGAAGACCTTTCCGTTTATCTGGGACTATGGGGGTGCGTGAAGGTTAAAAAAAATCTATATCTTGTATTTCATCCATCTAGAATTGATTTTGAAAATGAAAAATATAAAAATGGACCACGCATGCTTTAATTTTTCAGTGTATGGCTCTACCTGAAAAATGTTTGGATACCCTTGGCACAGGAAGTGTATAAGTGTCGGGGAGATAAAAAAAATATTTGACCTAATTTGGTGCTAAAGCGTCAAAATGATCACACAATTTGGAATCGTTTTCTTTTCTTAGTTTTATTTTGAGCGATGATGGCGATTTTTAGTACAAGCTGTCACCTGAGAGCCAGAAGGAGCATTTTGATAAACACAGTTTGGTTCCTTACACTTTAACACTATGGAGGAACACAATACCACTCCTTGTGTTTCATAATGCATCAGTGCTTCAGTACCAGTCAGCAATCAATTTTTTACGGCAACCTTTAAAAAGTTAGCTGATTATGATATATGCTGTCCAGTTGTTAAATCATGTTTTATTATCAAATTTCTAAGTCTCAATTACAGTTGCAAATCCAAGACATTAGATGGCAGTGGTATATAGTTAATGGTATGTTGGCTAGTCAGTTCAGTTTTTGCTGTCTCTGCTGCGCCCTAAACAGTGTTAATGCTGTAAGTATTGTACTTTTGACGCACCAGCTGTTTTATTGTAAATGATAAATAAATGGGTTGAACTTGTATAGCGCTTTTCTACCTTCAAGGTACTCAAAGCGTTTTGACACTACTTCCACATTTACCCATTCACACACACATTCACACACTGATGGAGGGAGCTGCCATGCAAGGCACTAACCAGCACCCATCAGGAGCAAGGGTGAAGGGTCTTGCTCAAGAACACAACGGACGTGACGAGGTTGGTACTAGGTGGGGATTAAACCAGGGACCCTCGGGTTGCGCACGCCCACTCTTCCACTGCGCCACGCCGTGCATCTTAGTTGTGATTTTTCTCAACACATTTGGAGGTGTTGAAAGTGCCATGTAAAATTGCTAATGCTAATCAATCACGTGCCAATAGAATAGAATAGAATAGAATAGAAAGTACTTTATTGATCCCTGGGGAAAATTCAGCACCACAGTTCGCTCACAATAAACAATAATAATAATAACATTTATATGACATATATATTAAATATAATATATGAATAATATAAATATATTCTACATATATTCTACATTTAAGTGCAGTCAAGGAACATATGCATTATACAGTCTGATGGCTGGCAGTATGAAGGACCTCCTGTGTCATTCCGTTTTGCATTTAGGGAGTCTGAGCCTTCCACTGAACGTGCTCATTCTCTCCGCAAGGTCCGAGTGTAGTGGGTGGGAGGTGTTGTCCATACTGGCTAGGAGTTTTGCTAGACCTCTCCTCTCGGACACCACCGGCAGAGAGTCCAGCTCTACTCCCACCACGTTACTGGCCTTCTCTACCAACTTTTCCAGCCTGTTTGCGTCCCTCACTCTCAGCCCGCTGCCCCAGCAGCCCAGTCCCTCACTCTCAGCCCGCTGCCCCAGCAGGCCACAGCATACAAGAAAGCGCCCACCACCACCGACTTGTAGAACATCTTCAACATCTTTGTACAGACGTTGAAGGATCCTAGCCTCCTGAGGCTCTGTCCCTTCTTGTAGAGGGCCTCAGCGTGTTTTGACCCATTCAGCTTGTTGTCGATGTGTACTCCGAGGTATTTATAATCCTCAACCATGTCCACATCGACCCCCTGATGGAAACAGGGGTCACCAGAGTACTCTTCCTCCTTCCCAGGTCCACAACCAGCTCCTTGGTCTTCGTCACATTGAGCTGGAGGTGGTTCTTTCTACACAAAGTCCTCCACCAGTGCCCTGTATTCCTCATCATCACCATCCTCAATACACCCCACTATCGCAGTGTCTTCAGAAAACTTTTGAAGGTGGCAGGACTCTGAATTGATAGTAGACTCTGAATTGATAGTAGAAATCGGTGGTGTAACTGGTGAAGAGGAAGGGAGAGAGGACTGTACCCTGCGGGGCCCCGGTGTTGCTGACCAGCCTGTCAGACACACAGTCCTGCAGTCGAACCTACTGCGGTCTGTCAGTCAGGTAATCTCCAACCCAGGACACCAAGGGGAACTCCACCTGCATCTTCTCCAACTTCACACCCAGTAGCCCAGGCCGTATTGTATTGAAAATAGCAAAACCAATGTATATTAGCATCAAGCCAGTGCATTTTTGAAAATGTGGAGCCTTACTTTACTTACAAAACCCAAAACCAGTGAAGTTGGCACATTGTGTAAATGGTAAATAAAAACAGAATACAATGATTTGCTAATCCTTTTTTAAATGATATTCAATTGAATAGAATGCTCATTGGAACTTGATGCTTGCAACATGTTTCAAAAAAGCTGGCAGAAGTTGCAAAACTGAGAAAGTTGAGGAATGCTCATCAAACACTTATTTGGAACATCCCACAGGTGAACAAGCTAATTGGAAACAGGTGGGTGCCATGATTGGGTATTAAAGCAGCTTCCATGAAATGCTCAGTCATTCACAAACAAGTATGGGGGGAGGGTCACCACTTAGTGAACAAATACCTGAGCAAATCGTCAAAAAGTTTAAGAACAACATTTCTCAACAGCCTATTGCTAGGAATTTGGGGATTTCACCATCCACGGTCCGTAATATCATCAAAAGGTGCAGAGAATCTGGAGAAATCACTGCACGTAAGCGATGATATTACAGACCTTCGATCCCTCAGGCGGTACTGCATGAAAAAGCGACATCAGTGCGTAAAGAATATCACCACATGGGCTCAGGAACACTTCAGAAAACCACTGTCAGTAGCTATAGTTTGTCGCTACATCTGTAAGTGCAAGTTAAAACTCTACTATGCAAAGCAAAAGCCATTTATCAACAATGCCCAGAAATGCCCCCGGCTTATCTGGGCCCGAGCTCATCTAAGATGGACTGATGCAGTGTTCTGGGTCTGAAGAGTCCACATTTCAAATTGTTTTTGGAAACTGTGTAAGTCGTGGCCTCCTACCGGTTGGACGTCCCCTAAACACCTTCCTAGGGAGGCGTTCGGGTGGCATCGTGACCAGATGCCCAAACCACCTCATCTGGCTCCTCTCGATGTAGAGGAGCAGCGGCTTTACTTTGAGTTCCTCCCGGATGACAGAGCTTCTCACCCTATCTCTAAGGGAGAGCCCCGGCACACGGCGGAGGAAACTAATTTCGGCCGCTGGTACCCGTGATCTTGTCCTTTCGGTCATAACCCAAAGCTCATGACCATAGGTGAGGATGGGAACGTAGATCGACCGGTAAATTGAGAGCTTTGCCTTCCGGCTCAGCTCCTTCTTCACTACAACGGATCGATACAGCGTCCGCATTACTGAAGAAGCCGCACCGATCCACCTGTCGATCTCTCGATCCACTCTTCCCTCACCCGTGAAAAAGACTCCGAGGTACTTGAACTCCTCCACTTGGGGCAAGAGCTCCTCCCCAACCCGGAGATGGGACTCCACCTTTTTCCGGCCGAAAACCATGGACTCGGACTTGGAGTTGCTGATTCCCATCCCAATCGCTTCATACTTGGCTGCGAACCGATCCAGTGAGAGCTGAAGATCTTGGCAAGATGAAGCCATCAAGACCACATCATCTGTCAAAAGCAGAGACCTAATCCTTCAGCCACCAAACCATATACCATTAACGCCCTGACTGCGCCTAGAAATGCTGTACATAAAAGTTATGAACAGAATCGTTGACAAAGGGCAGCCTTGGCGGAGTCCAACCCTCACTGGAAATGGGTCCGACTTACTGCCGGCAATACTGACCAAGGTCTGACACTGATCATACGGAGCAAACTGCCACAATCAGACAGTCCGATACCCCATACTCTCTGAGCACTCCCCACAGGACTTCCCGGGGTACACGGTCGAATGCCTTCTCAAAGTCCACAAAGCACATGTAGACTGGTTGGGCAAACTCCCATGCACTCTCAAGGACCGAGAGTATAGAGCTGGTTCACAGTTCCAAGACCAGGACGAAAACTACACTATTCCTCCTGAATCTGAGGTTCGACTATCCGGCGTAGCCTCCTCTCCAGTACACCTGAATAGACCTTACCGGGAAGGCTGAGGAGTGTGATCCCACGATAGTGGGAACATACTTTCCGGTTCCCCTTCTTAAAGAGAGGAACCACCACCCCGGTCTGCCAATCCAGAGGTACAGCCCCCGAAGTTCACGCGATGTTGCAGAATCTTGTCAACCAAGACAGCCCGACAGCATCCAGAGCCTTGAGGAACCACCGAGGATATTTTTAACTACCTCGGCAACCTCAGCCCCAGAAATAGGAGAGCCCACCACAGATTCCCCAGGTAGAATTGAGGAGGTCTTCGAAGTATTCCCTCCACCGATCCACAACATCTGCAGTCGAGGTCAGCAGAACACCAATATGCAATATAAAGCCTAAAATACCACAACGGAGACCCCGGACTGTTGAACAACTTAAGGTGTACATCAAGCAAGAATGGGAAAGAATTCCACCTGAAAATATTCAAAAGTTGGTCTCCTCAGTTCCCAAGCGTTTACTGAGTGTTGTTAAAAGGAAAGGCCATGTAACACAGTGGTAAAAATGCCCCTGTGCCAATTTTTTTTTACAATGTGTTGCTGCCATTAAATTCTAACTCAATGATAATTTGCAAAAAAAACAAACAAGTTTCTCAGTTCGCACATTAAATATCTTGTCTTCGCAGTCCATTAAATTGAATATAAGTTGAAAAGCATTTGCAAATCATTGTATTCTGTTTTTATCTACCATTTACACCATGTGCCAACTTCACTGGTTTTCGGAGCATTTTTTGGGTATTTGTTTTTTGTTGCCGTTGAAAATTGCAACATTACCTACAGATAGTTTGGCCGCGCCTGATCTCAGTGCTGCTGGAGTTTTCGCCAAGTTCCGAAGTGCGAAGATGTCACACGCAACTCAGGTACGGTAACATGACACCGTTGGATGTTATGTGACTTGGTGCGGACCGGCGGGATTCAGTCGGTGCCAAAAAAATGACCGGCTTCAGTACCCATCCCTACCTAAGATGGACTAAAACAATCACAAATCTTGCAGAAAGTCCTACCAGAAAACATCCCAAAAAGGAAAGACATCATCGGAACCGGAGAGTATTTGGCTTTCCGAGCAGTGACCCACTTGGTATGTCATCATACCCGTGAGGAACATCAGTAATCTCACCGAGTGCAACAAACTCTGTAATCTGTGCTTGCTCTCAATTCTCGCTGAGATGCTGAGCTTGTGACGGTCCAGCGAGGACAGAGGACGCTCCACACATCACCTGCGGGACCTGCAGGCTTGCATGTGACAACAAACCGAGGCTGCCCATTTCTCTGACTTGCCGAGTGGAAAGGCGGCAACTCATGAGAGTGCTGACAGAAACACAAGACCTTTGACCCGTGTTTCTTCAAGCATGACATGCCAACGCCAGATCAATACATTTCTCTCTTGGACGCCGCGGAGAGAAGACGAGTGAGCAATCGTAACAAGTAAACTGTCGACTTAGCAAAATGAACATCAAGTCAGAGACATCACATCACACATACAAGTCATAAAGACTATGTTATATATCAGGGGTCGGCAACCTTTACCACTCAAACAGTCATTTTGACCCGTTTCGCAAAATACAGAAAACTATAGGAGCCACAAGACTCTTTTGGAAATTTAAAATGAAATAACACAGCGTACAAAGTTTTTTTTTGCTTTGTGCTATGTATTAACCAGGGGTCTCAGACACGCGGCCCGCACCTTAATGTGACAATTTAATATTA